>NC_136624.1:29838422-30158622 GCF_933228915.1 Telmatherina bonti
GTCACAGATGTTTGACTGTTCAAGTTCAAGTTTATTGATATAGCACATATTTACAGCAGCAGCTGCCCGAAGTGCTGAACAATAAAGCAACAAACAACAACACTCCACAATTTAAAATTAAAAACTGCAAAGTAAAAATAAATAAAATCTGGAATAAAAAATGAAAAACCAGAAGAAGAGTAAAAAACCAAACAAAAAACTAAGGACAAGCTCAGGTTTGATCAAATGCCAGTGCAAAAAAGTGGGTACGTACAAACTTAAAATCAGAGACAGATTGGGCAGCTCTGATGTGATGGGGGAAGGCTATTCCAAATCATAAGAGCAGCAACAGAGAAAGCTCTGTCAACCTAGGGCTTAAGTCTGGCAAATGGAACCTTGAATAAGAGTTGTGAAGAGGACCTCAGAGTCCTGGCTGGAGCATGCTGATGTAATAATTCTGACAAATACGATGGAGCTAGACCCTTTAAGGCCTTAAAACAATTAATAAAATCTTGTACCGGCTTCTAAAACTAACTGGAAGCCAATGCAAAGAAGCAAGCACAGGGGTGATATGATCATATCGTTGTGTTCCTATAAGCAACGGAGCCGCAGCATTTTGGGCAAGCTGCAGTCGGTGCAAAGTCAACCAATCAATGCCAAAATAAAGAGTTGCAATAATCTAAAAGGGATATAATAAGCAAGTGGATGACTTTCTCTAGGGCAGGTTTGGGGAGACAAGGCTTTAATTTGCCAATCAGCCTTAAGTTAAAGAAAACACTTAACTATAGAATTAACCTTCCAATGGAAGGTAAAGGAATTGTTGATAATGACACCCAGATTTTTTGCATGGGTCTGAAAATATGAGGAAAGTGGACCCAGAACACTGACAGTACTGTTTAAAAGCTCAGAGCTTCCAAACATCACAGTACTGGTTTTTTCTTTATTTAGGAGGAGAAAGTTTAAATCCAGCATGCTTTTAGATCATGTAAGCAGCTAAGGAGTTTATTAAGAAAATCCTCCTTTGGTTTCAGGGGGAAATAGTTCTGAACATCGTCAACAAAGCAATAATAAACTAAGTCATGCCTCTGAAAAATAGAACCCAGAGGTAAAATATACAGGGAGAAAAGAAGTGGACCTAAAATGGATCCCTGTGGGACCTCACAACTGAGAGGGGCTGGCATCTAACTTATTGACAGACATGTCAGAAATTGACTCTGAGACCAGTGGTGATCCCATAACTCCAGAATCTTGGATCTAATTTAAACTTTCAGGGTGACAATACTCCCCCACAGAATAAGGATCATCACAATCTAGCTTCAGGATTTGACATCAGTAGGATGGAATGACCTGCCATGAGTCTGTACCTCAGCCCCAGCATGCCCGCCAGCTTTAGCATGCTGTCTGGCCAACACTGACCACGCTGGTTAGCCACCCCATTCCTCCTGTTTGAGGAATGGGGTGCCATCACACAGCATAGTGTGCCCAGTGTGAGGAGGAGATGTCAAGTTATTGGGGCTGTAAATGGATGTTCCACATGCTGCTGAGATTCCTGACAGTGTAAAATGTACAAAGTGTCAAAAATGACCAATGTGTTGTGATTTCCTTATGACTGGGGATGAATGCAATCTCTCAATTCCCCAAGAAACTCAAAACAAAAAAGAATATACAAACAGGAGAATTTGCATGAACTGTTGGCACCTGATTAGTGGGCAGTTACCCACATGTTAGCGATTTTTATATTTATTTTATTTTATATTTATATGTGCAATGAAATTTTGTTTGTCATGGAGGCATTTTTGTGGTGCATTATCTTTAAATTTTTTATTGATTAAGGAACTGAGAATATTTCTTGCTAGAGCTTTTTGTTCATCATTCCTAGAGATCTGAACTGCAGGCAAGCCTGTTAAACACTAATTCTGAAGCCAAGCTCTTCAGAGTTGTGTGAATGAAGTATGTCATTGTCCTGCTGAAATAACCATTTGAATACTGTGACACTGTTGCACTGATCAAAGGATATGTCTCTCTAAAGTCCCAACATGCATCTCTCCCACCCACATGTGCAAAGCCATTTAAGTCATGGACACTGATACGCCCACATAAGATCACAGGCTTTTTCCAGCTTATATTTCTGCATACAGCAGCACACTGTATTCGGCAAAACAAAGTGTTAAATTAAAGTACTTTTTCAAAGTACTTTCAGGCTCATGAAGGACTTTTGATCATTGTAGCACAATGTTTGCGCCAATCCAAGACTGGTTTCAGTCCTTTTGGTACTGAAATTTCACCAGATTCCCTTAATATTTTCAAAATCTTCTCTTAAATTGTTATAGGATTCAAGTTTGGGTGTTTTTTTTTTTTTTTTTTGAGGGATCTATAACTCTCTTGAGTTTGGTTAAAGACTTCTGGAGGTTCTTTTGATACCAAATACTTGGAGTTTGCAAATAGGTCGAAAATTAGCTCTAGTCTGAACTGAAAAACACCCTTAAGATTTACAGATTCAGCTGAAACATCTCTTTCTAACTACTTCATTCTCTGTTTGTTCTCTCAGAGGCCGAGCGGGACAAGTTCAGGCTGCTGTGTACTGATGGCACACAAGCTCCTCTCACCCGCTACAGAAGCTGCAATCTAGGTCGTGGTCCTGGAGGGGGAATTGTCACCAGACACAATTTTCGCAAGGTTGTTAGAAAATTTGTCATGACAATTCAGGTAAATATTTCTCTTTTTTTTTTTCTCCACTTTTGCTCTCTAATGTGATAACTTTAACTTTTTGCATCCAGCTGCCTTTCAGCCACTTTGACATCTTTAAGCATTTGTTTTTGTCTGTTTATTTTCCACTGGGATTAGGAAAGATTTTTTAATTCCATTTTACTTTTCTTTCATTAATCCTTTAGTTGCTGTTTGGTCGACAAGGAAGAGAGAGGCAGCGCTTCCAACTCTTCAACTCATCACCTTTTGGAGAGAGCGACCTTCTCTTCAAAGATGTGGTGGATAAACTGGCTGTCCTGCCCGACGACATGGATGTCAGCCAGGTACTGGGGCTCGATTACGTAGCACTCCTAAAAGGTCTTGGGCATGAAGGTACAGATGGGTTTTTTTTGCTTTTACATCCAAAGCCAGGCAGGATATAATTTTTTTTGGTAACTCTGTGAGTATTTGCAGGAAGCTCCCTCGAGGACAGTGTTGTGCGATGGTGTTGCATCAGCCATGCTGAGCAAAAGAAATGCGAGCAGTGGGCACTCAGCATCAAGTCGGATCCGTTGGTGTGTGTCAGAGCCGTTTCGATGCGTGACTGTATAGAGAAAGTCAAGGTAACTCCTCTAAATCACAGAGTATGAAGAATTTTATTGCACTCGGTCAGACATTTCTACAAAATGCAAGCAACTATTTGTTTTACAACAGAGAGACGAAGTGGACGCTGTCTCATTGGATGCAACTCATTCATTCATCGCAGGAAAATGCGGCCTTGTCCCTGTGGTGACGGAATATTATGGTAAGGCTATAATAATGAATAAACGCACAGCGAAGACGTTGCTTCAAAATCAGATGGAGCCATTCCAGTGTTCATTCTTGGCTGATTACTTCATCAGACCTGTGACGATTTTCTGCTGTTATTTGTTTTCATTGGGAACTAAATCAGTGCAGTTTGCAGGAATTT
Source organism: Telmatherina bonti (assembly GCF_933228915.1). Taxonomy (NCBI): domain Eukaryota; kingdom Metazoa; phylum Chordata; class Actinopteri; order Atheriniformes; family Telmatherinidae; genus Telmatherina; species Telmatherina bonti. The sequence continues at coordinate 29,842,057 of NC_136624.1, forward strand.
GTTTATACAAAACCAGCTATTTAAAAGCCCTAAAAAGAAAATGTCTCTTATTGTTTGTAACTGCAGTTTTCAATGGACAAATGTGTTGTCTATACATGGTTAGTATGTGAGACAAATTTAAAAATGGCCATACTTTCCATTTCAGTAGAAAACAAAAGTTCATAAACATTCCACTTATATGGAATTGAAACTATTGTGGCCCTGAGGTACAATAACAAAAAGTAAAAACATAGGATCTCTTGTCGTGAACAAACTGACAAAGTTAACTTTGTTTATTGAATCCAGTCGTCATCTGTGTCTGATCACTACAATTCTGTTTTAGCTTTTGAAATCAATATTTGTTTGCATATTATCTCAACTGGCAGGCTAACCAGTTTAAATGGATTATCCACTATATTCAGAATTTTATGAACTGTGGTCATCATAAAAAAAAAAATCTGATTAATCAGACTGCAAACGTGTTGATAGTTGTTTGTTGTTTTCTTTTGGATCTTCCCAGGAAAAAAATGTGTTCCTGCTGATGGATCAGCCCACTTAGAAACAGACGGTAAGATTGTGTGAAAAAACTACAACAAAAACAGCTGTGTGATGAAGATAAAGTGACTAATTGTTGTTATTACAAAGGAAAATAACAGTTTGTTCCTTTTAGTCTTGCCCTCAGTTGTTGGTATAGCAGTAGCAAAACGCTCCAGCAGGAACGTGTTTTTGGGGAATCTGGGGGGGCGCCGCTCCTGTCACAGCCACATGTACAGCCCTGCAGGCTGGCTGCTGCCATTCAGGCACACGTTAAGCCTGGATCATAACAGCAGCTCCCCCTGTGATCCAAACCAAGGTACTGGTTCCTAAAGTTTTAAATGAACAGATTCACCGTTGTTGTACTCGTCACACAGATGTTACAGTTGTTCTCTGATCTCTTACCTCACATCTTTCCCCTTCTGTACTGGCATCTGCTTCTTTCAGTTTTAATCTTCTGTTGTATCAGGCAACAGATGGAGCTTCAGTCTGCCACTTTGTGTTTTCTTAGTGTACAATGAGGTGTTTTGGAAAGGCTGTCTTCCTGGTTCTGAGGGGAATTTGTGCAAAGTGTGTATGGGAGGCACAGGAGAGGCTGCATCTAAACGCTGCACTGACAACCACAATGAGCGCTACTATGGTAACATGGGCGCTTTAAGGTATGGTCGTTTCTCACTCATTTGCAATTTATATAAATGGTTCAGTGCAACTGAAACATAATTTTTTGTTCATATTTAAGATTTTTGCAGCCAACTAAAAAAAAAACCAAACAGTTGAACAACATTTTAAAATGTGTTCAGACCTTAGCTACAAGCTTTTGTTTGCTCCCTTGTTCCTGTTCATCTCTTAACAATCAGATGCTTATTTGCCCCCAACAGCTATCAGTATAGAAGAAACATGTTGCTTCATTTTACCAATCTGACTGTTTAATCCTTAACACATGATGCATATTTAGGTGTCTGGTTGGAGATCCAACTGGGAAAAGCTATGGTGATGTGGCCTTCCTTGAGCAGCACAACCTCCAAGCCAACATCCACAGTGAGATATCAGATAAAATCGACATAAATACAGAGTAAAAATATATATTAACTAACATGAAGAGTGTTGTTTGTGTTTTCATGTTGTGACACCTCAGGTTTGAAGTCCACCGGCTGGGCAGAGGGATGGACATTGTCGGATTTTGAGCTGTTATGCAGGGATGGAAGTCGTGCCCCTTTGTCAGAGTGGGAGAGTTGTAATCTGGGAGTAATACCACCAAACACCATCATGACACGGCCAGTACTCACTGCACGAGTGTACGACTTCCTCATGAAGTCACAGGCAAGCTTTCCATCTATCATCTAGTTCAAGAAGAACAAGAGAAAGTCAAGAAAACTTTGTTAGAATCAGTTTATTATCTGTATTATTTGCATTAATTAAATGCAACAAGCAGTTAGTTCATCGAATAATAGCTTGTGGATATAATACTCACACTGTTTGGTTTGCATCAGAGGCACAGATTTAGATTCTTTTTTTTTTTTTTTTAATAAGTTTAGAATTTTAAAACATGTTTTTATGTGCATCACAGGAAACATTGTCCACCAATCCAAACATAGAGTTCAAACTCTTTGAATCTCACCAGTACGGAGAAAGTGATCTACTTTTTAAGGACGCAACAGAGTGTTTTGTCCATACAAGCCACATGGACCACCGCTCCATCCTCGGAGAGCAGTTTTATGCTCAAGTGGAAACTGTCTTCAACTGCACACACTCTGGTAAAACCATAAACACACACAGTGGCATGGTGTAGTGCATGTCACTTTTACAATGAAACAATCCCACAAAAAATAACTGACATATTTATGTCCACTTTCCTCACTACAGATATCTTGGAGTTTTGTAACCAGGATGTGTGCAGCATATTCTAATGGAGGAAAAACAACCAGTATCTTTTCCTGTTTCTCAGTAATTCAACTTTGAGCAAAGTCATCACTGGTGTCATCGCATTTATGAAAAGAGTGAACTAAATTTGAGCCTCGTCTTCACTTTTGAAACACCGAGACACCTCATTAACTCTCAACTGTGTGTGCTTTAGAGACATTGTTTATTTGCAAATGTTTGTAAACTTGAGATCAAATTCCTCAGAAATGTAAACATTAAGAAAAATGTGATTCATTTTTCTTACAATTAATTTAATCCTCATTTCTGAAATGAATACTTTTGACCCTGCAGATGATTGTGATTGTTCACAAGACAGAAGCTTTGGTTGTAACAATGATACACAATATGAGTGATCGCCAGAGGATCCTTTCAACTTCTCCTACATTATATGCAATCTTTACAAGTTATGCAGTGTTAAGTCACATGATTCTATATTGCCTGTGATTTTTTTGGTATGAGAATGTTTAAAAACCAGTCAAATGTGTTCACTTTCTCAAGCTTTATGCAAAAGTACTAAAAGTAAACATTACTAGTAGTTTAATACAACTAATTTCATACACTTACTGGTCACTTTATGACTCATCAACCAATCACACGGCTGTAACTGAAAACATCTGTATCAAAAATTTGAAGTTAAACTGAGCATCAGAATGGGGAAGAAAAGGAGACTTAAGTGACTTTAAACATTACATGGTTGTAGGTGCCAGACAGACTGGTCATTCAAAAAAGGAGAATAGACACATTGGTTATGTCTTGGAGGGTGTTTTCTTGGCACATTTTGGGCTCCTTTGTGGCACTTGAGCATTATTTACATGCCACAGCCCCTGGAGTATTGTTGCTGACCATGTTCATCCCTCTGACCACATTGTGCCCCTTTCTTTGATAGGTCTCCTAGCAAGATATTGTATTACGTCACAGCTCAGATCATCTCAAACTGATGTCTTGAACATGAAAATGATTTCAATTTACTCCAATGCCTTTGACAATCAGGAGATTACTCATCATAGCTGTACAGCAAATGCATGATACTCTGTCAAATATAAACCACACTCTCTGAGAATAGCTTCCAACACCTTGCTGAATCTCTGTCAAAGAATTAGGGCAGTTCTGAAGGCAATGCAACTCGGAACTAGCAACATGTACCTAATAAAAAGGCTAGTGTGTGTATGTATACACAACATAGTTATATAATAATGTGGAGTAGCTGTTGTTTACTTGCCTCTTTCTACTCCAACTGAGATACAGATATTTCCCTCTGATGTTCACACACTTGTTTATCTACTGCATGTTTTTTTTATTTATTTAAATTAATTTATTTGTTTTTGCAAAGATTGGTTATATGGCATAAAGAAACTTTTCCAGTGTATTTTCAGATCTGTTAAATTGTCAAGCAATTTACAGTAAAAAAAAACAAAAACAAAAACAAAACAAAAAAACCCCTGAAATAACTAGCCTGATTTAACCTGTTAAATCAGTCGGTTGTCACGGGTGCTGTAATACCTCGTTACAGCATTTCTTTCGGTTTCGGCATAATTAAATGCAATAATCTTACAATAGGGTAACTACTCTTAGAATAAACAGTATAAATAAATTATCTAATACATTGAGGTTTGTTACTCAAAACAGAAATGTTAAGTCACTTTGGCAAATTATAAATTTCAGTTGTCGCAAGCTTAAATTCACTACAATTCCCATTTTGCAATGCGACTCCTTGGTGTAACATCGAAGAACGAACTTCCTGTTATTTACAGTCTAACAAAGGTTCCCATCAAATGTCGGCCTGTTATGGTTTGACATGTTACTTAAGCAGTCGGACACTTTGTATTGCTGCTATCTACAGTAACTTTACATCACTGGTGGTCGTCATAAGGTAAAATAGCTAAAGTTTTGAAGTAACGTCAAGCAGCCGTTTATGAAGGTTGACATGTGCACTTAAAATAAGCTCAATGACTTATTTTTAAGCGTTTATATTAATGTGTTTTGACGTCGAGATTTACTGACGTAAAAACTGTACATACGATGGCAAATGAGATACCAGTAACGACGAGTCGGCTACTGGAAAACATTACTCTGTAGCTAAAAAAACAAACAAACAAACAAACAAAAACAACAACAAAAAAAAAACACTTACACAAAGGATCCGTGAGTTTGTTTGTAACTTGTGTTGTGTTGCTGTAGATGCGACTACCATGGCTGGCCGTCACCCCTCACATAACCCCTGTGAGAAGAGCCTCTTCAGTCCCTGCAGGTAAACTGAACTTCGTGCCCGCGTGCAGCACCCCTGACGCCCAATCACTGGAGCTGCTGCATGACTTTGTTAACCGAGCAAGGAGCCTGTTCATCATTACCGGAGCGGGTCTCTCCACCGAGTCAGGCATCCCCGACTACCGCTCGGAGGGTGTTGGTCTGTACGCCCGCACTGACAGGCGACCCATGCAACACGCCGAGTTTGTCCGCAGTGCAAAGTCCCGCCAGCGATACTGGGCCAGAAACTTTGTCGGGTGGCCACAGTTTTCCTCACACCAGCCAAACTCTGCGCACAGGGTGCTGAAGCACTGGGAAGACCGAGGGAAGCTGCACTGGCTAGTCACACAGAATGTGGATGCTCTTCACTCGAAGGCAGGACAAAAGAGGCTGACTGAGCTCCACGGCTGCGCCCACAGGTGAGACAACACCTGGATTCACGTGGCACAATAAGAAACTGGCCTTGTGAAAGTACTAGAAGTTTTACTAGAAATGTATTGGTAAATGATCAAAACACAAATTTATCAACTATGCGCACACACACACACACACACACACACACACACACACACATATATATATATATATATATATATATATATATATATATATATATATATATATATATATATATACCGCATAATCTATTTATGTGTGTTTGACTTTTTTATGGTTGTAATTGCTGTTTTTGTTGAGGAATGTCCTGACCGAACAGTGCTTGTAAAATTCATGATTACTTCAATTAAGTATAGATTACTTAAAGGTTATACAAATGAATACTGAGTAGTTATGTTTATAAAGCAAATTGAAAATGTTTATTATGTGTGGATGTTTATTATCTACATCTTCAGGGTGATGTGCCTGGGCTGTAGTGCCATCACGCGGAGGGAGGATCTGCAGAAACGATTTGTATCATCAAACCCAGAGTGGTCAGCTCAGGCTGGGGCAGTGGCTCCAGACGGGGATGTTTTCTTAGACGATGAGCAGGTTCAAAACTTCAGGGTCCCGTCTTGTGACAACTGCGGGGGGATACTGAAACCAGAGGTCACATTTTTTGGAGACACTGTCAACAAAGCACTTGTACATTTTGTGCACGATAGGCTGGCTGAGTCTGATTCAGTGCTGGTCGTGGGATCATCATTACAGGTAAAAAGAAAAATAAACCTGAAAACACAGGACACAACTAATCTTTTCTGGAGTTTTGCCTTCAGTTGTACTCCTCTTTGTCATTTCCCAGGTGTACTCAGGATACAGGTTTTTACTTGCAGCAAGTGACAGGAAGATGCCAGTTGCCATTCTGAACATCGGATCCACCAGGGCAGACCACCTGGCTGAGCTGAAAGTGAGCAGCCGCTGTGGTGAGGTGCTGACAGCCATCCAGATCCTCTGATGCTGCTCACAGCCTTTAATTCATCTGCATGTTGCAGGCCAAAACTACCTCAGATTTAGATCAAACCTGGGGTATATTAAGTATGAAGTGATGGGAAAGTAGCCACAGTCTGCTACTCTCGCTCCTATAAGTGCACAGAAAAAAACTGATACAATTACACTCATGTATTGTATAACGAGTAGGCAGAGGTAAGTAGAAGTCCTGTCCAGCAGCTCTTTCCAACCAGTCACTAAACCAGATGAATGTAATCAGCTCCGCTCCACTGCAAGGTAAATGAGCCTGTTTATGAAAAACACCTGTTCTAAATGCATCTGTAGATCTAAAAACATGGCAGGACTTCTACTTTATACACCTCTGCGAGTAGGTGAATGTTGATGAGAATTATGGTCGGATGTTTAACAACTTTGTTGACAGAAAAAACTGTAAAAAAAAAAAAAAAAAAAAAGAACTGTTTTTGTTATGTTTGACTTCACGAAGGTCCCGAGTTAGAAAAAAAGGGATGGTTTGTGTGACAAGACTTTGTTCATGGTTCTATACTGATGCTGCTTTTAGGCTACAATAAGAAATGTCTTTGTCCAAGACTGTAATTTACTAAATATTTCCAGAAGAACAAATTCCTGCTACAAATAATGTTTAGCATTGTTTAGTAGCTGAATTGAAAGCAAACTAAAGAGGAACTTTGTCACAGAGGAAAAAAAATTTAATAGATTTTAATAAAACTCAAGTACTTTGTGAAATGCCTGGTCAAATTTTTCATTTCCTCACAAAACAGCTTTTGTGTTATTAGAGATTTCTTATTCTCATAAAGGCATATCAATGTTTAGATTGCTTGCCAGATTTAAATCTAAAAAATACTGCTTTTGCCATTATTAAAAATGGTTTTGATGACGTGCAGTAGCTACTCAGCCTGGATCTTAAGGTTATGAGAAAATACTGTTTCACTGTTTTTCTTAAATATGTCATTGAAGCTTTGATTTGAACACATTCAGGAGATTGTAGAAGTTACTAAAATGGCCAAATAAATAAAGAGGCTCTAACTAAAGATCTGCACACATCTGATTATGTCTAGTCATATCCAAATTTACTCAATTTATTTAGAAGTCAATCTTTTAAGTCCAGTGTGAAATTCAGTTCAGTGATATTCTTGCAGCATCTTTGTTTTTTCCATACATTTATTAACAGATTTAATTTTTATCCAAATCTAGTTCAACCAGATTGTTAACACAGATTTGAGGATGGCTGCTTTTTGAAAGGAAAGTTTTTTACATTACCCATCTTTTTGTGGTTGCCAGCAAGTCATATATGTTTACTGATTTAAGTCGGAGGTAAAAGTTGAAGATGATTAAAATTGTGATCAGTGTTTGCTCAAAGTGAATTCGTGATTATCATTAAAAAAAAAAAAAATCCCTTTGGTTGAGAACAGCTATGCAAAATAAAATTTAAATAACATTTTTTGGGACATTTTTTAGAAACTTCTTTATATTGTTCTTTTGCCACCTGAAAAGTTTTGAAGTTTTGAAGCTAAATTAAATGATTAAATAGAATTACACCTTAAACTTTGTCAATTGATCTACATTCTTAACTATCCATGAAAAGAAATACCAACAGACATTTATATGTAGCTTAAACATCAATAACCAATGTGAGTAATCATGGCAATCAACCATGTTTAAAGGTTTAGAGACAAATTTTGATCACATTTCCCTAAATACACCAACTGCACCTCTCAGATGTAAACAGCTGCTTTTACAATAATAATTTCACATGTTCCATAAGATTTTATTTTCAAGACAATCAGCATCACAAACAGACCGAAGGCAGAGTGACTGAGGACTGACTGATACTGAGGTCCTTCAGGAATTCTTGCTGCTCAAATCTCTCTTGCAGACAGAGCTGCCAGTTCTCCAGCTTGGACTGTGTCTCCTGTTGCAGAGCAGCCGGGACGCTGAAGGAGTAAAGACAGCATCTGTGACCTTTACCAGCTACCTGCCATTCTGCTGAAGCCATAAACACTGTCAGGGGAGTCATAGACAAGCAGTTTTCAAAACTCTTAACCTGATCAAACCAGTAAGTGACAGGATAACCCAGTAAAAGTCCAAACACTGTGCACAGATTCCAGTCCTCAGATTGCTCCCAAACACAAAGAGGTTCGTCGGCCTCCCCGAGTTGTAGGAATCCTTCCAGGTGAAGCATCAGTTCTTGTATGATGCTTTTCAGTTTTCCTCTCTGTGAGTCAGTGATGATGGGCTTCTCCAGTAAGTGGCAGACATTGATCACAGCCACACTGTCATCGTCAACCACCTGCTTTAGATTTGATTTTACAGCAGTGGCATTAATGATTAGACTGTTTCCACTCAAATCCAAAGTAACAAGAGATTTAGACACAAGCTGGAGAGACTGCAAGGAGCTCAAATATCGCTGCACCTGTGTCGCACAAGCGCCATTACTGTCGTACAGAAGAGCAGGCTTCAACCCCACGTCAACGGCCGAGACCTGAGCAGCAAGTTCCAGACACTGAGAAGCCGAGAGAGATTTTCTACCAGTACGCAGACTTTTACAAGCTGCAGCTACAAAGAGCTCCTGAGTCGACATGGCCAAGTGGAAAAAAAAATAAAAAATAAAAATCACAGGACAGAATTCAAAAGATAGTTGTAGCACAGTAAATCTGTGACTCAAAAACAATAGGTACACTATATAAATGCAATTTTCATGTCATCTGCACAGGAGAAGAAAAAAATTAACTGTGTGAAACAAGATGTTTTTTAAACATAAGTAGTCATAACAGTATTTATTCATGTCCCTTGCTCTTCTTTGTTGATCCAAGATGCCTAAAAGAGCAAATACATTTTTTAAGCAAGTATTTATGAATGTTTGTTCAAATATTTTTTAAAAATCTGAATAAATTAATTAAGTAATCAATAATGTCATAAATTAGTTAAGATTAAATAATTTGTAAAGGGTGAACTTGCCACTGGCTTTTAGAAAAACAATAGTCGTACCATCATCCTGGTTCTGGTTTTTGATGCGTCGTGGCCACGTTATGTCACTGGCTGAGGAGACATCAGGTCAAAATCTGATAGATTTCTTGCAACCCAAACACCAGCAGCAAACAAACCTAAGTTGACCAGAAGATTCCTGAAGAAAACAAAAATAGACAAACAGTTACTTTGTATATTTACACTCAAAGTCAAATTAAAGACCTTATTTTCACAGTCACACAAAGGAAGTGAAAATCCAGAGAAATCCTGGAACAGAGGCAAAAAAATGCCAAAAAGAAAAACAAACACACACACAACACTAATGGCACTGAGAAGCTGAAGTAACACTGTAGGTCTACATATATTCTATACAACTGTTAAATATTCACCAATTTATTTATTTTTCAAAAAGCCTGAGCAAGATGTACTACAATGTGAGAACATAGTTGTTGATAATACATTATGTTAAAGACTTCAAACATATTAATGAGGGTTATTTAAGATGGACAATTGCTACAAACTATGACTCAAGTTAAAAAGTGAACCATGTTTTCTGCCATCGGGGAACACATCTTTTTCTTCTTCTACAATGCAGTTAATGATTTAAGGAATATGCATGTGCCCTAATTTTAATATACATTAATAAGCTTCAATAGATACAATATGCAAAAATAATGTGGGTAGGTAGGCAAAACTAGACTGGTGTCTAGAAGAGACCCTCTCGAGACGAGAAGGAAAAGACACAATCTCAAGTCCATTTGTACTGTCTGCACATGAATCTGATCGGGAATATGAAAGGATAACAGAAGCATGAAAAGCAACAAACACTACAGCAGATCCTCTCAGTTTAATGCTGGAGTCACTTGTTCAATCAGATGTATTCTCTACAATAAATCAAGCACAAGCAATTTAAGAAGAAAGCATTATTCAATGTTGTGAATTACTCTTTTTTTTGTTTGCTTGTTTTTTGTTTAATTAACTTATGGTTAAATTATTTACTTAATGTTTAAGGTATGAACTCGTACTAGAAGCATAGACGCAAGGACAAATCCTCCCTGCATGCTAAGGCTAACTGCGCTGCTAACAAGAACACACAGATAACTAATTTAATGTTCTCCATCAGCTTGCCTTCTAAAGTCATTTCTGTCTGTTGCGAACCGACAAGCAGAGCTGATCCAATCCATTACACCGGAGGAAGAACCCTTTTTCACGTTTGATCCGCTCATCTTGCTAAAGCGGAGGATGGCTATGGCAGCAAGGATTAAATGGAAACGCACGAGGACCGGAAGAGGAGGAAGAGTTTAGGCGTTACACAAGTACGACATGGGATAAGGCTCAAACCTCAAGCGTAATCGCTTACTTAGATATTACATGACCAAAGATGTCTGCGACCAGGTACCGTAGGTTCTTGAAGTTGTGTGAGGAATGGCCCAGAGACGAGACCAAGAAAAGCCGTGATTTGGGGACGTTTCTCCGGCAGAGAGTCGCCTCTGCGTTCCGTGAGGGCGAAAACACGCAGGTTATTGCTTACACCAGTAATAATCTGCCCCTGAACACCGAGCTAAGCTACAGAGATAACAGCGAATTAGTGCGCTAACAGCTGTCGACCTTGGAGGGTTTGTTTATTCTTGTGAAGCGTCTTTATTATGGACACTGCAAATGTAAATGCAAATGCCAGTGCTGTGGGATAACTAGCCTTACATTGTGGCTACTTTGATTGCCTAATAACATAACCTTAAGCAGCCAGATAAACAATGACAGCAGTCATCACGTGTATTACATTAGTATCTGAGTAACTCACAATAAAGTTAGTATTTGTTTGTCTCCTGGAGCTCCATTTTTAGTGTTTGTGTTTATACCTAACTTCATGACTGACAAAAGCTAAATAAAGATAAATACTGACTATAAAAATTATAGTTCCCACATTAAAAATGAAAGATCAGAGATTATAGATCAGATTAAAATATTCTGAGACATCTGAAATGTTTAATATAAAACCTATTACTACCAGTCTTATGTCATATATTTTCATATTTAAAAACTCAACATATTTACCCCCCAGATTGCAGATCCAGAGAAATGTGACCAGATGTATGAAAGTATGGCTCGTATCAATGGCAATTTGTACAGACAACGAGTAAGTAAACATTCACATGTGCTTTTCTGTTTGTCTGTGCATCCTTTATGCATTCAAACAGTCCCCTCTAATCCTGTTTGGGGTAGTACATGCATGAGATGAAAGAAAAATCCCTCTGTTTGCAACATCTTCCCATCCACTGCTTTGGACTTAAAATGCATCTGTTGAATCAGCTGTTGTTCTCTTGTAAGATGATAAAATGCTTTATATAGAGAGCAAAGGCCTTCTCTTTCTTGTGCTAGTAAAGAACAGCAGGTTAATGTTTAGATTGTTCAACTTTAAATTTTAACTATTGAGGGCACAAATTAGGCACACAAAGATCAGCACATGGTCATGTCACCCTCTTGATGGCTTATGTACTATGTTGCCAGTATTTGTCCTGTGTATAGAAAAAAAAATCCAATAAATATCCTATTATATTTGTCCATGCTACAACATTTAATTTTATGTACAGAATAAATGCACTTGAGAGGGGGACAATGACTTAGCATATTCTATGTAAGCAAAATGCAAGAGTTTATTCAAATGTAAAGATCAATGTTAATGTAGTCAGTGCAAATGTTTTTTTTTTTGTCCAGTTTCCTCGTGTGAGAGACACAAGCTTTACAGGAGTCACAGTGGAGGAGTGTAGACTGCTGTTGTCAGGTATGGATTCAGTACTAATGCATGTTTGCAACTTTCTACCAGCTAAAATAAAGTTGGCTATTTTTAACTAATTTTACCTCCTGTATTTTCATTTGTTCAGGGAGTATGCAACAGAGCATGGATGAGGAAAAAAAGGGATTGTGGAAAACATTAATGGAAAGATTCTCCTCCAAACCGCCAGAAGACGTTCCAGAAAAAACTCCTGAAAAATAACTTTTTTGCCCCTTTTCTTCTCATGTTGCTTGTATAGAAATAAAGCTGATTGTTGTCTTTACAGATTGTTTTTAATCATTTCTTAGTTTTACCAAATTTGCAGGTATGGAATATGTATCTTGTGGCTCTACATAAGCTTAACAATAAAATCCATCAGATTGGTGCATCTTCAGTGGAAATTCAGATATTTGGTAACTTTATGAAAAGAATTGTGAGTACAGGTTGTAATGTTTTCTCTTGGTTAACTTTTTTTTTTTTTTTTTTTTTTTTTTAGAAAAAAATGGAAAGGAGCAACAAATGCACCATTAATGTTCATATTGATGCTGATGCATGTGAAATTTTAAAATAATTCAATCTTCAGTATTTAAAACATTCAATGGGTTGCAAAACTGCAGCATTTCAGTTTCAATGCTTCATTTCCTTCAGCTGTATATAAATTGTACTCTGTGTTCAACTACTTTATTGTACAAATAACCCTTTAATACTTTAATAATAATCGACTTATCCACACTTTAATTTTCCTGTTAAAAAAAAAAAAAAAAAAGTGTTAGAAATTATAGTATAATGTCTTGCATTAAAAAAAAAAAAAATGTATGGTATGAAAGCACATGGTCTTTGACTGAAGGGCAGCTTATAACAGACCAGTAAGCAGCTGATCTTGCTCTGCTTTCAATTTATACTTTATTTTCTTTAAAGCTTTCTTGAAAAAACAATGAAAAGTGAAAAATACAATTTTAAAAACAAAACTTATAAATTCACATTTGGGGTATTAATCACGTAGGAAGCAACACATGAAAACAGCTTTAAACTTTAAATGAACTTCTGTTTAATATATTACCCTTGTAAATTCTGCATTTTTTTGTACCAATAATGGATATTTATTAATTCTGATCACAAGTGTAAAATTAGTAAGAATTCTGAAAACTATTTTTTAAGCAATAATCCCCAAAATTTGCATCAAAGACAGGTTGCCTTGCAACTGAATTCAAGTATCCATTAGACAACCTTATTATATTTCTTAACAGCTTGTGGTACATTGGTCACCACATGCAGACACTGACAGGTCCCAACGAGTCAATATAATAACGTTGACTGCTATCAGCTAAATTATTGAATCAAGCTTAATTGTGAAAGTGAACTGGAATCTGTGAACAGCATAATGTAGTGAATCATAGCTGAAGCATTCAGGCATTTCCCCTAATCGTCTTTCTTCTCAGGGTTGTCCCTCCATATGCAGTAGTTGAGGGAGGTGGCAAGGCACAGCCAGGACAGATAGGGGGCCAGAAGCAGTGTGGCAGTTCGACTGATAGGATACCAGGACACCATGGTGGCTCCAACAGTCCCAGTCAGAAGCAGAATCTCAATCAGTGCCTGCATTATACAGACAACAAGCATTTAAGTGTTTATATAACCACATGTTAACACTTCCTACTTACTATCATATCAAAACACACAGCTGCATTTATGTGTTCAAACATACCCATTTCAGCTTGTGAGCACCAAAGAAAATTGGAGTCCAGGTCCAGTTCAGAGCAAGCTGCAGCCCATAAAGTCCCAGTGGAACCAGTGAATTCTCATTGAAACCCCCAAGCTCTTTCCACACCAGGTAGGAGCCATAACTGCAATAGAGAATTAAAAATAAGCTCATCCAACACAGAAAACAGTAAGACTCAGTCGCACCAACACTTACCCCATTCCAGTGTACAGACACGTCCACACCACGGGGAATGCTGCATTTGGCGGACGCCATGAAGGTTTCTTCAGGGTTGGGTACCAGGTCTTCACCTGTTTGCGTGTGATTAAACCACCATAGATCCCTCCAACATGTGGCAGGGCCGTCATTCCAATCATAGGCAGCCACGAGGCCTGAGAGGAGGACAGGACACATTACCTTTGTTTAACCTTTGCACTAACGAATTGAGACACAACCTGAGTCAGGTGTGTTCTAGCAGTGACCCATGGAAAACCTGCAGGACACCAGCCGTCGAGGACCAGGACTGAATATTCCTGAATAATCATTCTTGGAAAAAACACTTAATTTTTAAGTCCCAAATCCTCCCGTAGCACTGAAGGAAAGGATTTACAAAAACGAAGTTATGGCCTGGCATCAAACTGCATCTGACTCCTGTGGCGCTTTGTGGCCACATGCTATTGTGTTTCACAGACATGACAGAACAGAACAACTGATCTGCCAAACTTTTACCAGGTTAAGTCAGTTTCCACAGGTTATGCAAGTCCGGTGCTCGATATCTCCCATTCCAGGTTATTGGCGGCTCGGCTCAGGGTATTTTTTTTTAAGCTCACAAACAGGTTGGAGGAATTTGTGGATTTTTTGGGTCTGCAAAATGTTCTGTGTTCAGTTACGATGAATTGTCTGGTTGTCAATATTTGTTCGCTCCCCTTTGGTTGTTGTACATGTAAATTATCCTATTCTATTCATTTAACCGACGCTTTTATCCAAAGCGACTTACATCAACTTGGGGTTCAGTGTCTTGCCCAAGGTCAACTTCTCTTCCTCCTGAGCCACAGCCATCCCAAATTATTCTCCTTTGTTTGTGTAGGCTGAAATAAAGGACCTTTTAAAACTCAAAACTCTACCATCCCGCAAATTTGAGATGCATCCTTTCTGCAACACATCTGAATTAAATGACTGAATTTCCCAGGAGGGGTATAAAGTAGAAGTAAAAGTAAAAATAAAGTAGAAGTCCTGCCATGTTTTTCAAGCTACCAATGCATTCAAAGCAGGTGTTTACACTAACAGGCTCATCTATCTTACTGTGGAACTGAGCTGATGAAATTCACCTGGTTTATTGATTGGTTGGTAAGAGCTACTTTCTACTTCTACTTATACACCTCTGGAATTTCCTGATCCGCATGCCATTCAGCTTCGCGGAGGCCTTCTAACCAGCCATTCCTTTGATTCAGGTCTGTTGAAGAAGGGATGCAAATGCAGGGTAGCAGATCAAGAGGACAGAAGTTGGGTACCATTGCCTTAAATGTTCCATAATGAGATAACATAAAGCAGGGGTGTCCAAAGTTGGTCTTTGAGGGATGCTGTCCTGCAGGTTTTTGATGTATCCCTGTCCCAACACGCCTGGTTTCGATTAAATGGATCCAACACCCAATGAAGTTCTGCAGTGAGTGATCAGTTTGAGTCAGGTGTTTTGGAACAGGGATACATGGAAAACCTGCAGGATTGTGGGCCTCGAGGACCAGAGGTGGGCATACCTGACATAACATCTCTCTTTTTGTTAGACAGATAAGAAACAAAAAAGGTTTTTGTTTCCCTAACGTGTAGACTTCACCACTGAAGGTCATCATGTGTCCCTTCTTAAAACAATTATCCCCCCTCCAGGAATTTTGTACCACAGCAGTCAGTGTCTCGTCGACTTACACTTCACATGTCTGCAATCATCTGCTTTGTCAAATAAATGTCTGCTCACGGCTTTAAATAATCACTCAACACTGACTATATCATATCAAATAATTGGCCAGATTATTCTGCCATATAACTTACGCTTTTTTATTTCCAAGCCTGTTTCACAGCTGATCCTGATCATTTTTTTTACAATTTGCAAGCCAAACTGTGTAACTATGAGCCAAGAGAGCCTAAAACACTCCACAGAGGCCAGCACATTCTGCTAGTAGATATGCAAAATGCAACTCAGTCCTCAATTAATACAGCAATAAGCCATAATAAATATAGTTCAGATGCCTAATCAGGTTCAACTGTAGTGATTTTTTTTTTAAACAGCTGTAAGATTATATTTCTGCTTCAAGTTATTTATATTATAGGAAATATGATTAAAACAGGTATGCAAGTATTAGTTTTAATAAAAGCACTGTTTCCTTAAGATAATAACCTAAAAAGAAAACCAATACCTGCATACGGAGGAGTGTCAAAATCCACTCTAATCTGGGACATTGTGCAGCTTAGTAACGTTGAATTAGTAGTTTATTCTGGTCAAAATTTAGAAAGCCGTTTAATTGTCCTGACACAATATGCTAATGTTGAAATAAGCTCGCGTTCTGGTTTCTGTCGCAAGCACTCTGTTGTGAAAAGACTATTTTAAGACTTACTGATATGCTGCACGTCTGTTTGGTTTTGTTTGCAGGTAGTTAAAAATTCACAATTACTTTCGTGTGACTCTGAGTCTGAGTTATGCGAAGGTCAAAAACAGTACTCACCATCTCTTCTGAGCCTAGTGCACAAGTAAAGGGTGTACGTTGTAATGCAAAATAATGCTACACACAAACAACTAATTTCTCTGGCATGCTGCGATATGTTGTCGGACGGGAACTCTTGTCTTATCTGCGTGGTCACTCCTCTGACACTCCCAAAAGCATAGCCAAGCAACGTGACGTCGCAGCGTGGTGACCAAAGATTTGTCGCCAACAAAAAGATTTAAAAAAAAATATATACATACAAACGGGCGGTTTAAAGTTAAATAAATCGATAAACTATAACTTCAAAAGCAAACTATATATTTGCTTCCTGCATGGCTAGTTTTTAAAAAATAAAAAAATGTCCCCGCACACAAAACCGGAAACGCGACGACAGTAAAGATTACTAAACTGTCAAGATAGTTCCCACCCTTTTCTTGTAGTTTGGTTTTAAACTAAGAAAAGAGTTCTTGACAGCACCACCTACAGAAAAAACAAACAAACAAAAAAAAACAACAAAAAACTAGTTTGTCAGACGCAGCTGAATTAAAATTTTACCAAATGTTTTTCAGCTGTTGTGAAATTTCTTAGTTATAAACAGTCACTGAAATTTTTCTTTTAGCAAATATAGACTGCTGACAGTTTAAGGGGAATGTCTGAATAATGCAAGGAGACGTCTATTCAGCTACACAGTTGCACTGCAGACCGCAGTGCATTTATTTAAGTAGTTTATAGCTGTGGTACCGTGTGATTGAAACATTTCTATTATTTCTAGAAGGTAAGAGAAATTGTAAATACTTTTCAAGCCTCTGAGTGAATCATGAATGTGTGTGAATTTATACAATAACACCATGTAAAGAAAACCAGTGAGCTGTTATGGCATATGAAATCTCTTTATTGACATGCTAAAATGTTATCTGGATTTCCTTAGTATTTACTTTGTAATATAATTTTCCTATTCACCTCTTTGCACCCTATTAAACCACCTTAAATCCCTTCCACATCGCAGGTCTCCCTTTCCCATCAAAAGCAGCCATGTGGTCTGAGAGATGTGTTGAAAGACAGTATGTGTTGTGATTAAATTAAAGTCTATGCACATTTCTTTTAAATCTGTTTCAGCTGCTGATTTTCTTCAACATTTGATACATAAAGTTTTTTTTTCTTTTCTTTTTCAATAGCTTTTGTTTTGTAAAGGAAAAAAAGTTGTCTTTGTGCTTCTCTTTTAAAGACAAGGCCTCTGATAAGGGTCACATTATCTAAACAAGGAGAATTTAAACATGCACAATAATCATATAAAATCATTTAGGGTGTACATGTTTGTTTGTTTTCAAATAATTAGTTAAAGGTCTGTCAAACCTTATGACTGTGGTGTACAGGCGACTGACAGGTCAACAGATTGGAGTAGTCATTCCTCCCACACTTCAAGGCTGAACTGCAGCCTAGAAATGTAAACAGCTGTACAAAAAAAAATTGAGCAACATTATTTGCCAGTTATCTAAACCTTCCTCCCCAAAACTCGCATTGTTGTCATATTTTGCACAAAGATGATAAAGTACTTAAGATAATCTTCGTCTCTAGTGCAATTTTTTTGTACTTTTGCAGTCAACAGTGTCACAATGTATGTTTTCTCATCATGTAAATATGGTATTTCTTTTTTCAGCATTTTTTCTTATGCAATTTCATCAAAGTCTAAGCTCTGCAAAAGAACATCTACAGACCCAGACCAAATGTATGCACACAGATAAAAAAAAAGACTGTTGGAAAGAAAGATACAGTTAGCAACAGCTTAACAGCTTTATTGAAACTCATTCAAGACTTTACAATTTTTGTTCTTTACAGTCTGCAAGTTGCAGAGTTTGTTGAAGTAGTTAGTTTAGATCAGTGTTTCTCAATCCAGGACCCCATGACCCCTGCTCTGCATGTATATAGGCAACCCTACTTTAACACAGATGAATGAAACAAAGGACTTAACAGGCTGCAAAGAATTTGATGAAGTTCTGTCTCAGGTGTTTTGGAGGAGGAACATGTCTAAAGCACGCATGGCAGGGGGTCCGGGGGACCTGGAATGACAATTACTGGTTTAGACTAAATTTGTCTTAATTCAAAGGTTTATTCTATTTACAGTCTTAATGCTGTGTGGCTGATTATTGTCTGGTCAGAAACTGTGCATGTAATAATGGACTATTCCTGAAACAGCAGAATTACAGCTCTCAGCCTCTGTACACTGGACAAGTAAAACAATTAAACACCAAGATAAAAAATAATCTGATAGGCCAAGAGGGATGTAGTTTTTCTTTAAAATACCATCTGTACTGTTGTGAAGTCCCAACTGCTTTACTGTGTACATCAGAAGTGAATGATTACTTGCATTTTTCTTGCATTTGACTTCAAATAAATTTTTTCAATTTGTTTGTGTCATTAGAGATGGACAAGTTGGTGAAGCAAATTTTAATAAACTGATGTGCTTACACAGAGATTCTTGCGAATTCTTGGTTGAAATATGAGGAGGTGAGCGGAGATTTTCTGATCCCTGTTGATTTCCTTTATAAAAACAATTGCAGTCTGTGTAAAAACTGATAAATGGGTTTGTAAATTTAATTATATCTTAGCATATTTGTGACTTTCTGTTCAGTCTGCAGGCTGCTAGAAATGGTCCAGATTTATGATAACATTATGTCTTTGCCTGCCGCTGCTGACTTTTCTTGTCTAATTTTAAGGTGAGGCCCAGTTCATCACAAAAGAGCCCATTCATTCATTCGGGGAGGTTCAAATGAAAAACTGCTCATAGTTTTCTTTTGCTTTTCTATCAGAGGTGAAAAGAGCTGAAAGAGGCAAAAGTTTCAGAGGTCACTTTATGTAAAAGTTACATATTAAAGTTTGTTTTTATAACTGTATTTACATTAAAATGAGAAGATTCTCGCCCAGGTTTGATGTTTTTATTTGGGGAAAAAATTTAAAACATGATTTTTTTTTAAGTTTATGCAGTCCAAAGGGCATCGACTTTCAGATTTGTTTTTCTCTTCTCTGAGGAAAAGAGTCTCACCACCTCTGGCTTTCCTAAATACAGATAACTGGGATCTGTTTGGAGCTCCAGTTCAGTCTAACATGTAGTTTGGAGTCGGACTAAATCTCTACTCCAGGGCTTCCAGCTCCGGTCCTCGATGTCCACAATCCCGCAGACAAATGCCACGTCTATGTCTCCCTATTCCAACACACTTGATTTAAATGAATCAGTCACCGTTCAGAACTTTATTGGCTGTTGGATCCGATTAATGTGATCCAGGTGTGTCAGCGTGATTTCTCTGCAGTGAAACCTGCACAACAGGGGTGTGTCCAGCTTCAGTCCTTGAGAGCTAAATCCTGCAGGCTTTCCATGTATCCCTGCTCAAACATACCTGACTTAAATGAATGGATCATTTTGCAGAACTTAATAGACTGTTGGATCCATTTCATTTGAGTCAGGCGTGTTGATGCAGTGAATCATTGAAAACCTGCAGGACCGTAGCGCTTGAGAACTCACTTTGTTCACCCCTACTATAACATTCCCATGTTATTTAAAAAAAAAAAAAAAAAAAAAAAAAGCCATTTAGAAATTTTCATGTGCCACCTCATATGTTTTGACTAAAACTGCATAAATTGTGGATTCATGAACAAGTTAATGGCTTGTTTTGACAGTTTTTTTTCTGAGTAGTTGTAAAGAGAGGTATGCAGTTGTAATATTTAAACACTTAAAAAAAGAGCCAGTTAAGACACTCCCATGACCCAGTCTAAACTTTAACCCCACACACCTCAATTCTGATTCAGCGTGACAGAAATTTCACAACCCTTCATAATATAAAGCTGTGTCATTGTCTACAGTTCTGTTTTCTTTATGAGCCTGCAAAACTTGTCAGACATTGTGACTAAAAATCAGCTTAATTATACTCCATGTCAACTCATGGGAGCTTAAAGGCATTGCAGTGTATTGTTCTGCTTCATTACTTCATACATACTTCAGTCAATGACTTATTCCTACTCTACTAGAAGGACATTGGTCCAAATAAAAGACCAGGCCAAACTCTGACCAGAGCTTTAAACTATGTAAGTGAGCAACACAGATGTTCCTTGGTTTTAAAAATAAAAATATAAGTCATTATACATACAACTGTTCTATCAAGCAGCCATAGGTTATTGCAACTGGCCAGCCATCGATTACACACTGCCCACATTACATCATATATTACGGCTTGTAACTAGCTTTTAACTATATTCCTGAAAGCTGCCAGTTTAAACTTTGCTGTTCTTTGATGAAACAAGTTTCGATGCTAAATAAAATGTGAAAAAAAATAAAAGAAAAACAGGGATGCATCGAAAACCTCCACGACATCGGCCCCTCAAAGACTGACTTTTTGTACACCCCTGCCCTACACAGCAGCAATGAAGGATCCTATCCTTGACTTTGAGAACAAACTAACTCAAAAGAACATCACATAACCCCACTCACAACAAAACAAACAAACAAACAAGAAAAATCCCAAAAATGACCAAAAATCCCTTTAAATGAACACAAGCTTTTTTACAAGACAGGCATTTCTGGATTTTGATTCATCAGTTGTTGTTTTTTTTAATTTTTTTTTTTTATGCAAATGAAAATAATTTTAAAGTGAGAGGGAGTTTAAATTAAAAGCAGCCCATGTAAGTGTCTATCATTGCATTTAAAACAATAATAACAATCCTCTTTGCCAGTTCACTGTGTTCTTTGGGTGAGACGTGTCCATTCTCCCACTTTTACATGGGTTTTTTGGCCCCTCCTCTCCGTCGGCCAGGCAGACACACCTTTCCTCTGTGGTCCTCCAGCGCTTCTTACCTTCTTGTCGCCCCTCTTAGCCTCGTTGTCTGGCTGTGAACTCTCACCCCAGCTGCTTGGGAAATGTCATACAGGCAGAGGCCCGTGCTGCAGTAGGGGGGCGTATTAGGAGGAAAAAAAATAACATTTTTTTTTTTTTACCGCTCTCACTGCATCATTTATCCGCGTCTCTGCCGTACAAGTGCCACATCCCGCTACCAGCAGCAGCCGCCGATACCTCACCGCAGTCTCAGTGCTCATTTCGCATTAGGGCAAAATATAAGAAAAGAAAAGAAAAAAAAATCCGTGCCAGACATGTGAGTAGCAAACCATCGCTGTGGTTCTCCACTGATATGTAGTCACGCTATTGTAACCTCTCACCAGCGAGAACAAATGGTCATTGAACCGTGTCGTGGTGCGTTTGGTGTCAGTGTGCTGATTTCGTGGTTGCATGACTGAGTTCAAATCTGTCCACATTAGGTGGGGGGGGGGGGGGGGCACACGAAGCCTCGCTGTTCGGCTTGTTTTGGGGACTGAGTCGGGTTTGATCTCTGAGCAAAAAGGCAGAGATTTTCAGCTGGTAGTGGCTCAGAAGGAGGGAAATCCCATTGACCGACTGTAAGATGAATGTGTGATGTAGCTTAGCTCTTTAGCCTGCTCGCCCTGATCCAAGCCAGCTGTGAACTGGTGTTCAGCCCGGTGTCTCCAGTCAGATGTGGAGGCCCAGGTTAGAGCACATGTAATGCGGTGGTGTAGGGGTGAAACGTGTTAGCAGATTGCACGACAAGCAGGAATTGGAAAGCTGAGGATGTTCGGTGATTCGTGGGGTTTGTTTTCACCTCTGATCTTTGGATGTACAGATGGAGGTGACTGACTTCAGCTAATAACTCCACTATTCTTGCTTTAATATGGAATAACAGGATATTAATCACTTGATTCTCTTAGTTTTAACCAGATTTGCATTTACTAAACTTTAACTTTAGACATCTGCCAAAAAAATCTGGTTTGTTTGCTTATTTTTACTTGGTAACATAGTATTTGCTGTGGTGGCCTGCTACAAACCTGCACTATGGAATTTACCAACAGAGGGGACATTTTTCTTAATAATATAACTAATTGTTTAATTGTATGGTGAGTTCAAATATTTTTTCAGGGGCTGCATTGATGCTGGCACTCATCACAATCTTTATCACATAGTTCGAAATTAACATTAAATTTACCGCTGTGGAAAAACTAAAATGCAATGCTGCCCTCCTAATTTCTGATAGTTCAGATTTAATCAAATATTTATTTGTTTACATATATATATATTTTTTTTTATTTTGCTCATGACTGTTTATTTTCACCTTATTTTATCAATATATGATATAGCTGATGGGAAATTAGGTGGGGAAATAGACAAAAGAGCATACATGGAACATCTTAACATTTCTCTCTTATCAAGTGGCTCATTTAATGATATTTATGTACAACTCCTTTAATAATGTCTAAGACTTCTGGCTTAACCCGATTGTGTGTTGTGATTTCAGGGGGCATGCCATTAATCTTCTCCTGAAGATGTCAGTCCAGAAAACTAACTGGCTTGTAATGCAGCTGCCCAGTCGAAGATCCTGGGATTGAGCCGCGAATCCCTTCACACCGATGGCCTGGACTGAGTAAGAAATTGTAAAATATATGTTTGGAAATGGAATTTTAGTGTATTTCGTTTCTGGTGTTTGGGAGCATATTATGTTGCTTTAAACTGGCTATTTAGTGAAGAGCTGTATGTGATGGCCCTGACTTTGCACTTGGCAGGTTTCAGCTGGCCTGCTGAAGCTATGGGGAGCTGCTGGAGCTGTCTGTACAGAGACCCCATCCGAGACAACCATCTCACCAAATTTAAGGTCTGGGGTTTCCAAATGATTTACAACAAAAGAGTAGAAAAACTGTATGTAATATGTTGAAAATGAGGAACTTTATGAAACATATATGATCATTTTAATGCTGACGATATCTTTTAGAAATGAACTGAAGCAAAGTGGAAAGGTTTTGTTTGTTTGTTTTTTCTTTTTTAATAAAATGATGGTGTATCAGTGGATTTGGTATAACTAATTTTAAATTTAAACATGATTCAGTTAATATGGTATCTTTTTTTTAAGCAAAGCTTTGCCTCTTTCAGCAAGCTATTACAACCAGATTCAACAGATGTAAAACAACAGCTTGTTAAAAGAGGTCAGAGATAAATATGCTCCTGTCCAAAGCTGTTGCTTTAATCAAATTTCTCTTTACATATTTTTTCCTCCTACTTCTAGGTCATCAATGTGGATGATGAGGGCAACGAGCTGGGCTCTGGGATCATGGAGCTCACCCAGACTGAGCTCATCCTTCATACGCGCAAGAGAGATGCCATCCGGTGGCCGTATCTCTGTCTGCGTCGTTATGGCTACGACTCCAACCTGTTCTCGTTTGAGAGCGGCCGCCGTTGTCAAACAGGACAAGGTAGCCAACATTTTCTTTGATTCTCTGTTGGGCCATGAAATTATTTTGTTCACATTTGACAGATCACAGGCCAGTGTTATGATGTAGCAAAGCTGGTCTTTGCATCACTTGATTGTAAGTAAAATGCCCAACTCGCAGGCTGCTGAGTTTTTCCCAATATTTTAAGTTTCTAGTGTTAAAGTTTTAGTTGATACTTATGATGTTATTGTTATTAATATGTAAATATTTTGTGGATTCGTTCAGGAATCTTTGCATTCAAGTGTTCCCGGGCAGAAGAGATTTTCAACCTGCTGCAGGAGCTGATGCAATGTAACAGCATCAACGTGGTGGAGGAGTCAATGATGATGAGTCGCAGTGGCCACACACCAGAGATGGACATGTCTCGCACTCCACAGACTCCCAACAGTGAGTCAAACGCACATGTAAACACAAGTAGATGAGTCTTAAATGGTACTGTTGATATGAGAGTGATTTTAGAACATATATGCAGCAGTAAGGCAGTGAATGTAGCAGAAGTAAATTATGAATAGACACAGGTTTAAGAGAGGGAGGCCCAGCTCACACCTGACTATATCCTGCATCTTTCTGTTGATATTACAGCTTCTCACACAGCTCCTCTTCTCTGCTTTTCATTTAGTGGTTTCTTGTGTGTCCAGAGTAATACATGAAGAAAGACGATTTGTTAAAGATGAGAAATGGCCAGAGTTTGTTATTAATTATAATTACATAAACTAAACTATACGCTTGTCTACGTGATACTAGAGTAGGATAAATGAAGGTGTACGTCTGAGTATACCTGGACTATTAAAGATGCTTTTAAATATTTTGGGCTGACAACAATCATATGAATGGAAGCTCTGAAAGCTGGTGTAACACACTTGCAAAAGGCGGTTGGAGGCTGCATTCCTGTTGCAGAGAAACACTCAGATAGACTGAAATGGACTTTGTACACTGCCCATGCTCCAAAGTACCAATTCTTTTTGTAAAAGCAGTAAAGCACGAGTGCTTATGAATACAGGAAATTTTTTTTTGTTGCTTTTATCAGATGACTCTGCTGGTCAGAGATGGGATGTTGTGGAAAGGCAGAGAAAACTGAAAGTTCATTTCAACAGATTTTTGTCCTATGATCCAGTGTCTCCTCATCCTGGACCTCAGAACCCACTGTTCTTAAGCCTATAAATCTTATTACACTTGGAATAAATTAATAGGTGACCAACAGGCTTTTTGCTGAACATAATGACAAGTTGATAAAACAAAATCCATTTGTCTGAAGTTAAGTGTGTTGGAGCGGGGAAACCTCTAACCCATGTGAGCCAGTGGAGAGAGACTAGTAAACTTCGTTTCCACTTTTACTAAAAAGGAAAAAAAAAGCTTTTTTTGGAGGTGAAACATCTTCAAGAACAAAGAAAAAGAAGCCTTTTTCAGTAGTTAGGATTCTTTCCTTCCTGCTTCTGTTCCCTGCTGAGGCTTTGCTGCTTCACTCCCCCCTCAGCTTGCATTTATCTGCCAATATTTTCATATAAAGAAATATATAAGCAACGACTGCTGGATGTACTCTTTAATCACTGGGGCTGTACTTTGAGGTACATTTGGTTAGCTGGTACTATATTTCAACACTTTTATGATCTTGTCATGAAGCTAATTAGCGCAAAGATGACTGGAAAGAAAGAAGATGATTGTGTACAATGTCAAAACTTTTCAACCGATGGTTCTCCCTGGGATTCACTGGGTGCAAAGATAAAGAGCCAGTCCTTTCAGAGTAAAAGCGTTAAAGGTAAAGCGTGGGTAACTGACAGAGCCCAGTTTGCTAAGGTTAGCAGTTTAACCAGCTGGTCTGCACAATCATCCAGGTTTACCTCTTTTAAGTGAGAGGCAGATTTGTTCCACTACTGCAGGATCTATCTGCTGATCTGGATAAAATCTCCTCGCTACATGACAGGATAAGAACCAAGAACAATTCAGAAGGTAAAAGGCTACAAGGAAAGCTAACATCTGGGAGTCAGACTCTGATTGTTAGTGACTTTGGTGTGAAAAACATGAGATACTTGTGGCAAACGTACAACAGTACTGTGTTCCCTCGGACAAGGATGACAGGCAAGAGACACCAAAACAACAGGATAAGACAACTTTGCTGAAGCCTTGAGCTAAAACCACTTCAGCCCCTTTCTTAAGACCGTCTCAACATGTTGATCTGTCTTTCCTGTCCTCTCCACCCCAACCAGTTGAGGCAAATGGCTGCCCTCCCTGTGCTGGGTTGTGCCGAAAGTTTTCTTCCTGTTAAAGGGGAGTTTTTTTCTTCCCACTGTCGCCATGTGCATGCTCAGGATGGGGGATTGGATCGAAGTCATGACTCGATGCAATCAGTTGGTTTCTATTATAGGATATGTAAGAATTGGCTTGAAATGATGTGTATGTTGATTTGTGTATGTAAAGTGCCCTGTGACAACATTGTTGTGAAGTGGCGCTATACAAATAAAGTTTAATTGAATTGAACCAACCATGAGATACAGCAAACCCTAAAAGCTGCTGGTGAGAACCCAACCTCCTTCATCCCATCATACTCCAGTCAGGTTGCCCTCCTCCCCAGACTCCAGCTCACCTTTTTCACCCTCCTGAATCTCACTGCCCAGATGAAGGACTTGTTCACTGTTGCTACCAAACTGGCCCCATGCCCCAGTCCCATCTTTTCCCCCCGAAACATCCCACCTCATCCTTACCAAGCAATTCCCTGGCGAGCTCTGACACAGTTATAGCCCCAGCACAGAATTTGTCATCTGTCTCAACAGCCTGTTAAGCAAGTCCTAACCGATAGCTGCTGTGTCCAGGCTGCAGTTACTCGTGACTTTCAGTAGGATGAGCCAGGGCCTCATATTCCTTATTAAAAGACACCAATATTTACATTATCCATGATTTCATAGGGAGCAAAAAAGAGGAAAAACTGGTAAATCAGTCCTAAAAACCCTAGATGAGTGAAATCCACTGGAAATCCACCACCTGCTGCTTTGATATCTTGCAAACACGGTCTTTGTTTAAGAATGCATAGCCTTAGATATTTTCCAGTTTGTAAGGATGTCTCTCTATTCAAGTGTTTTCCCTCAGACCTTGAAAACAGCTGTCATTAAATCACAACTGAAATAGAACCACTTGGGCTGATCACTGATGAGCTGATATAGTTTCATATCAAACCTCCCTTTTCTTAGTAAAGTTATACATAAAGATGTCTTTCAGCAGTTACACTACTTCTTGGCGTTAAATCGTTTTGATGTCTAGCAGTCAGATTTTCGCCCACAGTGTGGCGACTGCTCAAGTTAAGGTGTTAAAAGACATCTGCTTGAGCACAGATGGCAGCAACATTTCAGTCCTGGTGCTACTGGATCAGTGCTGCATGCAACATAGTCGACCATAAAATCTTACTAGAGTTACTGAAAATTCAGGTGGGACTTTCTGGCACCACCATTAACTGGCTCAAACCCTGTTTAATAATAGGGACTACTTTGTGTCAGTAGCTATCTCAGAACTAAAAACACATAGGCTTAGTTTTAGGGACGCTGCTTTTCAACATTTACATGTTCCCACTCACTCAAATGATGAAAATCAGCTAAATATGTAACCATAATTAAGCTAATGACATACAAATCTAAATGACCATGTTCACCAGGAGACTATAGCCCCATCTAAACTCTGATCAAATTAAAGTTTGGATGTTCCAGAAATTCCTTCAGTTAAACAAAGACAAAAAATCTTTTTTTTTTGGAGCCAAGGAAGAAAGCTTCAAAATAAGTTCTCAACTTCAAACAATGATGTTAAAAACCAACACCAAGGCAGTAGCAGATGTCTTGGAGTAGTCACACACGCACAGACCTGAATTTCAGCGGTTACATTAAGACAGTTGTGAAGTCAGCCTTTTATTAATCGGAGAGCAAATTGAGCATTAAAGGACAGATGACTCAGCAGGATTTAGAAGAATTTGTCTGTGCATAGGTCTGTGATGGACTGCCAACCTGTCCAGGGTGTGCCTGCCTCTCGCCTGCTAATTACTGGAAGAGGCTCAAGCTTGACCCTGCATTGATATAAACAGTGTCAAAAATGACTGAATGAATGTCTGTTCATATACTTATAGTAGATTACACTACTTTTAATGAGACCAAGAATGCAGAACATGCGTATAGCATTAGGCCTCAGGTCGTTACAATGGCTTCCTGTCTCTCAAAGAATTGATTTAAATTTCTGCAGTTAGTTTATGAAGCACTGAATGTTTTGGGACCAAAATACATTCAGGATGTTCTGGTTTGTTATGAACTGAAATGACAAGAACTGGGTTTAGGATGTCGATCCTGTTCAAGATTTTGAGTGTTTTGATGTGCTGCAGCACTTTGAGTGGTGGCACTTGGCCTGCATTATGAGACACATCTTTGCAGTCCAGTGACTCTCTGAGTGAGAGAGTCACTCCTCCATTGTACATTCAAACAAAAATCAGTTTTCTTGCTTGTCTTTGCAAAGACCAGCAGGGATCCAGTTCTGCAAGCATGCCGCATCCAACAGCACCTGCTAAATTCAGTAATGGAATCACCCAGTTGCATAAAGTTATCATTTTGATAGCTGGAAGTGTAAACTGTTTACATGTTTGTCACATTAACTTAAAACTTGTTTCTGCTGCCCCCAAGTGGTAAAGCAAAATCACTTCATGCTGGTTCACAGGCAACAAATTTGAGCACTGAGTTATCATGTCATGTACAACTTTAACATGGAAAAGCAATCAGAAATCTCTTCTTTCCAGCAGCCTTTGGATAGTTGCTCCTTAATAACACAACGTCATGTCATCTAGCTGTGGCAGGTGGATTTTATTCCTGCAGCATGTTTGCATTACTGTTGTCTTGGCCAACACAGTTTGTAAGACTGTCTTTATTTTGCACAACATTCTTGTTGATTTATTGCTATTGAAATATTTCCACAATTGACAGAAGATTAACAAGAGTTATGTTAAATCCATATTCATTCATTTTCTAAACGTCGGGGAAGCTGGAGCCTATCCCAGCTGGCTTTGGGCAACAGGCAGGGTACACCTGCCTCCATCACAGAGACAGAGAGAAACTCCTAGGGGCAATTTAGAATAACCAATTAACCTAACATACATGTTTTTGGACGTTTTGTAAACATGAACCCCTCCCCAGCCAAGGATTGAACCAGCAACCTTCTTGCTGTGAGGCCACAGTGCTAACCACTGTGCCACCATTAAATCCATATATTATAACTGTATTACTTTGCCCTTCATGCTTGGTGCTCCACTCCAGCAAGAACAAAGCAATAATAATTAAGATTAAGGAGGCAATTTTGCTGGCATTTTTACTTTTCACTTAAAAAAATAATCTCAGTTTATTTAAAAGAAACACATGAGTATTACAAGTTGACAGTAGTCTTGAGTATTTCTGTAGCATTTTAGTGACAAAATTAGCTTTTTATTGTTGTTTACTCTAAAAAACATTCCACTTGTCACAGTTAAACTAAGTTTGAATGGGCTATAATAACTAAACTATACATATTTGCTGTATATGACCCTAAACCTTGATTTATTTAGATGAACTCAATTTTAGTACTATCATAACAAAAAGTACAGCTGCTAATTATTTTGATTAAGAAGAGGCTTTTGCTGAGAAACAAGATACCTTACTATGAATTGTTCTCTAAAAAGTTTTCACTTGGTTTTTATCATCATGTTCTTGAGCAATCTCAGCTTTGTTCCTGTGTACATTGTCATGTTTGCAGCTCCAGCATTTCCTGTTCAGTCGTTTCCCAACGGATACCCAGGTTACCCAGTCAGAGGTGATTCCTCACAACCCTCTCTTGTCGATGAGCATGGACATAGCCTCATGGGTCTAGAAGACCAGGTAACGCACATTCATGCATTTCATAACTGACTTAAAATGTCCTAGTTCACGGCTTGAACCGATCTTTGTTGTACCTCGCAGACTCACACCTATGTAAATACTGTGAGTATGGAGGGGGACCTCTCCATGCGTCACTGCGTCCACTCTCTGCCTGAGGTGCGGCCCAGCACTTTCCCTGAAACAACGAGGGGAGCCATGCCTGTCGGGGGCCAAGGGAACCCGCAATCCAATCTGCGATGCTGTCCCCTTGAGGAGCATAAAGACCCTCAGGTGTTCTTACAGCCGTCCTCACAGGAGGCCAAGTTCATGCTCGGCCCCACTCCCGTGCAGCGCCATCTGCTGGAGAGGGAGAGACATGGGCACAATCCTCACAACCTCCAGCCAGTAGAGGGTGCAACAGGCTCAGAGACAGAAGGAGACGAGCCCTCTATGCACCTGTGCAACTCTCACTCCTACCACCACTTCCATCACCACACACACCGACATCTGGGTCACGAGCACCCAGACAGCTGCCAGAGTGACGAGCTCACTTATGAGAACATCAATGGCCTGCGGAACGCCCGCAAGCAGCGCCTGAGCCCCAGCAGCATGTCGCAGTCTGTGGGTTCAAGCAGTAGCAGCAGCACTGGAGACAGCCACTCGCATTCACTCTTGCATCCACTTGCCCACGGCCCATCATCTCTCCCCCCACAGGGATACGCCTGTGAAAGGGGCATGGGTGGAGGTCATCGTCGGACAGCTCTACTGAACTACGAGAACCTGCCCTCTCTGCCACCGGTGTGGGAGTACAGCGCTCTGCAGCGAGATGATGAGCAGGAAGAAGACGACGAGGATCAGGATGAAGAGGAATATGAGGAGGAAGAGGATGACTTTGATGAGTATGAGTTCTCAGAAGGTCCTGGGACTCCCAATGGGTACCACCAGGAGAGTCGAGGTATCCACAGGGATGCTCTTCAGAACTATGTCAACACAGAGCAGGTGCAGCCTTCCCAGCTTCGACACGCCTGTCCCCCCCATCCACGGCCGTGTCAACCTGACAGAGGGGGGCGAATATTTAGCTTTGATTTCCGCAGACGATCTCGTTCAGGGGTTGGAGGCTGTGAGCATAGTCACATGCCTCCATCGCGGCAGCTGAATTACATCCAGGTGGACCTGGAGGGTGAACCTCCGTGCCAAGCTCTTAGCAGCGGGGGTGCCCAACCACAACACCAGCGCCTACCACCCAAAAAATGCGGCCCACAGGTACCACGGCGCAGCGAATGCTACGCAGTAATTGACCTGAAGAAGACCGCTGCCATGTCCAACCTGCAGAAAGCGCTGCCCAGGGATGATGGAACTTCCAGAAAGACTCGCCACAACAGCACAGACCTGCCTCTGTAAAAGTTCAAACGGAAGAGGAACGATGAAGACAGATGAAAGCTTATCCTCATCTTAGCACACTGGACCCTTCACTGTAACCCACCCATTCAACTGTCGGGCTCAGTAACCCAGTACAGGTACCTAAATAGAAACTTACTGAAACTGAAGTGTGCATATAAAAGAAAATGAAAAAATCTCTGAAAAGAATTTACCATTTTATCCATTTTCTTCAGGGTTTATTTTTTGGGGTATAGTTCTAGCTATACAAAACCCCTCAGTTTTCAGCCAGAACATCTTACATCTACGCTAACATTGTGACTCCTTTCATTGATATACTTTAAATCATTTTTTTCTTTTCTTGTTAACTTAAATACTCTGAGTGTCAGAGTAGCAGCCCTTACTGAAAAGTAGTTGCTGGCATGAAGGAAGGTTAATGGTTCCTCCCAGGGACTGACCAGTGTTCATACCTCATCACAAGCACTTAAGTCTAATGTTGTGGCTATTTGAAGAGACCATTATTTGTTACTGTATGTCTATAGAGCATTTTGCACACAATCCTATGGAATTGTATTAAATCATATTTTTGGGAATTGTTTCGTCCAATCTGAGGGGGGGAAAAAGGAGGGTTGGGGTTGTTAAAATGAAAACTGGATTGAGATATTTGGAGAATCGTAAGAATTAATGGTGGTAAAAGTAGCACAAATAAATGAGCTGCAGCTCTCTTGTGTCACCATGCAGAATTTTAAAAAGTAGCATATCATCTTCGATCATACCTCCTGGGGTGGGGTGGGGTGGGGTGGGGGTTCAGTTTCATCACATTGCACTATTGACCCTGGGCCACTAGAACGCTCTTCGTCACCAGTCCCATGCCACTGAAGCTACAGGTTCCAATTTAAAAAAAAAATCAAAATAAGCAAGTAAATAAATAGGGCCACACATATAATGTTGCATTAAGTTATCACCCAGGGGTGTCCCGCGCCAGTCCTTAAGGGCTGCATTCCTGCATGTTTTAAATGTCTCCCTGATCCAGTTTGCCAGATTCAAGTTAAATGGCTTTCCTAAACAGCTGTTGTCAAGTTCTGCCTGCGCATGTTGACCCATCAGTCTGATTCACATGTAACAGGGAGCATCCAAAACCTACTGGAGGACAGCAACCTTTGAGGACTTACTTTGGACACCGCTGTGATAATCTGTGCAGAATTGATCATTTGTCAGTTATTAGGTGTAAATGGTCTGTTTTTAAAGAATAATCAAGCATGATTTAAAGTCATGCTGAGAGGCTATCAGTTGTCTTTGTCAAATATTTATTTATTTATTCCATGTTTATTTATTCAATCTTTTTTTTTAAAAAAAAAAAAAAAAAAAAAAGAATTGTGCTAGTTTTGTTATCCTCCATAAATGACCAGCGTTTTATAGTCCAGTTGGTAATATGGAGACCAAAGTTTCACCTCAAATTATCACTGGACACCAGTGTATTACTGTGCTTAAATTTATTTAAAAAAGAGACTGTATTTATATTTTAAGTGCCAAAAAGTAATTGCCATCTGTATGACCAATAAAATCAAATGTGCCATCAGGATTTCTGGAAAAGTTATGGATGGAAAGGTGTAAGATGAGAGCAAGATTTGGGGGAGAAACTTAAAAGAAAAAAAAAAAGGTCCAGCTTTTTATAAATAATAAAGAAAAAGAATAATAAAGACTGCACATTCCACCTCATCCACATCGACATCCATTTTGGAGGGAGATGTAAGAATCTTATCTTGTAGTCTGATAATCACTGTTTAGGTGGTTTTATGCTGCTATGTGTACATACTAACAGTAGCCCATGTTAGCTACAGGTACTTGTCAAAATGAAAAATGATGTGATGTCAGATCTTTTACCATATTGCTAATAGGAGTAGTATCATTGTTCTGATTTTTTTAAATTTTGAGCAGCAGAAATGTTGTGTACCATTTCAGAGAATGTTTCATTGGATCAAAGTTTCACTCCATTGTGGTTTTCTTTTTTCTTCCTGCTTTACTGGTTGGCTGAGTAATGGAAGCACAGGCCCACTGATGGCGTCATCTTTTTAACTGAGCACTCACATGAGTTTGGTCTGCAGAGGTGCTCGAGGAGGGCAGGATGTTATAGATTTACACACATGCAGGCCTTCAAATGCAGATGCCTTTTGTGTTTGGCTCAAGTTGATTTTTGTTTTTCTTAAAATGACATAAATGTAAATTCTCTACTTCTGACAAGTTTTTTTTTGGCTTCTGTGTAGCTTGATGAAGTACTGATTCTGGGAGGATTGATCTGTATTTGCAATGAGTTCCCCAAATTGTGGTGTTATAAGTAAGATTTTACATTTAGAGTAAGTCTAAAATGTAAAATATTCACAGAATGAGAGTCCAGATGGATGATGGCTGTTGGATAGAAACTGCTCTGGAATATGGCAGTGCAAATCTTCAGTAATACCATTTTTCAGAGTGCAGCAGAGCAACCAAGAGGGGAAAAAGATGCATGTCTTTCACAATATTGCCTGCTCACCTGGATTATCTGAACTGTAAATGTCGTCCAGAGGGGGCAGGGGGAGACCAAGCGTACCCCAGGCAGTCTCGTGGTTGCTCAATGGGCTGCTGAACAGTTTCCAAACCATGATTTGTATAACTAAGCAAATGTCTAACTAATCTTTACAGTAAAGCTTATGAAATAATAACTATAATTTTAAAGGATCTGATTTACAATTAAATTCTCAGCACAAAAGCCTAAAAAAAATCTATGGCATAAGTATAAAACTTTCTTTTGTTATCAAAAGGCCAACTTGCAGCTACCATTTGTGAGTAAGACATTGCTGGACAGAGGGATGTTTACATTTTTGCAATAATGGATGAACTATTGTTATGTTGATCTAAAACGGACCAATCTGTGAAGTGTGAAATTTGAGAATTAGTCGGTAAAGCCATGGGCTTAATGTATTTTATCACCTGTTTCTCTGTAAAGTCTTATTTTTTTTGGATACATTTACTTTTCAACCTTCATGGAGTGGATTTAACTATGAAAGTACTGGGAAAAAAAGTTGTTTCCTTGATTGTCAGTGAACTCGCATTGACAGTGCCATACGATAGGTAACCATTGCCAGTGCTTTTGTAAGGTTTTATTGTATTACATCTTTTCAGAGCTGTGGCGATATATCGTACCGGGATCAGTATGTGGTACATGTAATTTCTCCGAATATTGTTACATGTGGTTTTATGGTCATTTAAAATGTGTTTACTATCTTTGTTATGAAATGGTAACCTCACACCAAGTGAATCAGTTTTCACAGCATCATTGCCAGCTACTTTTCTGTTTACTGACTGATAATCAGAATAATCAATACACTAATTATTTATTTATTTTGTTTTATTCAAATCATACGGCTCTTAGCTGTAGTGTGATCTTATTCCACTTGAAGTTCAAATGAAATCCAGCTCTCATCTCAGTACTCATTGTGACTAGATTAGCATGCTGCCTCAAGCATTCGATTTTCATAACCTTCAGTGTTTATGCTCGAGGCCTGTTTCACACAGGTGCTGAGAAGCTTGTTAAGCACCGATTATGAGTATGATTAGTTCTGCTGATATAATCTGCAGGGCAAGTATCCACAAGTAGAGATAACAACTCCTGTCATTAACTTCACCAGGCTGAATATACTGAAGGGGTTGTTCAACAAAAGGGCTCGCTCTGTGTTCACTGCTCAGATGCGATGGTGTATGTTGCCCATTTGGAGAAATTTCTCACTGTGCCTTGCAAATTCAAGCTGTGGAAACATTTTCGCTGCTGTTTGAGAGGGAAGCCTGTTGTCAAAATGAAAAATCAGTGCCTGTTGAAGGTTTGAAGGCTGAAGTTGTGTTGTAAACTGAAAATGTGCCAACTTTAATACGTACTGGGCTAAAAATGTCAAAAGAAAGTTTGACACTTTTGATACATGTGTTTTTGCTGTTTCACTTGGAGGTGGAGGAGCAGATTGATACCACTCTCATGTTTCTACTTTGCTTTTCAAAGGTCTTTACACTGCCTCTGGCATAAAAAAAAAAAAAAAAAACCATCAAAAGCTCCCATTAAAAAAAAAAAAAAAAATTCAAAGCAACTTGAAAGGAATCCAATCAAAATATTTGTCAAATCATGCTTCACATGATTGCATCTGCAAATTCTTTTTTTTTATCTTCATATCATGAAAAATATGCGCTCAGCTTTGATCCAAACCGCATTTTCCCTCTTAGTTATTGGCTCCATGCCCCCCCACCATTGAAGATTCCTGGCTCTCCAGTTTAAAAACCAACAGTGTGTGCATGTAAACCAGCCAGTAGCAGTTTATGTAACTTTTTCCCAAATAATAACCGGATCTGCTGACCTGTTAACACACACTAAATAAGACGGGTTTGTCTCTATGCCCTCACTGGCAGTCCTCAAGTGCCCACTTTTGTGAACTACTGCTTGTGTACCAGGTGCTGTCCAGTTCAGATGAAACAGGCCAGTCAGGATATTAGTTTTTAACTCACAGCAGGGGAAGTTAAAACA
This sequence comes from Telmatherina bonti, assembly GCF_933228915.1. Classification (NCBI taxonomy): domain Eukaryota; kingdom Metazoa; phylum Chordata; class Actinopteri; order Atheriniformes; family Telmatherinidae; genus Telmatherina; species Telmatherina bonti. The sequence goes on from NC_136624.1 coordinate 29,877,348, forward strand.
CACATTTAGGAGCTAAAAGCAGCTGCCATTAATTACCAATAGCACAGAAATGCTTAATGAAATTCTGGGTTATTCAGTTTTGTTCTATTTAGGCAAGTGACTCGTCTCATAATGCATCATATAAGCACGACTTGTCTTAATTAAATTAGAATTAAATCAGAATTACATTTTGGGAGAGTGTGAAGTCCCACTATGGTTCTGTAATGTTAACTTTAAGGATACAGGCTCATAACACTACCCTTGCTGTTTCCATCAGATTATACACCACTTATTTTCCTTGTACAGACCTGAGAGTGGTATTTTACTCCTCAAGCTCTTAAAAAGGAAGCAAATGAGCACATTTTCCAAATCTTCCAAGTCATTTCTCCAAACACTAAATGAATAAATAATTTGAGATTTCAGATGACAGAACATTCTCTTCAAAGTGGGTTCAACTGTGAAAAGGTCAGACTCCAAAAAGTGTGAAGCATGACTGGTAACTGCATGTTGTCTGCCATTAAAATGTCAGTTCATGTTAAACTCCATGACAATCGGATTTCACAACGGCGATAAGTTTTCCTCGAGTGAAAAATTGTGGGAATAATCTTTTTTTCTATCATTCAGAATTTTCAGCGGGATGGCGTGTAAGAACAGATAGTAAGGATTCAAAGAGAGCAGAAAGATGAGGCCAACAGTTTGTGCTCATCAGTGGATTTCTTCCATCGCCATCACTTCAGTGGTTCTCTGCATCCTTTTCACCAAGGAAGATCTCCCATAGAACATCAGAATTTCAGTGGAATATTGTAAAACCTCAACTCTTCATGCTGTGAGATAAATCTCTGTCAAATACTGAAAGTATCAGAAAACTGTAATATCTCATGTTATTACTGTGTTTTTTTTTCATTTTATCTGGTTTGTTTTTGTCTGGTCCAGGCTGTAATCGCCACCAGAGGGTGATGTACATGTACGGGTCTGAGTTGTACATTTTTATGTGACAGATTTGTGTATTTACATGCAGGTGAGAATAAAACTTTGTGATTATTATATGAATTTATGAATTGAATGAGTGCCAAACATGCCTGAGCATGATAATATCCCGTGTGTAAGTGGAGCTGGAGGTACTCTTAACTCATCAAGTGAGACTCGAGTAACTTACTGCTGTTGTAGACTTGAATGCACAGCTGAACGGTTATTCATGCTCAATATTTTTGCTGGAAGCAGAAAAAACTTCTTTAGGATTTTTGTCTGTTTGAAAAAGTTTCTTCAGATATTTGTTGTATGTTTCCGTGTCCATCCATGGCTTATAAATGCAGTCAGTGATGGTCTTATCATGCTGCCATTACAGGTGAATATAAAAAGCGGATTTACTTTATTTCTTGGACTCTCAGAGAAAAGAAGAAAATATTTGGGGTCATTGTCTTTTTTTTTAACCGTTCCACACAGAGATCTGTTGTTTATCTGAACTCTGCATCATCCCAAAAACACAGTGAGCCTGACATTTGGTGAATTTTATCCTGGATTTTATCAATTATAGAGTGTGGATTTGTCCAAATGTAAAAAAAAAAAAAAAAAAAAAAAAAAATTAATAAATGTAAGTCTAATATTAAAAGGAATCTATGAAAATATCTCATTACCGAGAAGTGTCTTTTTTTTCCCCCCCAGGTCAAGTATTAAAAAGATGAAAAAAAAATATTCAAGCGAACAAAGCTTATCCTCTCCTTGATCCCATCTTTCTTCATAGTTTGTTCAATTTAACCTTAAACACCATTGGAAAGATATTTTTAAGGTGTTTGTATAATTTTGTAAAAAACCAAAACTTTGCAGCTAACTTTTTGTTTTCCAAGAAGGAACAAAAATGTGCACTTTTTGGGTTGTTGAGGATTAAACCCAATCAGTGGTGGAGGTGAAAGGCTTTGTTTGCTCTGATCTATGCTGTATGGTCTTCAGAAACACAGAAGACAAACATGACACTGATCTGTTTACGTGTGTAATACAACCCCCCAAACACCGTGGGTGACCATTTATTCCCAGGCGCAGCTCCTGAGAACTAATGCACTGTCTGAAAGATGTCTCTGTCCTGAGGATACAAGTGAAGCCAAACTTGAAGCAGAAAAGCTACTGTGGCTCCACAGGATAAAGAACCCATTATCCCAAGTTTCCGGTTGTTGCTCAACCCAGACTTTAAATAGTGAGTTTATTAGGCAGTTGTTTCTGCAGCTGAATATGACTTTCCTTTGAGCAATGTTCTTAGAATCTTCCTGTGTGTAAGTAGTTTTAATAATTTGATGTGCAGAGGGAATATGTTCTTTGTCAGTTCCAGGGACTTACTGCCTACAAAAATGTATGTTTCAGCTGTCTTGTGTGTGTCTGCCTTTTCTTTTTCTTTTTTCTTTTTTCTTTTTTATAGATACTGAATTCTGTATTAGGGTAGAGGCCTCACAAATAAAACAGAGCTTTAACTGTTTTTAATCTACTTTGCATTAGTAATGTTCGATCTGGAACATTTCATTTTGTGATACACACATGGATAGGTGAGTCTTGTTCTCTAGCTTTTGAAACTTGAGCTAAATTTGGTTGTTTGAATGTTATAGGAGCTGAAATCTATAAACAGTGTCCTGTTTGTCCTGAGATTTCACCACAAACATTTCAGCTGTGCAACAAGCAATGGCACAGCTATAGGACAAGATGTGAAAGAACGTTGCTACTGGGCTTCATAAAGAGGATGAAGACAAAAAATACTTTGAAGAGATTGGCCTGTCAGTTGGAGTTTAAAGTGATTAAGTGAAAGTTTTTGACAGTCCCTGCCATGTGCGTAAAGGTGGAGTATGTAAGATTTTCAAAACAAATTAACTAAAAAAAAAAAACTACAATCACAATTAGATTGTTTTTTTTTTTTTTAAAAACATGTAGGTTCCAGTTTGTCCATCTTTGATGTGTTGTTAAATTACAAGTTTAATTAATGACAAAGACCCTTCTTAAATGTTTGCCTACCAGTAAAAAAAAAGGGCTTTTTGTCATTTGTCATTCAAAAAACTTTCTAATTATGATTGTAATTATTTTATTAGTTAATTTATCTTTAAAATATTGAAAATCTTACATACTCCACCTTTAAAGGACAAGTGATGGAAGTTTACAGTGCACCAACAGAACACTGTTGAGCATCTACCACTTGCTTTTTTTTTTTGTTATTTTGATCTGCTTGTTTAATTTGTTTGATAAATATATATGCCTCAAAGGTTGGATGAGTTTCCTTTCAACTGTATCAGCTTGGTACTTCTGGTTATGCCGTCCAGAAGATACACTGCAAGTTAGAGAAAAAATCCAGCTAACCTGTAGTAGGTTGATGTCTCATGGATGTACAGCTAAACAAATCTGAACAAGGACTGCCAACTTGGAGTCCGAAGAGATGGAATTAAAGTTTATCCACTCACAAAAATCTGGAGGAAATGAAGAATTACCTTAACACTCGTCTGACATTCCTACGGGAAGGGATTTAAGTCAGGAGCTAACAGCTGGGAAGCAGCAGCTGCTTAAGTACTACTCATTTAAATTGTCATTTAAAAAGTCACTTCAAGCTGGTGCATGTTTTGAGTCTACAGCCACGCTGGTGTGTGGCATATTTGTTTATTTAATCATTTTTACTAAAAACTCCATCTTAGGGTGGCTTGATACCATGCTAATGTTTGTAAAGTAAAAGCTTATTAAAGTGGCAGTTAGCAGCTATGTGGTCAAAAGATTTGACAAGATAAAATCTGAATCAGGGATAAAGTGTATTAGATTTGTTAAAAGTCATCCTGATCAAGTAGCTGAAACTGTCAGTGATGGCACTAGAGTGAATATAATGGAATCGGATTCAATGAGACATCTGTGAGCTATTAATGCCATGACAAACGTATTCCAACAAAAATGTTGTATCCCACTGTTAGACAGAATCCATCCTCTTTATACAGAAAATCCTTCCAACAGTTCAGAAATCTTGGTCAAGAAGAAAAGAGTCACATTCCTGTAGGGTTATAAATAGAAATCCAGATGTAGCGCTGGATGTTGTGCAATATGAATCTGCTTGTGCAGTACAAAGCTAATATTTCTGGCTTGTATGGTGGCTGCTGGTCTCTCTAGTGTCTGGTTTCCTCCCAGTTTTACTCATTTTAGGTGATGTGTAATGTCAAAACATGACATTCTCACCCATCATAGCAAAATAAAGTTCTTGGAAAACTCCTAAAACTGAGAAATAGGGAATTGCTATAAAGAGTAAACTCAAGTTTAGTAATACCAAGCACTCAAATAGTCATTTATGTGGAAAATGACCATATTTTGTCACTTCATTGGACATATAAAATGCCTCTGCATGCTAGTCCATATAAAATGAAAAGAAAAATTATTACTGTATAACATCTGTTATTAAAATTATATCTGAGTTTTAAGTCTTAATATTAAGCAATATGATAATACCTCTCTTTTTTTCTATGGTTGAGAATGCAAACATCCAAGTATTTCAGTGGGTGCCTCATAAGGGGTTAAAGCAGAATTGCACAAAATGTCCTTGTTCTCCAAATCTTATCGGAGGAACATTCCAGTACAATGACTAACCACTCATTTCAGACCTTCAGTACTCATACGCTGATAGCGCTGAATAAGCAGATTTTTTAATGACTTCAAAACATCTGCCATTGAAATAAGTGCTGTACAGTGAGTATGAGGGTTGCCACCGTATTAATGAAGGACAAAGGCTTTAAAAAAAAAAAAAAAAAAAAAAAAAAAAGATTAAAATGAATAAATTGTGATTTTTTTGGAAGCCTCTTCTGTGGCCTAAGCAGCTGCCTAAGTACAAATAGAAATAAATCAGTAGCAAAAGTTTAATCAGGAACGAAGAAGCTTGCTCAATAGGTGGTTTATAAACAGATTAAACCTGGAACTCTGTCTTAAATGGTACATAAAGCCAGGGAAGGGATGCGGTCACATTTTCATGTTTGTGTGAAGAGAAGAGCTACAGCATGGTGGTCAAACTGGAGACACGAGAGGAGGCTTATCTTACGCCAACATTAAATAAAATAGTTTCTACCATCATCAAACTACAAAAGGATTTGACCTTAGATGAAAATCTTCAGTGACAGAAGCTTTTTTTTTTATTTTTTATTTTTTTTTATAAATTGTATTTATTCTGCCCCCCCCAACACTTGATTTCAAGACAAAGTATCTAGCCGATCCAAATTACTGTGTTGGATTATTGAAAACAGGGTCCCCACAATCTCTGTATTCTAGGCTCATCTGTTCAGACAGATATTTGTGATCTTTCAGCTCTGCATCGTTCTTGGGTGGTGCTCAAATTGATTAATTGGAAACTGCTTTCTTCGGCCCTCAGATTTTAGAGCTCTGTCCCGATCTTTGTACTCTTTAATCTCTTTTTATAAAAACAAAAACTTTTCACGCAGGCTTTTAGCCAGATGTGGGTTTTTTGTATTAGTTGAGTTTTGTGTCTTTTTGGGGAAAGCCAGGTCTTATTAGGAGAGATGGCATCCATCCCACGTTGGATGGAGCCGCTCTTATCTAGCAATATGGACTCTTATTAGTCAGCTAAATTGACAACTCAGGGTTGGGACCAGGAGGCAGAATTGTAGTCCTACACACTTTTCTACAGCTTCCCACCTGCCGCCGCCCACCCAAAACCCCATTCCAACCCTATACAAATCCCCAGCAGTAAGAATTAAACACAAAAACACTTCTGAGGTTAATCGTGAAAACAAAAATAAAAACAATGGATCTAATAAAATCTGAAAAGACAATAAAGTGTGGCCTACTGAACATCAGATCCCTCCCAAATAAGTCTTTAGTCAATGACTTGATAGGTGATCACCACATTGATTTATTCTGTTTTACAGCAAAAGGATTATGTTAGCTGGCGTAGCTTCATTAATACTATTTCAACTTTCACATTCCTAGAACTACAGGCAGAGGAGGTGGTGTTGCAGCTATTTTTCAATCAGAATTTTTTAATTAATCCTAAGTGTAGCACGTACAAAAAGGGGAAGAGGGGCTGTGTCCCCCTTAAGCTTCCCCTATAAGGACACCCCTGGTCAGAGCACCTCAGCAGGCCAAGCAAGACAGGATAAATAGATTAAAGAGGTTTATTGTCTCCTGTGTATTACAAAATGTAGTCCATAGCTACCACCTGCAGTGGTTCTGGGCTTTAATCCCAGACTGGTAAAAACACAACCAACCCTAATAAAGAAAGTGAAACACTAAAACCACATGCAATAAAACCATTGAAATATAATCCAATCTAAAATTATACCCCGACCACCAGGCAGGTGGAGCAACTCTGTACGACAGGAGACCACTAAAAGGGAACAGATAAAAGCAGTTAAAATGTGCAAATCACTAAAACAAGTGTACAATAAAACAAACCTCCCCAAGAGCAGCCAGGGTGAGTGGCTCTTGTTTAATGGTCTTATCAAGGACCCAAAGTAAACGTCAATATTACAATGACCATTAAAACTTTATACGTTATCACTCTTTGTCACTTCCACCCTGCTTGCTCTCAGATCAGCCCTTTCCAGGTAAGCAGGACTGTCTTTTATAGTGTCACTGGTCCTGATCACCAATTGGCCGCAGCTGTGACCAGGCTCAGCAGAGAGGCAGAGCAGCTCAGCCCAGGTACCTACATAAGCACAAAACTAACTATAAATCCTTTGAATTCCTGACATGAAATTTATCTCATCCAAAATGGAATTCAGAGAAACCGCTCCTTTTAGCATTAGTGTATCGCCCACCTGGACCTTACTCCGAGTTTCTGACCGAATTCTCTGATCTCTTGTCTGAGTTAGTGCTGACTACTGATAAGGTCATTGTACTAGGTGATTTTAATATTCATGTTGACGATGAAAATGATAGTTTAAACATTTCCTTTAGCTCTATTCTAAACTCAATTGGGTTTTCACATAATGTCAATGGAGCCACTCACTGTCATGGTCACACTCTTGATCTTGTTCTAACATATGGTATTGAGACTGATAAGCTCAAAGTATTTCCTCAAAACCCTGTATTGTCTGATCACTTCTTATTAACCTTTGAATTCACTTTATTTGATTGCTCACTGACCAAAAATAAATTATACTATAGCAGATGTTTATCAGACAATAATATTACAAAATTTAAACAATCAAGTGAATCAATCTTTTCACATCTACCATGTGTTAGCATGACTGAGAGTCCCCCTTTAAGCCTTACTCCTGCTCAGATTGATGAACATGCTGATACTATAACAGCTTCAATGCGTACAACCTTGGATAATGTTGCCCCCCTAAAGAAGAAGAAATTAGGTAAAATTATGAAGGCTCCCTGGTTTAATTCCCAGCTTCGAGCTCTAAACAGGCGTCAAGGCGTTTGGAAAACAGATGGCGTTCATCAGGACTAGAGGAGTCTCACTTAACCTGGAAAGAAAGTTTAATTGTATACAAAAAAGCCTTACGTACGGCAAGAACAGCTTATTATTCATCATTGATAGAGGAAAACAAAAACAACCCTCGGTTTCTTTTCAGCACTGTAGCTAGGCTTACTAGGAGCCGGAGCGCTGTGGAGCCATGTATTCCTTTCTCACTTAGCTGTGATGATTTCATGTATTTTTTCAGGAATAAAATTGACACTATTAGAGATCAAATTCACAATACTCTTCCTTCTACCTATAATGTTGAGCCTGTTGTGGTCTCTGAAGCATCCTTAGAACCAGCATCTGACTTATGTCTAAATAGTTTCTGTCCTGTCCAACCCTCTGAATTAACTAAAATAATAGCTTCATCTAAACCATCCACCTGTATCTTAGACCCTCTCCCAACGAGCCTCTTTAAGGACATTTTCCCTTTAATTAATGCATCACTACTAAGTCTTATCAATATGTCTTTAGTGACAGGATATGTACCACAATCATTTAAAACTGCTGTAATCAAGCTTTACTTAAAAAGCAATCTCTGGATCCAGAGGTGATAGCAAATTATAGACCTATATCTAACCTCCCGTTTATGTCCAAAATTCTGGAGAAAATAGTTTCAGCTCAGCTAAATGCCCACCTGAGCAGAAATAATTTATGCGAAGAGTTTCAGTCAGGATTTAGAGCTCATCATAGCACTGAGACGGCATTGGTGAAAGTTACTAATGACCTTCTTATGGCCTCAGACAAAAGGATTTCTGTCCGTACTTATCTTGCTTGATCTTAGTGCTGCATTTTATACAGTCGATCATAACATTCTGTTACAAAGACTAGAACAGGTGACTGGAATTACAGGTACAGAGTTAAGCTGGTTTAAATCATATTTATTTGATAGACTTCAGTTCGTTCATGTAAATGACAAGTCCTCCTCCCAAACTACAGTAAGTCATGGAGTTCCTCAAGGTTCTGTACTTGGACCAGTACTCTTCACGCTATATATGCTCCCTTTAGGCAAAATTATTAGACAGCATGGAATAAACTTTCATTGTTATGCAGATGATACTCAACTATACTTATCCTTTAAACCAGATGAAACAAATCAGCCCAATAGGCTACAAAATTGTCTCATAGACATAAAGACTTGGATGTCTAGAAATTTTCTCCTCTTAAACTCAGATAAGACTGAAGTAATTCTCGTTGGATCTGAAAAACTCAGAGCTAAATTTTCCGGTTTTGTAATGAACCTGGATGGCATTACTTTAGCTTCCACTGCTACAGTGAGAAACCTTGGAGTAATATTTGACTCGGACCGGTCCTTTGGCCCACATATTAAGCAGGTTACTAAAACAGCCTTCTTTCATTTACGTAATATAGCCAAAATTAGGGACATTCTGTCTCAGAGTGATGCAGAAAAACTGGTTCATGCTTTTGTTACTTCGAGACTAGATTACTGTAACTCTCTATTACTGGGCTGTCCTAAATATGCCCTGAAAAGCCTTCAGCTGATCCAGAATTCTGCAGCTAGAGTCCTGACCAGAACCAGCAGGAGAGATCATATTTCTCCAGTTTTAGCCTCTCTTCATTGGCTGCCTGTTGAATCTAGAATAGAATTTAAAATCCTTCTCCTTACATATAAAGCCCTCCACAACCAGTCACCACTATATATCAAAGACCTCGTTGTTCCTTATATACCAAGCAGAGTACTTCGTTCGCAGACTGCAGGCTTACTTGTGGTTCCTAGAGTCTCAAAGAGTCGAGCAGGAGGCAGAGCCTTTGGTTATCAGGCTCCTCTCTTATGGAATAAGCTCCCAGTTAGTGTTAGGGAAGCAGACACCCTCCCCGCCTTTAAGACTAGGCTGAAGACTTATCTTTTTGATAAGTCCTATAGCTAGGGATGGTTAGCATCCCTTAGTTATGCTGCTATAGGTTTAGACTGCTGAGGGACATTTCCTGATACACTGAGCTTCTTTCTTTTTGTCTTTATCTCTCTCTTTTATTCCCCCCCCCAATAACAGCGTTGCATCATTAAAATGTATGTCTCCTGTCTCCTGGCCGGGAGTAGCAGTTCCTGTTGTCTGTTGTCTTTCTGTCCTCTTCCCCCCACACAGCAGAGGCAGGTGGCTGCCTGTCCTGGGCCGGAGGTTTCCTTCCTGTTAAAAGGGAGTTTTTTTCCTTCCCACTGTTGCCAGTGTGCTTGCTCAGGATGGGAGACTGAGAGTTGGACTCAACTCAATCTTTTGGTTTCCTTATATAGGCTATTATGAATTGGCCTTCATTATGTTTTCCCCTCTGTCTGTAAAGCGTCTTGAGATGGCATTGCCGTGATTTGACGCTATAAATAAAGTTGAATTGAATTGAATTGAATTGAATTGAATGTCAAAATTTGTGCTATTCTCTAAAATCTCTTTGTGCTATTTTTTCTATGTTGCTTGACTTTATTTTATATTTTACTGTGAACCACTTTGTGATCCTGGGAAAAATGCTGTATGAATAAACTTTTCTTACTGACTGGATCACTATTGTAACAAAAAGAAACCAATATTTCCAGCTGGACCAGTTGCAGTCTCAGTTGATCATGTAGTAATTACTTAGCTTATCACGAAGAAATGATCATGAGCTGGTGGTGGCTGTTTTGTGTTGTTTGTGACAACCCCTCTATATTTATAATCAAATAACATTGTCCCTTTAGCTTTGTAAATTGGGTAAAGCATTACCTGGCCTTCAGTCCAACTCTGCTTTACCTACGCAGGCAGATTTAACACCATACAAGGTGAATAAAAACAGTTTGTGTATCTTTTAGTGCCTTCTAAATATAAAACACCAAAACTGTTTTAGTTTCAGTTTTAGATAAAAAGCGTATTTCTTAAAATGTATTAATTATTATAATAATTAATTCACTATTATTAATAAGTTGTAAAGTGGTAGCACATTCCAGACTCCTTACTGAAAGTCAAACACTAAATCTGAGAAAAGTTTAACTTTATTAACCCTGTACTACCATAACAAAAACTTGGGACAGTTGTTACTAAAACTATTGACATATATGAAAAAGAAAGAAGTAAATGCAACAGAAAGACTAAAATACGCTCCTTTGTGAACAGCAGAATTTCTTTAGAGACACAATTAACAGAGAAAAAGCATTTGAAAAAAATTCAAGCAAATTAAACAGAATTTTTAGTATAATGATGCCATTAAAAATAAGTCAGTGTAAAAACAATACACAATGGAGCAGATTATTAGGTTCAGTTATTCACACAAAATTACCATTTGCATACAGAGCTGGTTATTGTCATTGGTGTTGCTTTATTTGTAACCAAAAGCTACAAATTCCTATTTGGCAGGTAGCTACAGCTTGTTTGCTGTGAATGACACAGCAGAGAGGGCTCAGCTGCTTTGGTTTACTTGTTAGCAACTGTACTAATCTTAATGACTCAAGGTCCTGTCACAGTGGAAAAGTACAGCACAGAAGTGGCATTACCTCGGATCTTTTCAGAGCCAAACACATGTCAAAGTGAGCCAGCATACTGTGCAGACCAGTCCCACAACAATTAGGTCATAGAGGACCAACGGAAACCATAGCTACATTGTTTCTCGCTTTGGTTCTGCTCATAACATGCTGTTTGTGTAGAGATCCTGCGCTGTACACAGCTGAGAGGAATAATGATCAGTTTGCCATTTTGCTGGAAGCAGCCCTGCAGGGGAGGGGTCTTTGTGATGGAGGGGTAAGCTTTGGCTACGTTTTTGTTGCTTTAACCCTAAAATGTGCTCTAATAAGTTTGCAGCTTTTCTGATAAACACTTGGCAGTAAAATCTTTCTGTTCCTGATAATCCTGCAAGCTTGAGTTCAATGAAGTAAATTAATAAAGATTTTCTGCAGTGCCAAATGATCAGCTGAGTACTTCTGTCTGAGGAACCAAAGTTTGATAGCCAAAGCCCTATAAATGTGAAGGAGTTGGAGAGGTATTTAGGTAAGGCTTCATTGACTGTATCTTCTGTTGCTGCTAAATATGTCAAGGGAGTTCCTGAAAGGAAACGGTCTTGAGGTGGCCGGTCAAGAAAACAGCTTAGTAAAGAAAACTCAGCTGTTGGATCGTGGCCAATGGGCAAACAAGCTGGAGTTCCTGCTAGCTGTTGCAGGGACCCTGGTTGGGCTGGGAAACCTCTGGAGGTTTCCCTATTTGTGCTACAAAAATGGAGGAGGTAAGCACAATTATAGTGAAAGAAAATAATATAAATGTATGCCCTAACTATGAACAGTACCTATAAAAAATATTGTGTTGACTGAGTACAAATTGACCCTGAAGATAATGATGATAATGATGAAACTGTACTGCTTTTTAAATTGTTTTTGCCCAGGCCTTCTTTTTTCTCTCATGAAACTTAAATAAATCTGATAACTTGAGCAAAAATATTTTCAGGGTCCAAATAAATAAACAATAAATAAGTACTGGGTACACAACTGTGTGGTCGTAAAGAATTCTTTCTTTCATTTATTAAGGTTGTCAACCTATGAAGATGCATCAGTGTGCATTTGTTCATCTTAATATTTGTCCTTACAGAAGTGTTTCAGTATCATTTTGTGTCTTTCAGGTGCATTTTTGATTCCATACGTCTTGTTTTTGCTTGCGTGTGGCATCCCAATGTTCCTCCTGGAAACAGCCATGGGACAATACACGTCCCAGGGTTGTATCACCTGTTGGAGACACTTCTGCCCTCTGTTTGAAGGTCAGTTTATTACAAGGAACTGTTTTATGGTATGAAAATACATGATGGAAGTGTGTGATTACATTCCTTCATTCTACTGCATTTTATTCTAATCATATGAGCACTGTGTTTACAGCAATTCATTAGAAGGAAAATTTGTCATTATTTTGGGTAAATTAAATTTAAATGGGCTCAATGTTAAAGATGCATACTTTAAAACTTCTTTTTTTGTTATCAAAGAAGTGTGTCATATCTAAGAAACCAGATTTACTCTTATTGTTGGATGGTCATTGAGGACAAAGATTAGTCCCCAAACTGGGATAAGTACAAATCAGCAAAAGCAAAAGAGAGAAAGGATTTTGGCCATGAGTGAGGGAAAGCATGACTAAGAACCCGTGGAGCCGAACATACAATAGTGGCATTGTTTATCTCAAGATAGCTCTACTCTAAAGTGTGCTGTCTCCTTTTTTTTTTTTTTTTTTTTTTTTTTATCACACTCAGTGAGATCATAATTTAGTAAATAAACACAACTCAGTGCTGAAGAAGCTTGAACCTGGAAACTGAGACCATAAACATCATGGGAGAATTTTTTTTACCCGAGAAGGGGGGTGGGGTTGGATGAAAAATGTTGGAGGCTTTTCTCATATTTCTATTCAGTCTCATTTTTTAAATTAGACGAATCAACCCCTGCCGGTCATTAGAGACATACATATATCTTCTCTTTTGCCAGGCTTTAAAGTACACACAATGCTTGTTCTGATTACAGGTTGAACACTGTCTGGAAAGTGGTTTGATTTATTTGGCATTGTTGGCAGTTGTTGCGATATGGTTATGCAACTTTACCTGCAGAAATCTTCGGTACGCATCTACCTACTGGCTAAAATGATAGGGTTTGGGTTAATCAAATCCCTACTCACAGCTAGAAATGTGTCATCCTCTCAAATGTAAGGCAAGACAAGACAAATTCAAAAACAGGGTGATTCAAAGTTGCTTTACAGAGACAATAAAACATGACAAAATAAAAAAAAAAAATTAATACTAAAACAAGAAAGTAAGGAAAAGGAAAGAACATTAGATAAAAACTATTAAAATAACGATGAAATCCAGCTTGACAGATTTGGACTTAAAATAAACCCAAAACTACAGTTTGTGGGAATTACTCACATCTTGTGGTGTGTTAGTTTCATGCAAACAACCAGGTAGTGCTTTCTGGCACCTTGCTGATTAAAGACAAAATTTTGCTATTTTTCCAGTGATGTGCACCCTGTTGACGGCTATATCGGGATCCATTTTGCATTCTTCCTGTACTGACTCTCTCCAGTCAGCAAAAGACAACATTAAAGTGACTTTGGATTTGTTCCTTTCTCTCTTTTAACCCAACCTTAACATAGCATGAGTTGCTAGCCAAAATCTGTGTGGCAAAGGGGTAAATCACCCAACCTTAGTGTTCTTGGGTGCACTTCTTTACTGAATCAGGTGCATGTTCAAAACAGCCAATGTGTTTATATTACTTTTCTAGTGTGTGAAGTGAAACTGCGCAGCAACGTCACGCAGCGTCCCAGGTGAAAAAGTTGTACAATGTGGTTTCTACTGCTTGAAAGGTTGCTGGGCAACAGTGGCTCCAGAAATGCACATGTTAGATGCCACTGTGTCATCAAACAAATCTGGAACGCGGAGTTTAAAGTCAGAAAGTTTCACAATGCATCCTTAGGCACATTAATACCACTATCAAAGCCACAGAGAGTCACACATGAGAAAATGTCAACACCTTGCTCAAGTGGGAGTGACCTGTCGGGTGGTGAGGTACAAAAGAATACATAATTCTGCTTCATTATTGACGCTCATGAATTGCAAGCATGCCCTCTATGCATTTGGTACTATGCTAATAGCTAATGTCATTGTGTGAAATGGCGTGACTAGTGAGAAGACGTCAACTCCCACCCCATCTTTACAAATCAACAGAAATAAATAATGAACAAGAGAAAAGACACTTACTTTTGTGAAGCGTAAAAGCAACTGAAAACATGTGCAACTGCACTTTTCCTATGTTGACAAAGTAACAATTTAACCGACTCTTAGCAAGTAATTGCTACACAGATATAAATTCTTGTTTTCTCCCAGTTTTAATTTCTTAGTTTTTTCTTGCCTATTTTTTACTCCCACTCATGGGGCAAAGAGTGGGACAAAAACCTCCATTTCAATTACAAAGAGCAAGTAAAATTATCCATGATTGTCTTGAATTACCCCCACACCCAACACACACACACACACACACACACACACACACACACACACACACACACACACACACACACACACACACACACACACACACACACACACGTGTTCACCGATAAAACGCATAACACTACTATGTTTTTTTTTTTTAAACTTTGTTTTTATTGAAAGATTTTCAAATTTTCAAACAGAAATAATACAGACATAACATAAAAGAAACAGAACAATAGATGGACCGATACATACAAACCCCAATTTACAGGTTTTTAGGGCACACTGTCACAGGTTACACATGTATATTTAAGTATGTATATTTTAAGTGTTTTTTTTTTGTTTTTTTTCTCCTTTTCCTTGTTTTCCCTTTCATTTAGCTTATCTTACATAGTTATTCTTTTACATTTTCAGTTTCTAATGAGTTTGCCCATTTTCTCCAAAAACGCTCCCCTTTTTCTGAAGTATGTCTCAGTGAAAATGTCAGAGTCTCCATTGTGTGTATTTCGTTTATCACTTCTGTCCATTCTTTAGCAGTCGGTGGATCCATTTTCAGCCATTTCCGCGTAATAGCTTTTTTACTTGCAGCCAACATAATAAGCAAAAGATATCTATCTTCTTTTCGTAGTCCAGTTGGTATATTTCCAAGGTAGAACACTGAAAAGGTCTCCTCCAGTTGCAATCCTGTAATCATCTTGATTTGTCTAATCACCTCTGTCCAATAGGGGGCAATCCTGGAGCATTCCCAAAAAATGTGATAATGGCCTGCTGATGAACACTACTATGTTTGTCTCCTTTTGGCTACTCTAATCAAAGATGGTGGTGCAACATGGCATCCTTCTGTTGAGTGTGCCGCCACCTATGAATTTATAAATAACTTCTAAGTTATGGGAACACTTTCATTTGGATGTAATTAAGATTAGACTTAGGTAAGATATGTATTTATGAAAACAATAATTGATTTTTGCTAATAAAAAGCCAAATGAGTTAGACACTGTACTTTAAAAAAATCTTCAAATGAAAACTACTGAAGAACAAGTGGGTATTTAACCTAGAATAAGAATAATGTCTGTTCTGCTGTATTTAGAAGCTAAAACCTGAGGTCTTTGTCACCCAGCGGTCAGAAGCAACATGATTGGACAGGTTTATACCTGTCAGATCAATGAAATGTGACAGGGTGCAGGGACAGCTAACTCCAATCCTCAACAGTTGCAGTCCTGTAAGTTTTGGGAGTTTCCCAGCTGCAACACACCTGACACACATCAGACTTAATTAGCAGACTTGTACAGTGCTCGTCATCAAACTCTGCACAAGTCTAATAATTACCCATTGATTTGAATCAAGTGTGTTGTAGCAGGGTGACTCCTAACTTCGGCAGGAATACAGCTCTCGAGAACTGGGGTTGACCACCCCTGGTGTAGTGTAGTTTAGCTAGTGAGTCAGCATTGCATAAGTCCACACACTGAAGTTTTCACTTCATATCATCAAATAAAGTAACATGCATGCTCATCATCATTTGTAAAGACTCCAGCATGGAATATGTTTTCTTTGAAAATACTTAAATTTCCAATCAGACTAGATTCCTCAACGTCCTAAATGCTAAGCAAAGTCAAAAGGTCAAAAGAAGGGTGCCTAGGTCTAATCCTTGAGATCCACTCTCCTGCAACTTTTAGATTAATCCCTTCTCCAACATAATTTAATAAACTGGCTGAAATCACCCATCCGCATGCCATACAGCTCTGCAGAGGCCCGGTAGAGACATCCATTTGATTCAGATGTGTTGGAGAAGGGTTGCATCTAAAAGTTGCAGAATTGTAGCTCTCAAGGACTGGACTAAAATAAGTCTTAGTTTCATTCTGATCATTTACATCAATGTTTCCCAGTCCTGGTCCTCAGGGACCATTGCGCTGCATGTTTTAAAGGTGTCCATACTTAAACACGCCTGACTCAGATGAATGACTCATTTGCAGGCTTACATAGAAGTTGACAAGCATTCCAGTTAATCAATATAAGGTGTACTGGAATTAGTCAGAACAAAAACATGTTGGGCAAGTGGTTTCTGAGGATCAGGGTTCAGAAACTCTGACTTAAAGTGGTTCTATTATGCACATTTCAGTCTAATTTATTTTAATATGCAAGTCCAGAAGGGCAAGAAATATTCAAGCATTTTTCACAAACCCCTTCATTCATTTTGTACTGATCCTCTCAGATCAGTCTATGCCAAAAATAAGCGCATACTGAGCAGTGAAGGTGGGTGTGGTTTTCTTCTTGTGAACGTGCACAACCTAGAGAAGATGACCAATCACTGAGTCCCTCCCCCGGGATGCCACTAAAATTTTGAAAAAGAAAAATATTTATAAAACCAATTATTTCTGTCGCCATGAACACCAAATGTAGAGAGCGTTGGAAAACTCAAGCATGCATTTAGGTAATAAAAAACGGCTCATATGTCTGATGAGTATTAAACAATATAACACTGTAGAAAGCTCAGAAAACTAGAGATAGCATAATAGAGCCCCTTTAAATGAAAATAGACTGGAAAGTGTTCCAACAAAAATATTGAATGAATTAGTTAGTGCTTTGCTACCTCATATGACAGATTATTATGAGGGAATTATCCTTACCAGAGAAAAGTGCTTCCAGAGTGCATATTTCTAAATACCCCAAATGAAAAATAACTTATTGAGGTGTGAATGTTGGAGAGGTGTGAAAGCAATAATAAAACACAGCCAGACACGTAAAAATTTCCTGGGGGCCTGAAACCATATCCCTTCATTCAAATTCCTGACGTGTTGCAAGCAGTCACCTTGTCACGCACACTGGATGATGGTACGTATAAATATACTAAATTCTTGTTTTTTGATGAAGAATTTTTTATTTTTTTACTTAAGAATGTTTGCTGAATGTCAAAGAAGTGTGTCGTGTGTAGTGTGTGAACACACCTGCAGACTCTGCAGTGCAGAATGCGTGGACACCCACAGTCACTGTGCTTTATAAAAAATGAAGGCTGGTAACAGGTTCATATATCTAAATGTCAAGAGCATATATAACTTAACTGTATAACAAATAAGTTACATTTTTACGCTGACATCTTTACAGTAATCAAGAGACCATTGGGTTTTGTCTTCCAGAAGAATCTGTTGATAAACTAAATAGGAAAGTATGGGGACTTATATTTCACATAAAGAAACAGGTTTGGATGACTGAAAACAGACATTATCTTCCACCATGTAGAGCTGTTTCAAAATCAGAAACTTGAAGCTGTCAGTTCAAAGTGGTCTTTGCAGGCTTACAATCCAGCAAATTGGACACAAATGCTTGGCGTCATTATTGACAGACTATTGATCCATGTTACACTAAGCTAATCCACCTGCTACAGATCAGCTGCTGCAGCTGCCACAGCTTTGCGTCAAACCACACAAAAACATGCTTTACGTTTGGTGTCCACTCTTTCGTGAACTGAACTGTCACATAACCAAAACAGCACAATCGCATTCAGCTTGTGAGATGGCACTTCATTTAAATTTCTGGTAAACTGATTTGCACAATCAAAGTTTCAGTGTTCGTAGAGATGTGGGGGAGAAATGTGATTATAATTTGCATTACCGTGTTTTCACTGATGTACAAAAGAAGAATGTTGACGTTTCTCATCTAAAGATGCCAGTCACAATCCTCAGCTCTTTAGTAGTCTAGATGTGACTAAAGGTTCAATGCTTCAGAGATTTTTTCCCCTGCACTTTGTGTTTACATGTAAAACTCATCTCATTGCAGTTTTCAGTTTTTTGTTTCAGTTCAATTCATTTCAGCTTTATTTGTATAATGCCACTTCACAACAATGTTATCTCGGGGCACTTTACATACACATCATTTCAAGCCAATTCATAAAAAGCCCAGCTAATAGAACCCAACTGATGGCATCAAATCTTGACTTTGATCCAATCTCCCATCCTGAGCATGCATGAGGCGACAGTGGGAAGGAAAACTCCCTTTTAACAGAAAGTGGGAGGGCAGCCATCTGCCTCGACAGGTTGGGGTGGAGAGGACAGGAGGGAAAAGGAGCAAGGTACTACTCAGTGCATCAGGTGATGTCCCAATGGCTGCATAACTAATGGATGGCTAAACTACCCCTAACTATAATAGCATAATCTGGACAGTTGGGCCCTGTACATTTGGACTCCAACTCAGGAAATACTCGTCTCCTAAATACTAGATACTGACCAATACGTGGGTCAAATGCATACACAAATATCTAGACATTACGCACACAAAATAATTGTACACATACGCAAATTGAAAAAAATGCACAAACATTACAATTCTAAACACTTTTTTCTTTGCTTTCAAGCTCATAATTCTTAAAATTGCATGTTCAAAAAGGCTCTTATTTATTTTGTGCATGTAATTTCTAAATATTCATGTGTGTTTGAACATTGACTTTTTTTGCAAGAACTCTGAGTTGCGCACAAAACAATTTACAGTTTTGAAATCCATATGTTACACATACAAGTGCCCTAAATTACATATAGTTTACACAGCTTACAAACCATGTATTACACAGACATACATACAATGATATTGAGTTGATTTTTCTCAGTAATAAATAACCTTTATTTGGTTATTTATTTATTTTTTTTTACAAATAATAAAGAATCGAGTAAATGCAGAGAAAATGTTTGCATGTCAAGTGGTATGATTTCTATTTTATTTATTGGATCAGGAGTTCTTACACTAAATCAAATCTCAGTTGGTATAAAGATATAAAGATCTTCTATCTAAAGATCTTTAGCTCAATAATACTCTTAAAATTTCATTTGAAATACTAGAAAAGTGTCAAGACAGGTTTTATGAAAAGATTAGGTGATGGGAGCTTTAGAAAGATTGAAGGGAAAGTTCAATTTAACCAATTTACCGAAGTTATTCAAATAAATAAATTGATTAGATTCTACAACAAAATCCCTTGTAATGGAGGACGTGTCTGAATTTTCTCCAAACAATTCTCTTTATAATTTTTGATAATTTATCCTGACAATTTTATGTCTCCTCAGGAATTGGCTATGCCACTCAGGTGGTGATTGCATACGCTGCTGTGTCATACATTGTTATCCAAGCATGGGCCTTCTTCTACCTTTTCTCATCCTTCAGTGCTGAGGTTCCTTGGGCCAGCTGCCAGAACCCCTGGAACACAGGTATGCAGTTGGATGCAGAAATTTAGTTTGAAGACAATATTCCTCACAAGTTTTTTCTTTCTTTTTTGGGCCATATTCCCTTTTCTAATAGCAATGATTGTAAGAATACTGCTACTATAGCTGGATCTTAAAAAAATAAAAGTTTTCTGCTCCAACACGCCTAATAAAAATAATTATACTCATCAACTTATCTTTCAGCTGCGCAGGGCCTGTGAATGACTCATTCATTTGCGTAGAGTGTGATGAATTGTCTCCTGTTGTTTTTGTTTCTTTTTTTTATTTTAATTAGAGTCCTGTGTTGAATTTGATAAAACAAATGTGTCATCCAATTGGACTGCACCCGCAAATGCAACAACGCCTGCAACAGAGTTTTGGGAGTAAGTGTAACTCATACCTGCCTCCTTTTATAGGAGAATTCACAACCTATTTGGTTGGTGTGTGTTTTTCCTGGGTTATCTTTTCTTAAATCAACAGGTCACACTGGATGTGCACAAAAGGTAGACTGAGACGTTCAAGGTCACATTTTTGGGTGGTTTACCCTTTTGGTGATTGGCAAATAAATTCCACTTATTTCATTACAATCTCCACCCTGGGTGACCAACTGCCACATAATAGGCATTTCTATTAATATGTCCATTTTCTATGATCCTATTCAGGGATGTGAGGGGCTGCAGACTATATCAAATGCTATCAAGGCATGAGGCAGGGCACACCCTGGAGAGGTCCCAATTTTTTAACAGGGTCAACCAAGGTAACTGAGACAACCAACCATGCACAATCCCACATTCAATTCAGGATCACCAACTAATTTAACATGCTTGTCTTTGGACTGTGAAGATTAAAACGGTGCAGATAAGGAACCTTCTAGAGGAAAGGCACAAGTGCTACCAGCTTGACTTTTAAAAAGGGTTTACATCAAAAAAGGAAAAAGTTATTTGTTAAATATCACTATCACTGATTAGCTGAGCCTTGTCTGGGGGGAGGTTTAAACAGTGGCCTTTCTGTGTGGAGTTTGCATGTTCTCCCCTTGTATGCGTGGGTTATTTTCAGGTACTCTGGCTTCCTCCCATCATACAAAGACATTCGTGTTAGATTAATTGATCACTCTAAATTGTCCCCAGGAATGAATATGAGTGTGGATTGCTGTTTGTCCCTCTGTGTTGGACTGGCAACCGGTCCAGGAAGTACCCTGCCTGTTGCCTGATGATTGCTGGGATAAGCTCCAGATTCCCCACGACCCAGAATTGGAGTAAGTGGTATAGAAAAGGATTAAATGAACTAATTAGCAAATAGTAGCATTCTAACATACTAAATTAGGCTAGTTACAAAACAAATTATAAGAATGAATAAGCTTTAATAATGGCTGCTGCATTCAGTTCAGCAGAAAAGACAAAACTAATGTGATGTGTTGTTTTTGCTGTATCACACAGATGATGTTTAAACAGGGGCACAGTTATTTGCTTAGCATTAACAGGCAATACGACATGGTTAAGATGTGTCATGTTTGTTATGAGTCACAAGTTGCATTCTCCTTTCCCTGACAGTCCTCCTGCATGAAGCAAAAAAAGGCACTACTTTTTATGTTCTCTGTGAACAACAACCAGCATTAGTAACATACTGAAACCTACGGATATTGCAAGTTTTTGTAAAAAAAATAAAAAATAAATAAATAAATAAAAATAACATAATGAGGTAAACTTCCTTGAATGTTTTCAGCAGCTAGTTGCAAAAATAATGTAAAATGTATGCAGTATTATTAGAGATGCTGTTGGAGCTTCCACCAAAGCATGTTCCCATTAGACATTATTTTATTGGGCACAAGGACACTGCCAAGGAGATTGTAGTTAATTTAAATAACCTGTAATTGGTACAGCATTTATGTAGACTACACCATGTCAGAATGTTGATTTTGTCATGACATGTCAGACCTTCCCACACATCAGTCAACAGGTTTCTTATTTTTTTAATCTCATACCCATGAAACAGTGCAACTGGTTTACACCTATGAACTGCCTGGATAATATTACAAACTATTGTTTTCCCATTTCCACATGTGTCAACATGCTTTACCAGTATCTTACTTTTCTTTTCAGGAGACGAGTTCTAGGCATTTCCCAGGGAATTGAGGAAATTGGTAGTTTGAGGTGGGAATTGGCTTTATGCCTTTTGCTGGCATGGATCCTGTGCTACTTTTGTGTTTGGAAAGGAGTGAGATCCACTGGAAAGGTAAAGAAACATTTTTAGGCATTTACATTAATTTCTTTAGGAGGGGAGGGATAGGGGGTGTGTCACATGAAATTCTGTGATTCTGTGTTAGGTACTCTAAATGATCAGTTATATCATATATACAGTTTTCAGTCACAGACTCATCTTTAATTTGAGGGTATTAGGAACAAAATGTTAAAAATCCCAGCCTTCTGCTGGTAGAATTCTCTTTTAAGGGTTAAAATGCAGTTAGACAACAAAAACTGTTTCTTAGAAAAACATGCACTATACCCCTTTTAAAATCCTGTTGAAGGTTTCAAAGCCAATGAAAAACATCATCATGCTGAAATAACAGAGCATTAATTGACAACAACATCAAAGGTGGTTGGTGTCAGCATAATAGTGTAAAACACAACACAAATAAACTTGCCATGCCTTAACTATTTCAATACATAATGCATTATATTTGGTATATAGTTTTGGACATCTTTTGCATTACCATTTGGCAAAAATTTTTCTCAAAATTCCGTTTATACATTTGGCTTCTGCCTCGTGGATATTTCTTGCATTGCAATAATTTTGACATTAAAAATATTTACTGTTAATATACACAAATTATTTATTCATTGATTTTATTTTGCATTGATTTAAGATTTTTTTTTTTTTTAATCAAAAAATAACTTTCTGTCTGTTTTTTCTTGGTCAGGTCTTAAAGGGTTGAAAACAGAAGAGCAAGATTAGTCTTACACTAGTCTTTGCTAAAAATGTAAACTTTTGGCCTATGCCTATTTGTAGCAGTTTTTGTGCCAGGTTTGGTTGTACAACATTTTTCCCCAAATAAATGCTATATTGTTTTTTTCACAGCTAAATGTTTTGTGGTATCCAAAACAATGGTCTCTGCTGAGGACAAATCCTTTAAGTCAAGCAGAATTAAGTACATGCTGCAGTGTATCAAATATTTATGTACTTCTATGAAGTATGTGCAATTTGGCAAATCAATTGTAGGTTAATTTGTGTTTGCAGCAACCACAACAATGTTTTTGGATACTTGGATATCTAGTCTGATTTGTCTTTAATGTAATGTTTTTTTGTGATTTTAGTGTTCTTCATCACAACCTACCTTTACTTTGTGTTGACAGGTAGTTTATTTTACAGCAACATTTCCCTATGTGATGCTGATTGTCCTGTTAGCTCGTGGGCTCACTTTGCCAGGAGCCATGGATGGTTTAGCTTTCTACTTGTATCCTGACCCCACAAGGCTCGTGGACCCTCAAGTAAGTGACAAAAGCCAACAGTCATAGAAGTGCTAGATAATAAACTGAATATTTTCCCACTGAGACTCGAAGATTGTACAATTCCTTTTTTTCCTCTTTCAAATCAGTTAAAATAATTAATATCGACTGTGTTTGCATCTACATAGGTTTGGATGGACGCAGGTGCACAAGTTCTTTTCTCTTTTGGGATTTGTCAGGGGAGTTTGACTGCTTTGGGAAGTTACAATCAATATAACAATGACTGTTACAAGTAAGTACATTATTTCATTTAAATACACAATTAAATAGAAGCAAAATGTTTCCCTTTGGTTTTCATAAATTAGTTAGCTTGTAATGGTCTTAAGCATTCTGTTCTGGTCAAATATTGTGGCTAACAATCTTGAATTACAGCCTAGCGAAAGACAGAACTAAGAGAAGCGAAATATTCAGCAGATAATGATAAAATCATCCACAATTTGACCAAGATTTGCCCACAAACATACTTCCCAGAGCATCATTACCCATGTGGGCATACGTGTAAAGAATCTTCCGAATTAGTCACTCCTCTAACAGTTATTTGCAGCACTGATTGTTTGATACATTTTGGCCTATGTGGTTACAATGTACAATGTACTGCATTGTACAATCACTAGGGAGAACGTTCCATCTGTACTTATCCCGTTCAAGGTCACTGGGGACCAGATTATATTCAAGTTCCAAAAGAGCAAAGACAAGGTGCAAGGTCACCAGTCGAACAAAGAGCTAATGATACAAACAACTAATGCACACACACTCCTAATCATACTGTATTTACAGCTAATAAGAATCCTCTCTAACTCAGCCTGCATGAGAACAGACTGTAGGAGGAAACAAGAGCACTGAGTATTCAGGCAAAGTAAATAAAATTCTATAACAAATAAATCCCAGATATACACTGCTCAAAAAAATTAAAAGAACACTAAAGTAACATGTTGTAGATCTGAATGACTGAATTATTTTTATTAAATACTTTGCTCTTTCCATAGTTGAATGTGCTGACAACAAAATCACACAACAATTATTAAAGTGGAAAAACACACTACAGGGTGATCCAACTTTGATGTAATGTCCTTTAAACAAATCAAAATGAGGCTTAGTGTGTGTGGCCTCTGCGTGCCTGTATGACCTCCCTACAATGCCTGGGCATGCTTCTGATGAGGCGGATGTTCTCCTGAGGGATCTCCTCCCAGACCTGGACTAAAGCATCGGACAACTCCTGGACAGTCTGTGGTGCAACTTGGCGTTGGTGGATGGAGCGAGACATGATGTCCCAGATGTGCTCAATTGGATGCGGGTCTGGCGAACGGGCGGGCCAGTCCATAACATCAATGCCTTCATGTTGCAGGAACTGCTGACACACTCCAGCCACACAAGGTCTAGCATTGTCTTCCATTAGGGAAAATACAGAGCCAACCGCACCAGCATATGGTCCCACAAGGGGTTTGAGGATCTCATCTCGGTACCTAATGGTAGTCAGGCTACCTCTGGCGAGCACATGGAGGGCTGTGCGGCCTTCCAAAGAAATGCTACCCCACACCATGACTGACCCACTGCCAAACCGGTCATGCTGGAGGATATTGCAGGGAGCAGAATGGTCTCTACGGCGTCTCCAGACTCTGTCACAGGGCACAGGGCGCCAGTGGTGAATTTGCCAATCTTGGTGTTTTCTGGAAAATGCCAAACGTCCTGCACGGTGTTGGGCTGTTAGCACAACCCCCACCTGTGGACGTCGGGCCCTCATACCACCCTCATGGAGTCTGTTTCTGACTGTTTGAGCAGACACATGCACATTTGTGGCCTGCTGGAGCTCATTTTGCAGGGCTCTGGCAGTGCTCCTCCTGTTCCTCCTTGCACAATAAAGGAGGTAGCGGTCGAGCTGCTGGGTTGTTGCCCTCCCACGGCCTCCTCCACGTCTCCTGATGTACTGGCCTGTCTCCTGGTAGCACCTCCATGCTCTGGACACTACGTTGACAGACACAGCAAACCTTCTTGCCACAGATCCCACTGATGTGCCATCCTGGATGAGCTGCACTACCTGATCCACTTGTGTTGACTGTAGACTCCGTCTCATGCTACCACTAGAGTGAAAGCACCGCCAGCATTCAAAAGTGACCAAAACATCAGTCAGAAAGCATCGGAACTGAGAAGAGGTCTGTGGTCACCACCTGCAGAACCACTCCTTTATTGGGTGTGTCTTGCCAATTACCTATAATTTCCACCTGTTGTCTATTCCATTTGCACAACAGCATGTGAAATTGATTGTCAATCAGTGTTGCTTCCTAAGTGGACATTTGGATTTCACACAAGTGTGGTTGACTTAGAGTTACATTGTGTTGTTTAAGTGTTCCCTTTATTTTTTTTTTAGCAATATATTTGTTTTAAAATAACTATTTACATGGATGTGTTTTTGTATTTACTTTGTACCAAATATAATAACTTCTTTTCATTTAAATATTAGAAACAGCCCCATTAGCTATTTAAATGACTTTTGCTCAGCTGCTTAATAACAGCTTTTGTGTGTTTTCCAGGGACACATTTGTTCTGTGTCTGGTAAATGGTGGCTCCAGTTTTGTTGCAGGATTTGCAATATTTTCCGTTCTGGGCTTCATGTCCTACGAGCAGGGACTGCCAATATCTCAAGTAGCTGCGTCTGGTAAGACAAACCGTTCTACCAGTCACTTTTTAAAATTTTCCTTAATGTAAAAAAAAAAAAATGGGGAGAAAATGTGTGCTCATTTTAAAAGTGAATGTTCATGCAGGAAAAAAGTCTTTTTTGCATTTTAGTTTTGACAGAAAAATCTGTTATGTGATTTCTCTGTGATGTGAACTGAAATTTCTGATCTGAAATGTGATCATTTTTCAGCAGGACTCCTCAGACGTCATTATTTAGTTTGCATTCGTTAGGCACCAAGTTTGCATTGATGAGAGGTGCTGCAATTAAAAAACCAAGCATGTCATTGTTCTTCTTGGGCTCAGTACAACGAGGATACAAGTGGTTGATTCCATATTTAAAGGGATTCAAGTACTGCGGGGGTTTCAGTGTGTTTCCTAACTCTGATTCACACATTGTTAAAATGTTTCTATCTGCATTAAATAATTCTGATGCATTTATTACTGTACATGCAGGACCTGGTTTGGCATTTATCGCCTATCCCCGTGCAGTAGCGATGATGCCTTTGCCTCAGTTGTGGGCTATATGTTTCTTCATCATGGTCATCTTGTTGGGAGCAGACACACAGGTAAAATAAGAAGACATCTCTGCATTAACAGGCTAGGAATATATTTTGTTTGTTTGTTTGATTACCCAAAGTAATTCTGCGCTCTGTTTGTAGTTTGTGAGTCTGGAGTGCTTGATGACCTCAGTCACAGACATGTTCCCTTCTGTGTTTCGAAGAGCTTATCGCAGAGAGTTGCTGCTGCTTTGTCTCTGCACTGTTTGCTTTTTTCTTGGCCTTCTTCTTGTCACAGAGGTGAGAGCTCTGACTAGTGTACACAAAGAGATAACTTTTATCACTTTTCTTTTCCACGTTAAATCGGATTTTCTGAATGTTGAAAAGATTTACTTCTTATCTAGTTTAGCCAAACTAAGACTGTACATGTGTATTTGTTGTTTTTAGTTTGGATATGCTGTAATTCTAAGCTTCCCGTCCTCTTGCAGGGGGGTTTATATTTCCTTCAACTCTTTGATCACTATGTTTGTAGTGGCAACAATCTTCTGCTTCTGTCAGTGTGCCAGTCTATAGCAATTGGATGGATTTATGGTAAGTTTTATTAAAAAATTCCTTGCAGATTTAGCTCTCAAATTTGACTTTAAGTCAGGCAATGCCATGCTAAACAAAAGTACTTTCAGAATGTTGTGTTACATATCCAGTCAGCAAGGTACATAAAGTGTTTTTTTTTATCGGTAGCAGTAGCTGGTGATATGGAAAATGAGATTAACAAAGAAAAAGAAAAAAAAAAATTTGTTGGCACTGATTTCAATCCAGCCAGGGACAAATTCCACATCCTTCATGTACTGTCTCTTTAGCATTGTTATTAGGTGTGTATAATACCCCAGTAAAGTATCACATAAATCTGCTTTTGATGGACATATTATATGAGTCTTATTAAAGGATTGTAATACATACAATATATATATAGGGTATATATTTTTTATTAATACAATGTTTAAAGCATTGTAAAAGTCTTTGTCATACTTCGATTTCATATTACAACCCAGGGGTGAGCAACTTCTTGCAAGTGTTCAGAGCATTCTTGCTGCAACACACCCTGCTGACTCAAATCAGTCTTGTTGTCCATTTTTCAGTGTAGTCTGTCTACCTGCTTGATCATTTAAGGAAACATGTTTCTTTCTTTTTGGATTGTTTGTTCAGTAACTTAACATTGAACTATGAATCATTTAAGTGTAAATTGGTATATAACCCCTCCCTGAGCCGTCATCTTATTGTGGTGGAGGGGTTTGTGTGTCCCGAAGATCCTAGCAGCAATGTAGTCGGGGGCTTTATGCCCCTGGTGGGGTCACCCATGGCAAACAGCTGTCTAGGGAAGGGACCAGACCTAGTACGACTCATAGACCTCTATGATGACGACAAACATGGGCATAAATGTTCCCTTGCCCAGACGCGGGTTACCGGGGCCACAGTCTGGAGCCAGGCCTGGGGTTGGGGCATGAGAGCGAGCGTCTGGTGGCCGGGCCTTTTCCCACGGGGCCCGGTCAGTCTCAGCCTAAAAGGGTTACATGGGCCCCACCTCCTGTGGGCTCACCATCTGCGGGAGGAGCCGTAGGGGTCGGGTGCAATGTGAGCTGGGCGGCAGCAAGGGATGGGGACCCTGGCGGTCCGATCCCTGGCTGCAGATGCTGGCTCTAGGGACGTGGAATGTCACCTCTCTGGTGGGGAAGGAGCCTGAGCTTGTGCGCAAGGTTGAGCAGTTCCAGCTATATATAGTTGGACTCACCTCGACGCATGGCTTGGGCTCTGGAACCAGTACCCTCGACTCTGGAGTTGCTCAAGGTGAGAGGCACCGAGCAGGTGTGGGCGTTCTCATCAGCCCCCGGCTTGATGCCTGCACATTGGGGTTTACCCTGGTGGATGAAAGGGTAGTTTCCCTCTGCCTTCAGGTGGTGGGACAGGTTTTGACTGTTGTCTGTGCTTATGCACTGAACAGCAGTTCAGAGTATCCACCCTTTCTGGAGTCCTTGGAGGGAGTGCTGGAGGGTGATCCTTCCGGGGACTCCATTGTTATTGGACTTCTGTGCTCGTCATGAATTGTCCAAAACGAATACCATGTTCCAACATGAGAGTGTCCATATGAACACCTGGCATCAGGACTCCCTGGGCCGTAGTTTGACTTGAGGCCACATGCATTGGACTCTGCCAGTGCTCCTCTGGCAGTGCTCCTCCTGTTACTCCTTGCACAAAAAAGGAGGTAGGGGTCCTGTGGCTGGGTTGTTGCCTTCCCACGGCCTCCTCCAGGTGTACTGGCCTGTCTCCTGGTAGTGCCTCCATGCTCTGGACACTACGCTGACAGACACAGTACACCTTCTTGCCAAAGCTCACATTGATGTGCCATCCTGGATGAGCTGCACTACCTGAGCCACTTGTGTTGACTGTAGACTCCGTCTCATGCTACCACTAGAGTGAAAGCACCGCCAGCATTAAAAGTGACCAAAACATCAGCCAGAAAGCACCGGAACTGAGAAGAGGTCTGTGGTCACCACCTGCAGACCCACTCCTTTATTGGGTGTGCCAATTGCATACAATTTCCACCTGTTGTCCATGCCATTTGCACAACAGCATGTGAAATTGATTGTCAATCAGTGTTGCTTCCTAAGTGGACAGTTCAATTTCACACGTGTGGTTGACTTAGAGTTATATTGTGTTGTTTAAGTGTTCCCTTTATTTTTTTGAGCAGTGCATATATTATTATTATTATTATTATTATTGTTATTATTGTTATTAATAATAATAATAATAAATAATAATAATAATAATTAATAATAATAATAATGATCATATCATCTTCAAGTGATAATGATCATCACAATAGAAGATGAAAATGTTTTATAACTCACCTCTGCAACATTAATGTATTCCTTAATCATGATAATCAATTTAAAAGAAAATCTCTAAACCATAATTTACAATTGGTAATTAATTTATTGTTAGAACTCATTTAGTTCTTATTTCTCTGTAAGTAAGCCACTGTATTTGACATTTGTACTACATTTTTTATACATTATTGTAAAAGGATACGTTTTGGCAGCAACCTACAATTGAATTCTGCTAAAAGTTTAGGTATAACTTTTCATCGTTGAATAAACTTTTCATTTTTCTGAACAGGTGCCGATCGTCTCTACGACAATATTGAAGACATGACAGGTTACCGTCCGTGGCCTCTAATGAAGATTTGCTGGCTTTACATAACCCCTGCTGTTTGTCTTGTGAGTGTAACTGTAACCTTGTTGCACAGGCTGGAAAACTGGGTTGGAAACTGGGCTGCAAAACTGGGTTGACTTTCTGGAGTGGTCCTTAACTGGTTCAGGTCCTACTTAGAATGCTGGAGTTATTTCTTTTTTTTTTTTTTTACAATTGGCAGCTATGAATCTGAGTAAGTAGCCATGACTTGTAGAGTACATCAGTGGTCATTCCTTCTACCTCTTCTGTATAACCTTTATATGCTCTGTTGGGTTAAATAACACAGAGCTCTAACATCCATTATCATAGTTATGCAGACCATACACAACTTTATAGGTCTTTGTCACCAGATGACTGCAGTCCAATAGACTTACTGTGTCAGTGTTTTTGATCAAATATTGGATTAGAGAGAATTTTCTACTTAAATAATTAAGTAGAAAATGAAATAAAAATATTACTGAGAATATTCATGAGGGTCAGCATTTGTCACCTGGAGACTCAGAAGCCACATCATAGCTGTCACTAAGACAGCTTTTTGCCAACTCAGAAACATCAACAGAATTAGTCCCATAAAGACCAGGACAAACTCATCCATGCATTGATCTCCAGTTGACTGGATTACTGTAATGGTCTTTTAACAGGACTTTCTAAAAAGAGCATGAAACACCTGCACATCCAGATGCTACTGTTAGAGCTTTAACTAGGACTAAGACATCTATACACTTCACATCAATTTTAAAATCTTTTCACTGGCTCCGAGTCAATCACAAAATAGATTTTAAAAGCCAACTGATGGTTTACAAATCTCAGAATGGTTTAGACCCAGAATACTGGTGATATGTAAGCTGAAAATAAAAATGGGTTCTTAGATCCAAAAACTTGGGTCAACTAGTCCAGACCAGTGTCAAGACTAAACACGGAGAAGCAGCATTTAGCTCTTATGCTGCAATCACATAAAGCAAACTCTCAGTGAATTGTGAACTTTGCTATTTATTGTTTTCTTTTATGCTTTTTAATACTATCTGTAATCCTTTTAATGTTTTATCTAGAGTACTTTGAGGGTGCATTCACATCAGGATCGTTTGTTAGACTCGGTCCGATTGGGGATTCGGCTCAGTTGTCGGGGGTTGTATCCATTTAGACCAAGATTGCATTCACGTTGCACTTCACAAAACATTTCCAAAAATATAATTCCATTCCCACCTAAGGTAGCGCTGCACTAGTATTACCAAAAGAGAGAACAAGACCCACGTGAAGAAGAAAACACTGTTGCGAATTAAACATGGAGCACGAAATTATCGCTATTTTGTTTTTTTTTTTAATGTTGTTTTATGCAAGTATACTGCAGAAATACACTGCAACAATGACCACAGTTTGAACAATAGACGAGGCAGAGGACCCTTAATTTAATTGCTATGTATTTACCCACAATGCAATGCCACGTAAAATGCAGGAAGTGACTTTTTTTTGGAGTCCGCTTTCTGTATTTGCTCTGCTTGAAATTGGCCAAGACCTGTGTTTGTAGCCGGTGTGAGTCAGCTTCTTTGGTCTGAATCAGAAGTCGTTTGGTGCATTCACATTTCCCCAAATGAAGAGGACTTTCTAAACAAAAAACTCAAATTCTAATAAAAAAAAGGTTGATGTGAATGTGCCCTGTATTGTTTTGTACACAAAAGCATACCTGTCAAATTTTGGATTTTAAAAGATCCAGAACCCTGCTCAGAGGGTCGTAGTGGGAGTGGGAAAGGTGTCGTTCCTGATTGTCAGTAATCGGGAAGTCTCAGTGATTGGGTTATAGTTGCTATATATATATATATATATATATATATATATACATACATATATATGTAGTATGTATGTGTATTTATTTATCTATTTATAAAGAATTTTTGAATTTCTGTTTTCTGTCTGTTTGATTTTTCAGGGTACTTTCATTTTTTCAGTGGTGAGATACAAGCCTCTGAAGTTCAACAAAACATACATCTATCCAACCTGGGCATATGCATTGGGCTGGTTCCTGGGACTGTTCTGTGTTCTTTTGGTTCCTCTGTGGATTATCTTTAAAATCACTCAGATGAATGGGACATTACGGCAGGTATGTACACATTAAAATCAAATGCACTTACAGACATGGATCAGTTCAGATGAATATGAAACATTTTCTATGGAAAGGCACTTGATTGCGTCACATACTATTTAAACTTTTTTGGGTTTCAATATATGTTTTTTCCAGTCACTCAGCCATTATATTGCCATCTTGATACATTGCCTTCTGTAATTTCTGACTTTCTGAACAGGATTTAGAAGAAATAACTGTTGATTAGACTTTTTCTGCAACACATTGATCCAGTTTGCTGTGCATTTTACTTCGATTTTAAATGTTGGTTAGAAAAAACAAAAATAAATGAGAAACTTCCAATATCCTCTTTTTTAAATTAACATTATTATGTAAAGTGGCTATTCACTGCCATATAAGAAGTATATGGTCATGCACTTAGAAAAAAAAGCCAATATTCTGTCCAACAGTCCAACAGTGAGCACAATCCAGATGTCCTCACTAATACATGTATAGTTTTAACACAAGGGTAAGAAGTTATGAAAGCATGCTGGGCAAGCTTATGTAGTTGTTCATGTCACTTTGCTCAATCAAGCTTGACACTAATCAGTTTTGAAAATGTGAGATAAGCCATCAAGCTCTTTTCATGTGCATATGCATTCCCTGATTAGACATAACATTTATCACCTGAGAGGTGAAGTGAGAAACTTTGATCATTCTGTCAAACTGCAATGTTCTGCTTGAAAATGTCTGCTCCAGCATGTTGCTTTGATAGTTCCTGCCTCCCACCCTCCAACCTCTTTCCCTCTTAAAACACTGCTGCTAAAAACAACACCTCTCACTGTTGCATCTGGAAGCCCCTACAGTGACCTGACTCAGCAGGGTAAAATGATAATAGATGCTTTAAAAATCTATCTGTATCAGCTTATTTTTTCTTTTGCAGAACTGGAGCTGTTTTGTAAAGTTAGAACATTGTGACTCTGTTTTCTCTTTCTTTCACTCTCTATTAGACCTGTGAGGTTTTAGTTCAGTTTTCTTGGCGAGAAGGAGAACGGACGTACATTCCAAATCTCGGCATACCAAGCTCCTAAAAACATTAATTTTCATTAATCAAAAAAATCAATACTTAGGCCAAGATATTGTCAGAAATATTATAGTAGTTGTTGATACGCAACTTGCAGTAAGATTGTGACATTATTAAATTAAAGCATACACTTTATCCATACTAGTTTGGAGAATTTGCAAGGATTGTCAGAAGCAGTGCTATGAACTCCAGCCTTCCCTTTTATCTTAACCTGGCTGCTGTGTTGCTACAACCAGCTACCAACACAGAGATAAGAGAAAAATAATTGAATTCAGCTTTTGCAAAAACTTTATCCAGCTATACACTGCATTGGCTTATCTGGTAAACATATTGTGGATTAGTTTAATCTTAAATAAGCTGTGTTGTACAAACATACTAAGGCCATGAAAAATCCACCTTTGTATAAGATTTGCCAAAATTTAGGTCAGAAGTCAAAGAAAATTAAGAAGATTAGGTAGTATCTTTAAGAAAACATTCAGGAATAATGGAAAAATCAAGGGATCAGAAAAGTTATTATAATTCCACTTGAGCGGACTTAAACATCCACAAAGTTGGAAGGATGAAGAAAGTGGAGCAATAGAAACATAATGGTGCACTAAGAGTATTATACTTGCATAAGTGGCCTACTATCAAGGATTGTTTAATAATTTAATTAATATATAATTAACTCAAGTTTAGTTTCTGACTAGTTTTGGAAGCATGTAGTTTTAGAGTGAATGGACTCAACGGATCCTGTTTCCACAGAAACTCAGGCAGCTTTGCCGCCCTGAAAACAAGACAAGCAACAAAGCAAAGCAACCTGAGCAGTACCCTTTGAACCCGGACAACTCTCTCACGCCTTCTGGCAATGACTACAAGGGAAGTGGTGCAGCTGAGATGGAGGTGCAAATGTGAGAAACTTATGAAAACATTTTGAATGTAATATTTTTAGTATTTTAAAGTAACTTTTAAACTTTTGTGTTCAGTTTTGTTCTTCAAACTATAAGCAATCACTGACTACTGTGTTACACTACACAACAATGGATGCACAGTATAAAGAATTCAAAAGTTTACAAATTTTGTCTGAACTACTTTGATTAAAAGAAATTTGGTCAACTGTTTAAAGACTCGAAGGTGCCAAATGTGATCAATGATGTCCATAAAGATTCACTCTCACTCAGATTTTTAGACATTTTCAACACACAAAAAAGGAAAAGAAAAATGTTTTCAACATGACTGTTTGCAGATGCCTTTTTGGTGCAAAATGATTCATACTTTCTTTATTCTTTCATTTATCATAATAGTGGAGACCAAAAGACTAAAAAAGTACTTCTAGATTTTGATTTGCCTTATCTCACAAAAACATGTGGCTGACGTAATTTGATCTTATTGTATTAAAAAGTGTGTGAAATAAATGTTTGATAAATATTTTACTTAAATAAATAATTTTTAACATGCCTAAATAGTGATCTTTTTTTCCTCTTACAGATAATAAGATAAGAAAAGGTATGATGCAATATCATGCAATTAATACGAAACAATGTGATACAACACAATACAGTACGATGCGATGTGATACAATACAATACGATATGACAGGAGAAGACAAGCACTTTATTTGGATTAAATTAGATTATGTCAGTAAAATGCCTTGAGATTACTTTGTTGTGAATTAGTGCTATACAAACATGCATTTTGG
Organism: Telmatherina bonti; assembly: GCF_933228915.1. Taxonomy (NCBI): domain Eukaryota; kingdom Metazoa; phylum Chordata; class Actinopteri; order Atheriniformes; family Telmatherinidae; genus Telmatherina; species Telmatherina bonti. Next base: position 29,911,600 of record NC_136624.1, read on the forward strand.
TGCATTTCAAGCCCAACATCCACAACACCTTATGTTACATATTTAAAAAAACATAAACAATGTTCTCCAAATTTAGCTTTAAAGATTTATTTCTAGCCCAACACCTTGGATGGAAGCTGGGTTAATCCAAACTGAGTGGTGCCATATAGTTCAGCAAGAAGTTCAGACCTTCATAGAGGGGAAATGACACAACCACTTCATAAACGCATGGCACAACACAAAACAGCCAGCTCCTGTGGTCAAGACTCCACATTGTAATGTGCATATTTTGGTCAAAAAAGACGGAGGTCTTGAGCTGAGTTGAGTTTATTTCAGTCAATCAATCAGTCAAGATCACAACCTAATTCAATTCAATTCAGCTTTATTTGTATAGCACCACTTCACAAAAATGTTGTCACAGGGCACTTTACATACACAAATCAACATACACATCATTTCGAGCCAATTCATACATATCCTATAATAGAAACCAACTGATTGCATCGAGTCATGACTTTGATCCAATCCCGCATCCTGAGCTGCACGCGGCGACAGTGGGAAGGAAAAAACTCCCCTTCAACAGGAAGAAAACTTCCGGCAGAACCCGGCTCAGGGAGAGCAGCCATCTGCCTTGACTGGTTGGAGTGGAGACGTCAGGAAAGACAGAACAACATGTACAATTGCACTTTATCAGGAAGACCTGCGGAAAAAAGGAGAAATAAGTTAGATATTTAAATATTGTAAAATTAATACTGGCATATATTTATACATTAATATATTAGAGAAATAGAGCGAGGTACTTCTCAGTGCATCAGGTAACATCCTCATTGCTACATAAGTAAAGGATGGCTAGACTACCCATAACTATAAGAGCAATGAGCATAACTTGGATAGTTGGGTCCCGTACATGCAGACTCCAACTCAGGAGATGCTCATATCCTAACTAGAAGAATCATGAAAAAGGAAGGTTTTCAGCTCGATCTTAAAGGTGTGGAGGGAGTCTGCCTCCCGGACCCACGGTGGGAGCTGGTTCCATAGGAGAGGAGCCTGATAACTAAAGGCCCTTCCTCCCATAGTACTCTTTGAGACTCTGGGAACCGCAAGTAAACCTGCAGTCTGAGAGCGCAATGCTCTATTTGGAATATATGGAACTATAGGATCTTTTATGTACAATGGAGCTTGGTCATGGAGAACTTTATATGAGAGGAGAAGAATTTTAAACTTTATCCTGGATTTAACAGGGAGCCAGTGTAGAGAGGCTAAAACTGGTGAAACATGATCTCTCCTGCTAGTCCTCATCAGAACCCTCGCTGCAGCATTTTGGATCAGCTGGAGACTTTTCAGGGCATATTTGGGACAACCCATGAATAAGGAATTGTTGTAATCCAGTCTGGAAGTAATAAAGGCATGGACTAATTTTTCTGCATCTTTCTGAGACAAGATGCCTCTTAATTTTTGCAATATTACGCAGGTGGAAGAAGGCGGTTCGAGAAACCTGTTTTAAATGTGAGCTAAAAGACAAGTCCTGGTCAATAATGACTCCAAGATTTCTGGAGGCACTGGTACTGGAGGCCAGATCAATGCCATCCAGATTAATTACATACATAAAATAACAAACATAAATACAAACATAAAACAATGACTGAAAATGGTTTTGGCTGAAGTGAAACACTTATTAAAGCCAAACCCTATAACAACTTTGAAGCTTTTAGCTATTTCAGCAAGAACAAAATAGTTTGAAGATATTTGACAAAGTAAATTCTCAATTAATTTCATTCAAATGACTTAAATTAAGACGAGACAAAACAGATAGAAATTTTAGATTATATGTTGTTAAATTGTAAAACTGTAGATTTGTTTATTCTTTTATATTTAAACATTGTTTTGTATACTTTGACTGATGTGGAGCTTTCAATGTATCATCCAGGCTATTCCATGCATTTACTGCTCTGACTGAAATACATCTGCTTTTAGTGTCTGTTCTAACTGTACTTTTTTGATAAACTTAAATTCCTCGTAGATTATAGCAGGTCTCTCTGGTTTAAAACCTTTTTTTAAGACAGTCAGGGAGCTTGTTGTGAGCCTTGTACATAACTACAGCTGTGCTAAGATCAACTAAATCCTAAATTTTAATATATATATATATATATATATATATATTTAATATATAATATATATAAAAAATAAAAAGTTTGTTGGAGTATAATAATCTGCATAATTTACTATTCCAACTGCTTTCTTTTGCAAAAAAAAAATGGGTTGGATTACTGTTTTATAATTATTTCCCCAAAGTTCCACACAATAGTTTAAGTATGGAAGAATGAGGGTATTGTACGATAAGTGAAGCGATTTTTTTTTATTTTTATTGACATTTACCTTGATATTACACAATATACCAGTTTTTGATACTATAGTTTTCACCTGATTTATATGAACTTTCCAATTTAATTTTTCGTCAATATGCACCCCAAAAAATTTAATATGGTACACCCTCTCAATTTCCATTTGGTTACTCTTTACTTTTGTTGGATTATGAGTTTTCCTGTTACCAAATATAATATATTTAGTTTTGTTCACATTCACTGATAATTTATTATAGTCAAACCATCTCTTTAATATTTCTAGTTATTAGTTGCAACTATATTTAATAAATGCTCGATATTCCGTATAGAACAATAGAGGCTAGTGTCATCAGCAATGCACTGCGTGTTCCTGAGGACCATGCAGATGTCATTGATATACAAAATAAACAATTTTGGCCCAAGGACAGAGCCTTGGGGGACTCCGTGACTTATAAACTGTTTGTCAGACTTAAGATTGTTCATTTGTACATATTGCTGCCTGCCCCTTAGATAACTTTGTATCCAGTCATAAGCAATACCTCTGAAACCATATTGTTCTATTTTTTATAAAAGTAAGTTGTTATCTATTGTATCAAAGGCCTTGCTTAGATAGACAAAAACACCCACTGTATATTCTCTCTTGTCTATTGCGTCTGTTATGTCCTCCACCATTTCCATGACTGCCACTGAGGTCAACCTCTTTGCCCTAAAACCAAACTGCCGATCATTAATTATATTATGCTTATCTATAAATTCATCCTTTTGTCAAACAATTTTTTTTTCATATTTTAGAAAATTGGGAAAGTATAGAGATTTGTCCATAATTTGTGAATTTGTCTACATCTTCACTTTTGAAAATAAGTATTACTTTTGCGGTTTTCATATTTGTCCGAAAAATACCTGTGAGAAAGGATTGATTGCAAATGTATGTTAATAGTGTAACAATGCAATCAATAATTTCTTTTATCAGCATCATATCTAAATCAAAGCTATCTGTAGACCTCTTGCTTTTAAATGTATTCTCAATATTCATAATGTCATTTTCATTTACTCCTCTAATAATAAAGGATTTTACATTGCTTTGAATGTTGCTTATGCCTCCTTTTATATTATCCACCTCGGGCAAGAGCAGGCCCAACATCAACAAAAAATTTGTTAAGTGCATTTGCTGTTTCTATAATATTGTACATTATTTTTCCATATTTAACAAAGTATTTAGGATAATCTGACTTTTTAATTCTGTTTTTAAGTATGCTATTTAAAACTTTCCATGTGACTTGAATGTTATCTCTCAGTTCTTTTAACAACTTATTGTAGTATTCTTTTTCACTTGATCTTATTATATTAGCTAACTTATTTTTGTATGTGTTGTATCTTTGTTCTGCTTCTTTGGATTATGATTGTAGAAATAATTTGTAGAGGTTTTTTTTTCTTACAGTCATTAGCTATACCTTTTGTAATCCAAGGTTTATCTTGGTGTTTAAGTTCTTTAATAACACCTTTTTTTTTTTTTTAGCAGGCAATGTTTTTCATAAAGACTTTTCAATTTAGTCAGACATATATCATAGGCATGGTCAGGATTAGGAATAGCATAAACCTCATTTCACATCTAGCTGGATAGATCAGCTCTTAAGGCAGCCATGGCTACTGGACTTCTGTTTCTCATCATTGTATATCTAGTTTGAGATAGACTGGGTATGGCTTGCCTTTTAAGTAGCTGGTGGAAAATACTGAACACAGGAAGGTAATCGCTAATATAATTAATAAGCAACCCAGCAGTTATTTGCATTTGAAAACTATTTGTAAATATATTATCAGTTAAAGTTGCTGCTGAAACTGTAAATCTTGTCGGTTTGGTGACAAATGGGTGTAGATTGTTGCTTTACACAGTTGTAATGAACTCATTGGCTTGCATATTATTGTAGGAATTTAAAAGGTTTATATTAAAATCGCCACAGATAATGTGCATCTTTTTCAGATTACTAAATAATTTATCAACAGTTTGATTGGATGTGTCAATTCATGATCTGGCTTGCTATATAGACAGCATACAACTATATCCTTAGATTTAACTAATATAATTTCCGCTGTTATACACTCTAAAACTCCATCAATTATGATTGACTTACTATTAACAACTACATTCCAAATGCGTGTCCACATATAAAGCCACCCCACCATCTTTTATTACTACTCCTATTAGCAGTAAACAACTTCTATCCTTCCAGCTCTACTTCACCAGCTCTATCTGCATCTAACCATGTTTCTGACACTGTTATGACTTTAAATTTGTTGCGCTTTCACAGATATTCTTTGATATTATCACAATTTTTATACAAGCTTCGACTATTGAAATGAATTATACTAAATGCTCCTTCTAAATTGGTGTCATTACATTGCACGGTGGCATGGTGGTTAGCACTGTGGCCTCGCAGCGATGTCGCTGGTTCGATCCTTGGCTGGGGCAAGATTTGGACAGTGGCCTTTCTGTGTGGATTTTGCATGTTCTTCCTGTGTATGCATTGGTTCTCTCTGGGTACTCCGGCTTCCTACCACTGTCCAAGCGGACAAAAATGCAAGTGTGGCCAAAGCAATGCAGCACTTGGTGTTAATCACATTTTATCTTCTTGGACCAGGAACATGCCAACCAATGCAGGGTTAGATTGGGATGTGCTGTCCAATATCTGTAAATGTTGAATTGAGGCACGCATTCACCACAACAGACCTGACTAATTTCTGACTAATTCTTCGTTACATCTGGTTCTTGCTTATTTGTCACTATGTAGCTAAAATTCCAGCTGAAGGACACAGTCAGATACATTCCACTAAAACCACAAGCTTTATTCTTTCATATCAGAGCTAAAACAGTTCAAAATATGACCAATTATACTCCAAATTCTTGTGACTCAGTTGGTGTTCATACATGCCTAAATAGAATCATAAAAATAATAGCTGACCTAAGGAAACCAATATGGCATTGAATCTGGACTTAAAATGAATCCCCGTCCTGAGCATGCAGTAATGTTCCTGTGGAAAGTATTTAAGATATTAAAACTTAAATATTTGCTGTTGTGCAAACCTGAAACAAGTTTTCATTTTTTGTGACATGGAAGAGTCTCAAATAGTCTGCTCTAAGTCTGGTTTGAATAGAAAATTACACCTGATTTGAATCACTAGGTGGCGCTTTGAGCCATTTTATCACAGTTAATTTATTTTATTTTATTTTTATTTTTTTAAATGTCAATTTTGCTAGCATTGCAATATTCATTTTAAGGTGCACTACCTTTTAGCTTTGTTTGGGCTGTTTATTCAATTGATTTATTTCATACCTATTTACTTTCTTTTAAAATGATCTGTTTCATAGATTATTTAATAAGAACTTATGTTTATTTACGTTTATTGACTTTATTTAATATTGACTTAGACATCATGCAACACCTGCAGCCCAAAAGTAGTAAAAATGTAAAATTAAAAACAATTTTCATGTATGTTATTCAACATTGTTTGTGTATAACTGAGAATGAGTTAAAACATGCTCGCAATGAAAAGGATACTGCAGTTTTGAGTTATTCATGCTTTGTGTAAGGCAGAGAGCCTAACTCTCAAAGCCATTAATATCCTGTCCAAGAAAAGAGTACTTTAGTCAAAAGTCACATTTTTCTCTGACAGTCTGGTAAATTACTGTATGGAGAAACAGCTAGAGGTCCCCCTTGTGGCTAAAATACCAACCATGTCAATTAGGTAACCCTTAGGTAAGCCCTAAACATAAGTCTCAAGCCAGTCATCTTCAGTTCAGAAGATCTATGCTGTATAGACCATTTCTCACATAGCAGAATGGCAGACTCTCTGTGCCATCCCTCTACGAAGACTACCTCACAAACTGCTAAGGAGCGTGGCAAGTGGGGCAGCAAAAAGGAGTTCATCCTGTCTGTAGCTGGTGCTATTATAGGACTTGGCAACGTGTGGAGATTTCCATATCTTTGCTACAAAAATGGTGGGGGTGAGTATTTCTGTTTTGTGATATTTTTTCTCTTTTTACTGTGCAAGGATAGAAATGTTACTTCTGGGCGTTAAATACAATGACATCCTGCAATTTAAAAAACACATTTTAGATGGTGTTCTGTTTTATATATATATATATATATATATATATATATATATATATATATATATATATATATATATATATATATGTATATTTGGTAAAATATAGTGTTACACTTAACCTATTTGACTTTTTAATAATGCATCAAAATGCTTTGAAATACTTTTTGTCAATGGGAAAATAAAGGCAACATATTTTCCATCTTGGCAGTTTTATTATTGGGGTTTGGAAGTAATAGCTTCAAATACTAAACACATACAAAAGTTAAAGTGTAAAAATGCTCACCCAAAAGTTTATAGTCTATCCCTTAATCTGTACCCCAGTGTGGTGCACATCTCCATAACTTTAATTTAGAATTACTAAATGAATAGGTACTCAAATAAATATAAGTATGAAGTAAATTTGATATACGTAATGGAACATACTTTTTTTTTTTCAGTGAACTATGCTCATAAATTTCATATCAGTTCTGCTTTATAATGTTATATTAATTTTCTTTACTTAGTTGCAGTGTTTATCCTTCCAGTAGCTACACTAGGAATATAAAATTGGTACATGTCACAGAGACTTTTTTTTTCATCACTGGCCAAATTTATAAATGTTGTTCTGCAGAAGAATGCTTTTTCCTTTTCTCTAGACATTGCTCATGGTTGTCTGCAGATAAAAATGCTTCGTTCTTTATTTATGTTATTTTTTTGCCAGTGATTGTGGGCATTTTTTTAAGTTACAGTCTGTAATGGTAAAATCACCCCTATCCCCCCATGGTCAAGAATCCTTTGAAAAATTCCTAGATCCAAGCAGTAATCTGGATCACACCCACAACCTAATCACTTGTTCTTTATTGTATTTGTAAGACTTTGTGTAAATTTATTCAAAATCTGTTCATAATCTTTTGAGTTATGTTGATAACAGACAGACAGACAAACAAGCCAATGTTGCTGCCTACATGACCTCCAATTTGGCGGAGGTAAAACAAAAATGAATTTTTAAATAAAAAAGAAGGTGAAAGGTCAGCTACTGCCCAATCTTGGGTGTAGCTTTTATAAACATGAGATTTGAAATTAAAAGTTAAATAAACTGAATAAATACTGCATTATTAAATAAGGTCACCATTTACATTATTATGGAGGTTATTTATTTTTTCTAATATTTGTTCAATGCATATTTAGTTTGTTTTGTTTTAAAAAAAAATCTTCTCATTGACTTCCTAGATCTTCATAATTAGATAGTTTTATTTTTAAACATGTAGGTTCCAGTCTGTCCATATTTGATGTGTTATTAAATTACAACTTTAATTAATGACAAATGACAAAAAGTGATTTTTTTTTTATTTTGTTTTTTTTTTTTACTGGTAGGCAAACATTTAAAAAGCGTCTTCGTCATTAATTAAACTTGAAATTTAATAACACATCAAATATGGACAGACTGGAACCTACATGTTTAAAAAAAACTATCTAATTATGATTGTAGTTATTTTTTTAGTTAATTTATTGTGAAAATATTGAAAATCTTACAAACTCCACCTTTGAAGTTTAATGATCTATGTCGGCACTTATTGCTGTCACACAGAGCTCTGTGAACTTGCCATGGGGATTTTTCAGAAACTCTATTTTATGTTAGACAATGTGTCATATTCTGCATGCTTAACAACAGATAAACTATCTGCAGGTCTTTCCGATGTAATCTAAGTCACCTGCTTCAATCCCTAAGAGGAAATAGGCCCCTTTGCAGCCATCTGCAGCTGCCTTATGATTTTAGGTCCAAGCTGACTTTGTCAATTGCAATCTTGCCAACTATATGTGTTTTCTTCATCTGCCAATTCTAAAGGTGAAAAAAACCTGTACCAAGTATAACAACATAAATAAGGAGAACATCATGGATATTTGCTATTATCCACCAATCTCAAAAGACTCTGAAATCGTAGACTGATTGGTGCATCGTTAGTGGCAATGCTTTGGTTTTAGCAAGGTCCCAACTGGTTTGTCCATTATACTTGTAAACCAGAAAGCCAGCTTACGTCATCAAATCACTGGTCCACCCATCTGTTCCGTCTGTCTCTTTCTGTCTGCTTGCACTTCTTGATCCAATCTTGATGACACAGCTTTGAGTATTTCCCAACATGGGTCATATTTCTGCCGATCCTTTCCTTTGTCATGTGTCTGATCACTTCCACTTTGCACTTCTGGACTACAGGTAATTTGGAGTTGTTTTTTTTTTAAATTTTATTTTATTTAGATCCCCATTAGAGTGCAGCAGCTGGCTGCAGCTATCCTTCCTGGAGTCCTTAAAGTTGCAAAGTTTGGTGCAAATGAAGAACAAATGAAAGGTTTATTATTGTAGTTTTATAGTAGGTTCAACAAACATGTTATTAGATCTTATTACCTCTATTCCTTTTCCAAATATTTATTCTCTGTAGTCACGTGCGAATAGTTTAGCCTCTTCACCAGTATCTTTTGAACAAACATTGCCTCTTTCCATTGTGACAAGTAGTGACATTGGCAAGCTTGTGACAAGGTGAAAGGTACAACATGTAACTAATTTAGCTTTTTCTTAGAAAAATCAATTATCGCTTTCATAAATATGTTTGTCTAATCACAGTCGCACCCAAACGCAAGCGTCTTCATAGCCTAGAATAAGTTATTTTATAAGTAAATGGTGGTGCACCCAACAGAAGCCTGCCATGTTACATCGCTATTTTTGAATAGCGTAGCCGAAAGGAGACAAACTTGTAAGCCTTACGTGTTTCAACAGTTACGTGTTGTTGGGGCGGGGGGTGACAAGCAAAGACAACCGTCGATCTTTCATTCAACCTTTCATACTCTTCGACTTGTGAGAGGGAGGCTAGAAAAGAAAGAAATAATAACTGAGGGAAAACAATATTTTACCGTGTAGAGACAGTTTCATGAAGGAGAGAGATTTCAAAACTGATACGGAGGTTGCAGCTTTCGGCTGGACAGGTAAGTTAATTCAATCTAACAGTAAAGTTTATTTAAAGTTTATGTTAGAAAAAGAGCAGAGCCACCATTTTATCCTCCCGTTTGAGTCAGATAATTTACGATTATTTGCTGTATAAAACGGCAGACAAGCCTAATTTGTTAGACAGCTCACAGTGGAAACGCTCTATTGCAACAGTTTTGAGTTGCTGTTGCATAGTCATAGCAGAAGGTGAACATACGAGTCTTTCAGCCAAGAGTTCCTGGTGTTTCAGAATTTATCTCTGCTGATTTGTCAAGGGCGAGCAGGGGGGGTAGGATGCCAATAATTGCTTAACAAAACATAAATCTCTATCTTTCTGTCCCTCTCTGTCATTTGATGGGATTCTCCAACTTCTACAATATGTTTACAGTCACATTTGGGACTTTTCTGCAGCTTCAGTAGTGGTAAAATTGCTCCCAAATGGCGAGGCGCCAGAAAGCCCTACTTGATTGTTTGTATTGAATTAGCACATCACTAAATGGAAGTAGTTCTCATACACTGGGGCTTTAAGAAATATCCAGTTTAGTAAACAAAACGGTGATTCAAAGGGCTGAAAGACATGCTGTCACTTTTGATTTTGTGTACATACATGTACAAAGATCATTTTGCATGTTTATAGTACATGTATAGTTGTATTAACTCAAGGAAGTAAAAGTTTTTACAGTTTGACTCTATCCTTGCTCCTCTTTATAGACAAACCATTTAAAATACAGGTAGAAAGAAAGAAAAAAACTTTCTCTTTCTCAACTGTTTGTTACTGAAATGACAAACATCACTGAACATACTTCTGAGGCATTTGCAAAAAGATATGGAAGCACTGCTGATTATCTACGAAATGGGCGCTCTTCAACCCAGTTTGCCCAGTCCTGGTCCTGGGTCTAATAATCCACTCATATCATTTTGTTGTACTGGAACACAGTAACATCTAAAGCTGTTGGGGTTTCTCTGGCCGTGATTGAGACACACTGTTCCACATTTTCCTGACTGTTACCAGGATCATATGACATCGACTGAATTGAGCATGCCCATGCGAGCACTGCTGGATCGAGAATGCCCACGTGTCAGGATTCCTGCTCAGGCCTCATGTGGAGAAGTGACTTACCCAATCATTTTTATGACTTATGGAGAGAAACAACTGCAAGTGCAGATGTTTCGAAGGAGAAAATAGCCTTTGTCACTTGTGTTGAAGACTGGTCTATGTTGGCTTTCTTCTGAAAGTATGCACGATCTGATTTAAAGTAAAGATGAACATATTGATATATTTACTGGAGAATGTTGATCTTATGTCTATCAATTAAAAACACATTATCTAAAATAAGCTTGTACGATGCAATTTATACTGTTATTCAAAGCTAAATGCTGTGAAAGTGTATTACCTGACTAAAACACAATGAATACAATGTTTCAAAACAGGTTTAATAAAAATCCTTTCTAGCAGATACTCAGTTGTCTTTTTGTGTTTTTGCCATATTTTCTTTTGTTGATCATTTTCTATATGAACTTATACAATGCAATAGAAACTGTAAAACAGCACTCATCAGTGCACAAGTCACTCATACAGTTCTGACTCCATAATCAATGTTTGATGTAAATTATCATGTGAAGTCAAGGCAACATTGTAATTTACATAAAACATGACATGTTCTATGTTCATGTTCATTTTGTAACTGACAAGAAAAGAAATTATTATAAGTTACAACTCAATGTGTGATGAAAATATCTGGAATAGAAAAAAAATATTTTGATTGTGTGCAGGGAAGTCTTTTCAGGAAAGTACACTGCATGTTGGAGTAGAGTTGGCAGCTGGGAAAGTTCAAGAAACATATCTAGTGGGCTCTTTGTTGCAGGGGACAGTCATTTTCTAAAGTATGGGATGCAATAGTGATCTTCAGTCATTAGTCAACCTTGAGTTGTTGAAATACTTTCTATGCAGCCTACAGCAACAAGTGATTTAGGTTCAAATGCAACAGCTTAATAAAAACCCTCTAAGACCCACTAATAATGGAATCTGCATTCACACATCACCACATACCTAAAATCATACAGCTGTTGTAAGGAGATAAAACAGGGACCCAGAAGGAGTGAAGGAAATACTGAAGGTCGAGAAATAAATAGACACAAATACGTGGACATAACAATAGTCCAACAATTTAATGTTGAAAAGAAGATGAAGTACAGAGCTCAATAACAGCTATAACAGATGCTGTTTTGCCCCCTTTTCTTTTAAAGCTGCAAGAGCAAGAGATTTTTTGGAGAAACAGAGAAGATGACATCAAATTGGTGATTAAAAAAAAAAGCCTCAAAACTACATTATTGAAAGGTTGAAAAGGTTGACAAAGCAGGTCTGCAAAACCAAGTCAAACAGCTTGTCCTAAACAAACAGATTTATAAAAAGATTCTTAAGTTATACAAAAAACATCTATTTACTGTAAACTGTTTTTAAATCGGAAGCGTATACATAGTTACTGATTTTGTGTTACATCAGAAAAAAAACAGCTTGTTGTAGAAGTGTCTCTCCAACTTGAGTGCCAGTTAATGTTCAAGTAAGCAATCTGTCTTTATTGATTATTATTATTAACTACTGTTATTGTCATTACTGCATTTATTTTGCAAACAGTTGCTTATTACTTGTGAGTCAATGTTGCTTCAATAAAATCTGCTGTCCATTAAAAGCCATACTGTTGTTGATTAAAATGAAAGAATTTACCCATCTTTAGAATATAAACTTCAGTAGTTGTAAAGAACATGAGACAGCTTTACTCATTCCGGTCCTACGAGAACCATGTTTACCAGATGCCCCTGCTCCAACACACCTGACTCAAATCAATGAGTCACGTTGAAAACCTTGATAATTCAGACGCATTGTACATTGAAAACACTGCTGGATTGATGCTCTGGTATAATCGGAATTAATTGGTTTTTGAGAAGAAGTAACAGTAATGTGTACTATGAACTCATCTTAGAGTGACAGGAAAATGAAAATATTAGTATATGCTGCCAATACGAGCTTACTGCTGGATAATTACTGAATGGGTGATTATTTTTTCCCTGGCAACGAGTTATTTAACTCCACTTGATGCAGTTAGTAACTTCTGATTTTCCTTAACAACCACCTAGAAAGACACATCCTGTGGTTGTGGAAAAGATGTTGGTCTGTCGCCTGTTACATACTCCACCAAAGAAGCGAGAACTTTTTTCTTGTTCTCGAGGATCCGAGGAGAAAATTACGTCATTTTGTTCTCGCGAACGTGTTTGGGGACAGTTCTTGACACGCCGGACTGGCAGAACTTTTTTCTTGCGGGGCTGCGAGAAGTATCGTGTGATTGGTCGGACATTGGAGGTGGGCGTGGTTAACACAGAGAAAGCATGAAGCGGAGTTGCTGCTTCCGTGTGTTTGCTGTTGCCGGCAAAACGGATTGTTTTGATAAAACAGCTGATCGAGGTGGTGAGAAAGTACGGACATTTTTACATGTGGCATTAAAACCCTCGGACCCAGCCGCGTGCACGACCCGCCCAGCCAAGGACGAAGTTGCTCGTGCAAACAGAACTAGTTCCTTTGCAATGGGTTTTGGTTTGAATTAAGTATTAGACATATATGCATTGATTTGCTGTGATCCTGCTGTGTTTTGTGTCTATGCACAAAGCTTTCTTTAAGTTATATGATCCTTGTCTGGAATGTGCAGACAAAGTCTGAGACAGGAAGAGTTTCCTGCAGGGCATCTGTTTTTGTCAACTGCTTGGTTGACCAGTTGTCTAAAGGTTAGAGGTTAAAGGTAATAAAGTAATATAGTGAGTGATTGATGCTTAGTGAGTTCAGTTTAGTCTTAAATAAGAGATAATGATTGTTTCATATGGTCTGCCCAGCAACTAGGAGGAGTTAAGCATGGTTTATAATCGGGTGTTACTTCAGCATCTGCAGAGAGTTCTCTCTCCAAGCTCCAGCGTGTGCTTGTATTAGTTTATAATAAAATGTTCATTGTAAGAAGACAGTTGACTCTTAGATGTATTACAACTTCTCAAGACCAGAGTATTTTCCACCACACTCGTTAAATATGAAACTAGAAAAGCACGCAGACAGCAGAAACCTCCGCCAAGCACAATGTTAAAGAATCCTTTAAAAAAAAAAAATCCTGGATCCAAATGGTGATCCGGATCACCACCAAAATGTAATCATTTTTTCATTTTTACATTTGCAACAACTCTTGAAATATTTATAGTCTCATACATTTAGATAGAATGTATGAGACTATTTCAGTATGCAACTTTATTACATAATGTCAGATCAAGCAAGACAATAAAACTTAAAAAGGCATACAAATCGTTGCAGTCCTTAAAAAAAAAAATGAAATAGCAAAGCACATATTAACACCAAAATATATCGACCTAATGGGTTTTTATCACCGACTACGTCCTCATTGTATTTATTTCCCCCAGACACATTAATATTTCATCCAAACATCAAACATTTTTTATAAAGATTTATAAAGATATCTACCTATATGCCTCTATAAGTAGGTAGTAATAGCTGATATATATTATATATTCATTCATTTATTCATTCTATTTTTTTTATTTCATTCAATAAATCAAAACACATTTTAAAGTCTGAACATATCTTCAAATTAAATTCAAATGAAATAAGTTGCAGGAAAAGTAAAGTCTTATTTTATCTACCCCCTTTTCACCCAAACATCAGTAGAGTATAACCCAACTGAACATGATTTGCAACTCAGCCCAGGGCCTTATGATGCATGCATCCCTCTCTCTGCCCTTTTTTCTGTTTTGTTCTTTCCTGTCAAAAACCCCTACATACTACAAAACCTTTAAAAAAAATGTATTCATTCATTCATTCATTATCCTAACCGCTTAATCCGATGAAAGGCCACGGTGAAGCTGCCCATTCCAGCAGGCTTTGGGAGGAAGGGTACACCCTGGACAGCTCGCTAGTACATCACAGGGCCCTTAAAAAAATTGTGTTCCTAATTTGCATGCTAGACGTTAGTAAATAAAGCGGACCAGTAACTAATTATTTACAAAATTGTTAACATCCAAGTGTGGTAATGAAAAACAAGAAAGGTCTATAGGATTACACTGGAGGTTGGATGTGATTAATAACTTTAAGTGTGTTACATTAGTTTGTCGTTGCTTGCAGGTGCATTCCTTATTCCCTACACCCTGTTCCTTGTTACCTGTGGACTCCCCCTGTTTGTATTGGAGGCAGCACTGGGCCAGTACACCAGTCAGGGGGGAATCGTGTGCTGGAGGAAGGTCTGTCCATTGTTCGAAGGTAAGCCATTTGATAAGATGGTAGTATAAATAGCAGAGTGTAACGAAGGTGAAGTAACTTAAGAAATGCTATGATTTATGTTATTTCCAGGGATGGGATATGCCAGCCAAATGATCATTTTTTATGGAAATATCAGCTACGTTGTGATCTTAGCCTGGGCATTCTTCTACTTCTTTTCTTCTTTCTCTGGAAACTTACCGTGGGCCTCTTGTAATAACACATGGAACACAGGTATGTGCGTGACAATGATTCATCTATTTGCTTCGTTAACACCAGGTGATTATTGAAATAAAAGTTCAATATCAACACAAATATACCTTGATATAATACTAAAGAAAATGCATTTATAATGTTGTTGTATGATTTAAAATACACTCTTTAAGAATTATTTACATCTATTCTTTAAAAATCAAGTTTCTTATATTTCAGATCATTGTATGGAAATAAACAACTATAATGCCACCGCTAACTGGACTTCCCCTGTGAATGCTTCGACATCATCTGTTTTAGAGTTTTGGCAGTAAGTTTTAATCCAGATGAGACTTTTTCATTTTACATGGAAATTGTTCTCAGATCATTCTGTTTTATTTGCAAGCAATGGACAGTTGATGTTACTTCTTATTATAGTAGGGGAATTTAACCAGCATTTTGACAACCAATCAGACTCAGCTGCATAAGAGATTTTAAATTGTTTTGCATTACATTTAACTAGTATACTATTAACCAATACTCTTCGAATTGTTAATTGTCAAACACAGACAATTAAATATTGTTTATGCAGTCTAAACCTGAACATAAAATCTACAACATGACTTGTTCCTTAAAAATCAATGGTAAGTTAAGATATTCTTTATTTACTTTCAGCTCTGCAGTTTTTTTTTTCTAAATTTTTATTTCCCTTTTTCCTGCTTTCCTTCAGTTTTGTAAGGATGGACAAGGCTGGGGCAGACTGCTTTGTTTGAGAGGCACTTTCATGATAAAAATAAATCAACAAAAAGCCTTTAAAGATTTTAAAAGTGGCTGCATAATTCAGGCAATTTTATGAAAGCAATTCAATTACAGTTTTAGTGTATTTTCAATCTGCCTAAAATATTTGAATCCTTTAGTTTTCCACCTCTATGAGGATATGAAACAATATTTGTCTCAGCATCTTCACCAACTTAAGATAAATGATAACAAAACTAAACACATTTCCTTTAAACAAAAACTCAAATAAGGCCAATGTAACATTTCCAGCATGTTGATGGATCTCTGCATGCAGTCACTGTAAGTTTTTGCCTCTTAGATTTGGCCTGGATGGAAAAACTAGACGTAGCTTCTCCCACTTCTTGTACTTGTTTTTTTCCAGTGTATATAATGCAGTTTGTTGTTTTTAGTATGGGTGTTGAATGTTAATGAGGAAGTAATCCAAAAAGAGATAGCCCAAAGGGGGTACTAGTAAGTGGGACAAGAACATATGCTGGTTGTGCCGGTTTAGAGGATGGGATGGGGGGGTGTAAACAAGCTTGCGCAGTTACTTGTGGGAGTAGATTGTCAGACCTAAAAGAACAAGTGGCGGTTCCAAAACAGGTTAACACAGGGGTGTCAGCCTCCAGTTCTGGGGGGGCTGTAGTCCTGGAGTTTGTAAATCTTTGCCTACTTTCAACACCTCACTGAAATTTATGAGCCATTCTGCAGAAGTTGACCAAATAAAGATGAAATCCGGGCTGGTTTGTCCAAGCCGTCTGCTTCACAATTTAAAGTGGAAAGGAGACCCCTGGAAAAAAAATGATTTCCCATCTTTTTAAAAAGGTTTTAGAGGTTCTTAAAGAGGGTTTCTCTTTCCTCCATTTTGGCTGAAAAGGATTTTCGACTGTAGGCAAGTCGCGGAGACAGAAAAGGAGGGCAGCAATGTTAGGGGGCCTGTGTAAAGGATTGGGCACTGTGGGCCCCAGAAAAGCGGTGTGTGGCAGTGTTAATGAAATGGATATTTCTCACTATGTAATCACCCACTATAAGGGTCTCTGGAGACAGGAAACAGCAAGGAAGGGAGGGCAGAGTAAGATGCTGCTGGCACTGATTTAAAATGTCAGTATAGCTCCACCTGACTTCACATCAAGAAGGGATTTAATCATCCAGAATAATTTAAAACACCTGTGTACTGAAATGATGAAGTCTTTTCAATTACACAAGTAGGAATTTATTATTTCGAATAGACTTTTCACCTCCAGCATCAAAAGTCATTTGGTGATACACCTTTTGACTCAACAATCAAATATGCAACTAAATAACACAGGCAATGGTTGGTTGCATTGCTTGCGAGTGCAGCATTGCCAGGAAGCTTTAGCATGCTAGTTAGCCATCATTCTCTCCCTTTTCATGTCAGTGAAAACTGATGTTTCATATTGTTCTTATAACTTATCATTTTCCATCAGTAGTTTAAGCCTAAATCTGCATTCTGCTTCTTTAAATGATGTTTCAAAGATAATGATAATGTTCATCCTGTTATAGGCGAAGAGTGCTGAATATTTCTACTGGCATAGAGACTCTGGGAGGCATACGATGGGAGCTTTCCTTGTGCCTTCTTCTGTCTTGGGTCATCTGCTACTTTTGTGTCTGGAAGGGAGTGAGATCCACAGGAAAGGTGAGTGAAAAACACAAACGTGAGCTATGCAAAACAATCTTTGATTCAGGGTCTCAGCTTCTACCCTGGTATTGTTTACTTTACTATTCATGCACAATATTTGTAATCTATTCCAATCCGTTCAAGTTTCCTTGTGTCCTCGTGTCCTTTCTTCATTACATTCTGCAAATGGAAAGTTTCCACATTCCCTCAAAATTCCACTATCACAGTATCATTAATGTTTCTTAATGTTCTGTGCTTTTACAATGTTCCCTTTCTTTATATAAAATAAATTTAAATATTGAGTTTATCATAAGCATTTAAAGAGATTTACAACTATTTTATCTCTTTTAGATATATCCCTCTGCTGGACATCTTTAAAATGTTTCAACAACTTTATTGTATTCCACTTAGTCTTTTTTTTTAGTCAGAATGAAAACTAAGTCAGGAAAACTGCCCTGCAAGACAAGATTGTTTGGGCACAAATCTAAGAAAGAATACATGAAAAGCCAGTCTTAGAGGCTGCTCAGGCTCACTTGCTACGTTTACATGGGAGTTTTAATTCCTGTTTAATTCCGAATAAAAGTGAATTCTGCTTTAAACTGAAGAAAAATGACCATGTAAACACTTAATTCAAATTTCTATTAGGAATTAAACTTAATTCCGATGTAAGTGGCTGATTCATCCGCATTTTAATTCTGATCTATTTAATTTTTCTGTCATAAAAAACCCTGAGTTATTTCCAGTCTTTATGCGCATGCTCATTACCTTGTCCTATCCTGATGACGCGCATTGTTTTGCCTCCCGTATTTGGTGGTCGATCTTTCTTCTCCTTCTCAGTTGCTGCAAAAAATGAAGTTGGATGCTCGTATTGAGCTGGTACTTCAAAATTATAATGAAAACAGCGGTGAAACTGCTACTTATTATGTAGTTTATACAAGTTACGACTGAAAAGACTAAAAGCAAGGAGCGAACTTTATTTCATGTATAAGTCATACATGTATCCTCTGTCCAATCACAACCCTTTCCAACCCACCACTCTAAAGAGGAATTTAGTAAAGACATGTTTCATGTAAAACTTTATTCAAAATTATTATTTTCATGTGAATTTGTAGAATACGTCAAGTCCGAATGATTTAATTCCGAATTAAAAACATCATGTAACCATAGCAACCGAGCAATCAGCAACTTATGTTTGCAAGTTGCCTTAATTTGATTGTGTGACTAACTACATATTGTGATTGTAATTTACGCTCTTAATATAGGTTGATAAAACTTTCTTTTTGTTACCGAGTTTATTCAAAAACATGTTACAGCAGCAGTGTGAACCTCCAGAACCTGAGAGCCACAGTCCTGCAAGTTTTGGGAGTTTTCCTGCTGGAACACACCTGAATCACATCAAGGGGTAATTAGCGGACTTATGCAGAGTTTGATGTCAGGCTCTGCATAAGTCTACAAATTAAGTCTGATGTATGAGGAGTTTGCCCCCACCTCACAGGAAGTAGGTTCCTGTTTAAGTTTTACTCTGTCTATGTGAAGGGTGCAAATTGAACGACTGTCCATGAGACTTGAGACATCTTGACACAATTTAGTTGAAGCAACTTGTCAACATACAATGCCTTGACTTTTTCCAGATATTGTCATCTTATCATGAGTTCAAGCTAAACTATAGATTTAATGTTGTAAATTGCTAGTGTAGGAAACCTTCTCCTCTGTAATCCCTCATAGTTCATTGTTTCCTAAATGCTCACAAAGCATGATACTAAAAGTGATGTGTGAATTCTTCAAGTTTTCTTGAGTTACTTGGTAGAAGTTAGATTTCTACTGATACACTCTGACAATTGGCACAACTTCATTAGAGTGGAACTGCAGCAGCAAAAACACGCATAACATCAGTTTCCCAAACCAAAAAACTCTCATAACAGAATTGTTCAGATATGAGCTTATTTTGTTTTGTCTGACTTCTCCAGTGAATATAGTTGGGTGTCATCATCATACTCTTAAAATGAAGTGTTGCCTGACACCGTCCAGCTCATTACAAGCTTGAAACTCAGGGGGAGAAAAATAGAAAGTGTGAAGCACTTTTTCCCTCTTTAGGAACAACTAAAAAAAAGAAATGGGATGGCAGCTACAGTATGTGGACTCTTGGTGTGGAAAGACCGAAACATTACAAACTGCTGAAAACTTTAAAGAGTCTGAAAACCTTCCACCAGCATTGTATTTGCCACACATTTGTACTGTGCGTCTTCCATTTATGCGTCATTGTTTTTTTTTTGCCTCACAGCCATGCCAACACTGAATTCATAAATACTAATTGCTGCTGCTACTCCTAATCCTACAGGCGTGATCTACTCCACTGAGTTTCTGTTGTTGCAGACACTTACAGCTTGACTAACTGGTCATAAAATCAAGGTTACAATGATGCGTAAAAATCACACTATTTGAGATAACTTACAGTTCATTTAAAGTACTGTTGTGTGCCGTAACGTTGACAGGCTTTTAGTCAAGTTTTGATTCTCAGGACCATATATCATCAATGGATGTAATGAATATAAGCCTGTATAAATAGAAATGTGATGATTAGGTAACCATAAATAATCTAAAATGACTTTATAACCATCTGCTACTACTTGTGAGCTGGGCAAAGCACTTGATGTGCCGCGTATGTTGGCATGAAATACAAAAAAACACCCACTAGTTATTTTCCTCAGGCCACTACCACAGCAGTATTTGCCTCTCATGTATACACATGCCTGGCGTTGGTACAGTTTTAAAAATACAGTTTAAAACTTTTAACAGCCTAACTTGTGGTATATGATGTTTATGAATTTCACTTTGCAGCAGTGAAAGGATACAAATAGGTAAAACTATAATGCTCGAGTTTGAATGAATGCCATGTCTTTATGAAATGTGAAGCATGTAGTGTGTGACAGTGAAAATCTTCTTTAAATAAAAAGTGTCATGCGCTCGTGATTTACATCTGACTTGCAAACACATGCAGTGAAAATGTTTGAAGACTGTTTTTGATGGTTAGTGATGGCCATGAGCCATCACTTTCACGTGTGTGTAGTTCAGTGGATGAAAAACTAACATGAGGTCTGTGATCGTGAGAAAATGGATCAAAAAAGGTAACTGGCTAACTGCCCTGTGAAGACAGGTGTGTGCAGTAGATCCCATCTGTGCCGCATAACTGCCAACTGAGTGACTCAGTTCAACGCCTGTTTTTCCTCAATGACTGGAGATCAAAATTCCATTATGTAGCCCACCACTCAATTCCTATTACACCCTTGAATTGGTGAGGGTCTATTCCAATACATATATATAAAGTTTAACACTTTCGGTTCTACTTACCAAATTGTAAAATCTGGAGGTGCGACAATGCTCCTGATGCACAAAGGTCAGACCAGTTAGGGTGACAGCCCCACCAAGTGTGAGCTTCAACTATGACACTTATTGCAGGCAACCCATTACCATGAGACAGTCAGATAAGATTTCAGTTAACTGATAACAATCCATAATTTATTAACAAAAATGCAGATAGGTCATATTCAAAGTACCTTCCCACCACAAAATAAAATGAACAAATCAAATATAATAAATGAAAACAATGAAGAATTAAAATTTACCAGTGCCCGGGTTTTTTTGTTTTTGTTTTTTTTTTTTTTTAGTTTGTGGTACCACACGTTGGCGCGCTTTGGTTGGAGCTCATGAGAATCCTTCCAGGAAAACAATCTGTACTCACTGACCACTGTAGATCACTCAGTGCCTTTTAAGAACGTTGTGACTCCAGAGAAGGTGGGCGGAAAGGAGCCCCAATCCGTGCCGTCGCCTGTCGTAACCTCAGAGTGGCCGGAGTAACGATGGTGTGCAGAGAGGAGTCCTGCGTACCTCTTCCCGCAGCAGTGTGTGTAGCAACTTGAAGCACATCTGGAACTCGGTGCACAAACACCGTCTCCACTCCAAGTCTCTGGTTCCGGCGCAATGCTAGACAAGTAGTGTAACCTTGTGGCAAAAAGTATGTTCAACTCCTCTTAACCAAACATACTAACGAAAACGAAACCACAACGCTTGGCTACCGCATATGAACTCCCGTTTTCTTCGTCTCTTTTCCTTTTTTCCTTTCTCTCGTCTTTTTTTTTTTTTTTCCCTCTCAAAAAAATAAAACCCGCCTACCTTTAACCCTGGTAGGTCATAGGTTGTTCATGCTGAACAAAGATTGGCTGATCCTCACTGACACAGATATCACCCAATAATATAGAAGAGTAACATGTGAATAGTTCAAAGACTAAAGTGTAGGAAACTGCAGCCACTACTACAAACACTTTACAAGAACATAAAAGGAAGAAACACACTGAGGCTTTAGCCAGCTTAATGACAAAATAAACAATATAGCAGGATGCTACACTTTTCCCCACCAAATTTGGCCATGTCCTCATGGCCTGGGTAAAACATTTTCCCTCTGAGAAAACAAAACACACTTTTACCTAATCCACTTGTAAAAGCTGCTTTTATAAATCTTAACAGGACAGGCAAATAAACAACCTTCATCAACCTTAGTTAGGGTAGCATTTTGGGTGCCAACTCTTACTGAACTTGGACTTCCCAAGGAGTCATAGGTCAGTCGAGTAGGAGGCCGTTTCATCCTTTGAGGGCGTACCCTGTCACATTGCGTCTCCTCAAGACTGCTCTGTCCCTCATTCTCCTCCATTGCTGACTGCGTCTTGCCTTTCGCCATCTCACTAATACTAACACTTGACCTAGTCTGTGTTGCCAGGTCAATAAAATTTGCTTCTACCTGGTCTTGTTCAGTTCCACCTTCCCTTACAGCATTTTGAGGAACAGTCATGTCCAAGTCTGGGCCAAAAGGTTCAGGGTGTACGGTGAGGTTGGATTCCAGTCCCTCTGATAACTGGGGTGTATAGTGCTCATACCACCCACCCATTTCATCCTCTGAATCAGAAGTACACTCGTTCTGATCCTCACCGTCTAACACAGGCAAACACGAGGAATCAACATTTCCAGCTTGTCTATTTTTCAGTCGTTTGCTGGCTCTTTGTTTTAGTCTTGGAGGCTCAATTGTCCCCTCCTGATGGAACCTCACATCCTGCCCAACAGGTAAAATGTGGTTCCGATGGATGATTTTCTCAGGGCCTTGCCCATCCTCTGGTTTAAGCTTGAAAACAGGTAAACCAGTGAGCTGACTTTCCACAATGTAGGGTGTAGATTTCCAACGATCGGCTATCTTGTGTTTCCCTTGTAGTCCAAGATTTCTGATCAGAACCCTGTCACCAGAAACTAAAGGGCAATAGCGGACTGTTCTATCATAGCGTTTCTTGTTTCCCTCACTCTTTTTCTCTGCCATGCTCTCAGCCAAACGGTAAGCAGCTTGCAAGTCATGTTTCATTTTCTTAACATACTTTAAATAAGACTTGGTGGAGGTACCATCACTGGAGACCTCAAATATCACGTCAATAGGAAGCCACGCCTCTCGCCCGAACATAAGCAAATATGGAGTGTAACCAGTTGACTCATTTAGTGTACAGTTATATGCATGCACCAGATGGCTGATGTGTTTACTCCAGTTCTGTTTGTCCTTAACCTCCAATGTTCCGAGCATATCTAGCAGTGTTCGGTTAAACCGCTCAGGCTGTGCGTCTCCCTGAGGGTGATATGGTGTCGTTCTGGTTTTCTTTATGTTGAGCATACCCAACAACTCATGTATGAGACGACACTCAAAATCTCTGCCTTGATCTGAGTGGACTCTCTTTGGAAGACCATAGTGGACAAAATATTTCTCCCAAAGAACCCGAGCAACAGTGGACGCCTTTTGATCCCTTGTTGGGAAAGCTTGAGAATATCGTGTGTAGTGATCTGTAACCACAAGTACATTGCAAATATTTCTGGAGTCAGGCTCTATAGTCAGGAAGTCTATACAGACAAGATCCATGGGCCCCTCACTCTGAAGGTGCGACAACTCAGCAGCTCTTTTGGGTAGAGTCTTTCTCTGAATACACCTTGGGCAGTCCTTACAATAACTTTCAATCTGTGATTTCATACGTGGCCAATAAAACCTCTCCTTTATCAACCCATATGTTTTGTCAAATCCAAAATGGCCTGACTGGTCATGCAGCGACTTCAACACCATGTCTCTGAATTCTTGTGGGAGCAGTAATTGTTGCAGAACTGCTTTGGTGGGTGCCTTACTGACTCTGTACAGCACAGAATCTTCAATGTTTAACTTTTCCCACTCTTTCAGCAACAACGACACATCAGGATGTTTTTGCTTGTTGGCACGATGAACATCGTTCCGGAAAACAGCATCCCACACCTCACCAATACAGGGATCCCTCTGCTGGGATTTTGACATTTCAGCCAAAGACATTTTGGGCCACGGCTGAACACTCAAACAGGTCACATTACAATATGCTCTTGGTACAGCATGCTTAGAAGAACCCATAAGATCAATCGCTCTGTTTGAAAAATAGTGTGGTGACCTGGTTGAAGACATGTGACAAATTGCTTGCACAACCGGAGCAGGCATAACCTCCCCTTCATGGGGAACGGTTTCGTCTGTATAAGGACGCCGTGACAATGCATCCGCGTCAATGTTTTGTTTCCCTGAGCGGTACTTGAGCGTGAACTCATAGGTTGACAGATCTGCCAACCACCTGTGCCCTGCTGCGTCCAACTTTGCTGTAGTCAGAACATATGTTAATGGGTTGTTGTCTGTGTGAACTTCAAATTTGGCACCATACAGGTAATCATGCAATTTGGTGGTGACAGCCCATTTTAAAGCCAAAAATTCCAGCTTATGTGTGGGATAGTTTCTCTCTGTTGGAGAGAGGCTTCTACTTACAAAAGCAACTGGACGCAGACCGCTACCCTGGTCTTGATAAAGAACACCTCCAAGGCCTTCTCGGCTTGCATCAACATGAAGGACATATGGCAATCTTGGATTTGCTATTGTCAGAACAGGCGCCTCTGTAAGACCTTTTTTTAGAGTCTCAAAAGCTGTCTCACAGTTCTGATCCCACCTGGGCCCAAAAGGCTCTGAGGGGTGGTGCCACTCTTTCTTTCCACAATCTAATGGGGCCTTCCCCTTTGGTTTCTCTCTGCAACCTGTTCCAGTTTTCTTTTTTGTTACAAGGCAACATTGCAGCAACTGGTTTAGTGGATGACAGACTCTGGAGAAGTCTTTCACAAACCTTCTATAATAACCACAAAAACCCAGAAAAGAGCGAAAAGCGGTAACGTTCTGTGGGCGTGGCCATGACTTTACAGCCTCGATCTTTGAAGGGTCTGTGCCAATGCCATCCCGTGACACAACATGACCTAAGTAGGTTACTGACGGACAGCAAAACTGGCATTTATCCAGCGACAGTTTCAGTCCTTCCTCCTTCAACCTATCCAACACTTTAAGGAGACGCTGTTCATGTTCCTCTAAGGAGCTTCCAAATACTATCACATCATTTAAATATACCAGACACTCAAGCATATTCATGTCCCCTACAGCCCTTTCCATAACTCGTTGGAAAGTGGCAGGTGCTCCACTAATCCCTTGTGGCATGCGCTCAAACTGATAGAAGCCTGCTGGGCAAATAAATGCTGTCTTCTCCTTGTCAACATCACTCAAAGGGATCTGATAATATCCACTTCTAAGGTCCAGAACACTGAACCACTGGCTGCCACTCAAACAGGTAAGCGCATCTTCAACGCGGGGTACTGTGTACTGGTCAGGAATTGTTCTCCGGTTTAACGTCCTATAATCCACACACATGCGTATGGTCCCATTTTTCTTGCGGACCACAACTATAGGGGACGCATAGGGACTTCTGGACTCGGTAATGATTCCAGCTCCTTTTAGATCATGAAGGTGTTTCCTCACATCTTCCAGATCACCAGGGGGTAAGCGTCTGGAGCGCTCTCTGAATGGTTTGTCATCTGTCACACGAATACTGTGTTGTGCGCTCTTAGCACAACCAACGTCAAACTCATGACATGAGAAAACTGCCTCTCTTTCCATCATCTTTTGACAGAGTCTGTCTTTCCACTCTGGAGGCACAGGTGAGTCACCAAAGTTAAAAGAGGAAGGGGAAAGATTTGACACGGAAGGCTTTGGTTCATTTCTCTCTGGTACCGTAGACAAAACGTCTACAGGAAACACATGAGCAATTGCCATCCCACGTTTTAGTGTCACCGGCTGGTTTGACATGTTCCTCAGGGTAACAGAAATACGCCTGCAGTGAATGACAGTGGACTTTTCAATCACAGGCATCACCAGAAGAGTCTCTGGGAAACCACTATCTTCTGGACAGTCTAACAGAATGGCTTCATTGCTGAGGCTCTTGGGTATTTTTGGTATGCCAACTACAGTAGCAACACCACCTGGTGCCAAAGTAAAAGGCTTTTCTCTTGTAAACCAGACTGTTCCCCTTTTAGTCTCATCTAGACTGTTTGGGGTTCCCTCAAGCTCCTCGTAGGCTTTTTTTTATTGCAGGGTGAATAGAGAATGCATTTAGGAAATCCTCTCCCCCCTGCGTTTTGCAGGAACAAAAGAGTTTTCTTACCATAGAAGTATTTGTACCCACCACGATGGATACTTCACCTTTCATTGCTGGGTCTGGGCACACAAGCACAAGGGTTTCTATTGTCTCAACAACTCCAACTACATCCCCAGTGAACTCAAGTTTTAAACAGACATAACCATCATATGGATACTGTTCTGAACTAAGGCCCCAGATCTCAAGACACTCAACTGGATTCAAAGGTAAGTGTTTAAGATACTTGTCATAAAAGGACCGATAAAGTAAAGTAACTTGGGACCCGCTGTCCAGCAAAGCTTTGGCATAAATGCCCTCTATCTGTACAGAGACTATAGAACTAGGTCCTACTAAACCATCTGGCAAATGGGCCTGACTTCTTTTGGACTTGTCACACTTTGTGGAACTTATTTTCTCTGGGGCAGCAGTCCGTTCCCCTACTGAGCCCCTGGAAAGTTTCCCTTAGACTGTCGGGGTTTGAGGAGACGCTTATTAACTTTCCTGAGATTTTCTGGGTTGGGACACTCCCTCTGAAAATGGCCGTCTTCACCACATCTGTAGCAGAAGACATCAACACGATATTGGGGTTTTGAGACTCTCTCTCTCCCCTGTGTATAAGATCTTTCAATGGAAGTTTTGGCATTGTCCTCTGCTGTATACCGTGGTGCACTTCCTGAAGCAGCCATAGAAGCAGATAACAAACATGCAACATCTTTCTTAAGACCTTGAAATTCTTTTGTAAGCCTCTCTATTTCGGGATGATTTTCCACTCCTAAAGGTGTGGTCGCTTGCTCTGATTGCCACAGATGGAGAGGGAGTTTTGATATTTGATCTTTCAAGAATCATCTCCTCTTCCTCTCGGACTTCCCGGAGCAGCTCAAAAAACGTTGGCGGAGGTTTAAGCTTGTATGTCATTCTTATGCGAAAAGCTGCAAGGTCCTGAGACAATGCTCCTCTTGCGACCTGTTCAATACGAGTTCGATCCATGTTGGTCACATCCATACCCCCTTTACGATGGGCAGCATGCAACACCTTGTCCAATCTGAGTATATACTCTGACAATTTCTCGTCTTCCTGCTGAAATGTGTTGCGGAACCTCACCATCAGGTCAGCTGCACTGTCTGTGGATCCAAATGCTGCTTCTAGAGCTTTCAGATAGTCATGGGCACTCACCTGAGGATTACTTACTTTCAGAGACCGCACTATATCTGCTGCTGGCCCTTTAAGACTCTCAGCTATTCTTTGTCTCTTTATGACATCAGGACACTGCCATTCATCCAGCATATGAGTGGTCTGTTCTGCCCATGCATCATACTCTTCCTCTCCTTGTGGAGTGGGTTTTACACCAGAAAACATCCTAAGTTTACGATAGCCCACCCCATCTACAGTCGGATTCTGACACTTTTCCACAAGTGAAGCAATGGCGTTCACAAGCTGTGTGTTCAGGTCTGGTTTACTGGGTGGAGCAGCAGTAGGGCTGAGCAACCCTGTAACGTCATTTAAAGTCTTCCCCTCATTGGCAAGGAATGCCAACAGTTTAGACTGGAAATCGGTTGCACCCGCCAGATTACTAATTGGGGCCTCTCTGACATGTACAACCCACAATCCCCTGTCAGTTCCAGCGTCTAGCTATTCAGGTAAGCCTACATGAGTAACATCAATTGTAGTCTCAATTAAAACCAGTTCAGTCTTCTGTTTGTGTCCTGAAGATCTTTCTCTTATTTTACAACGACCAAATACTTTAGCCATATCCAAAACATTATAAATTATCTCATCTGTGATTGCAGGTGAAATATCACTTAGCACAAATGCATTTCTTGCATCAATACCTTGGTCTTCACACCACTTGAGTATCTGTTCTGATTCCATAGCACGTTTGACTCACGTTTGCCAACAAGAAAAAAAATATTAGGGCTACTCCTTATAGTACTGCTTTCTACCCACACCAACAGTGTATTCACAGCTTAATCAGGACACAAAACATTTCTTAGGAAATATAAATAGATCCCGGACGAGCCCCCACGTGTAGCCCACCACTCAATTCCTATTACACCCTTGAATTGGTGAGGGTCTATTCCAATACATATATATAAAGTTTAACACTTTCGGTTCTACTTACCAAATTGTAAAATCTGGAGGTGCGACAATGCTCCTGATGCACAAAGGTCAGACCAGTTAGGGTGACAGCCCCACCAAGTGTGAGCTTCAACTATGACACTTATTGCAGGCAACCCATTACCATGAGACAGTCAGATAAGATTTCAGTTAACTGATAACAATCCATAATTTATTAACAAAAATGCAGATAGGTCATATTCAAAGTACCTTCCCACCACAAAATAAAATGAACAAATCAAATATAATAAATGAAAACAATGAAGAATTAAAATTTACCAGTGCCCGGGTTTTTTTGTTTTTGTTTTTGTTTTTTTTTAGTTTGTGGTACCACACGTTGGCGCGCTTTGGTTGGAGCTCATGAGAATCCTTCCAGGAAAACAATCTGTACTCACTGACCACTGTAGATCACTCAGTGCCTTTTAAGAACGTTGTGACTCCAGAGAAGGTGGGCGGAAAGGAGCCCCAATCCGTGCCGTCGCCTGTCGTAACCTCAGAGTGGCCGGAGTAACGATGGTGTGCAGAGAGGAGTCCTGCGTACCTCTTCCCGCAGCAGTGTGTGTAGCAACTTGAAGCACATCCGGAACTCGGTGCACAAACACCGTCTCCACTCCAAGTCTCTGGTTCCGGCGCAATGCTAGACAAGTAGTGTAACCTTGTGGCAAAAAGTATGTTCAACTCCTCTTAACCAAACATACTAACGAAAACGAAACCACAACGCTTGGCTACCGCATATGAACTCCCGTTTTCTTCGTCTCTTTTCCTTTTTTCCTTTCTCTCGTCTTTTTTTTTTTTTTTCCCTCTCAAAAAAATAAAACCCGCCTACCTTTAACCCTGGTAGGTCATAGGTTGTTCATGCTGAACAAAGATTGGCTGATCCTCACTGACACAGA
Source organism: Telmatherina bonti (assembly GCF_933228915.1). NCBI lineage: Eukaryota > Metazoa > Chordata > Actinopteri > Atheriniformes > Telmatherinidae > Telmatherina > Telmatherina bonti. The sequence goes on from NC_136624.1 coordinate 29,940,439, forward strand.
TATCACCCAATAATATAGAAGAGTAACATGTGAATAGTTCAAAGACTAAAGTGTAGGAAACTGCAGCCACTACTACAAACACTTTACAAGAACATAAAAGGAAGAAACACACTGAGGCTTTAGCCAGCTTAATGACAAAATAAACAATATAGCAGGATGCTACACTTTTCCCCACCAAATTTGGCCATGTCCTCATGGCCTGGGTAAAACATTTTCCCTCTGAGAAAACAAAACACACTTTTACCTAATCCACTTGTAAAAGCTGCTTTTATAAATCTTAACAGGACAGGCAAATAAACAACCTTCATCAACCTTAGTTAGGGTAGCATTTTGGGTGCCAACTCTTACTGAACTTGGACTTCCCAAGGAGTCATAGGTCAGTCGAGTAGGAGGCCGTTTCATCCTTTGAGGGCGTACCCTGTCACATTGCGTCTCCTCAAGACTGCTCTGTCCCTCATTCTCCTCCATTGCTGACTGCGTCTTGCCTTTCGCCATCTCACTAATACTAACACTTGACCTAGTCTGTGTTGCCAGGTCAATAAAATTTGCTTCTACCTGGTCTTGTTCAGTTCCACCTTCCCTTACAGCATTTTGAGGAACAGTCATGTCCAAGTCTGGGCCAAAAGGTTCAGGGTGTACGGTGAGGTTGGATTCCAGTCCCTCTGATAACTGGGGTGTATAGTGCTCATACCACCCACCCATTTCATCCTCTGAATCAGAAGTACACTCGTTCTGATCCTCACCGTCTAACACAGGCAAACACGAGGAATCAACATTTCCAGCTTGTCTATTTTTCAGTCGTTTGCTGGCTCTTTGTTTTAGTCTTGGAGGCTCAATTGTCCCCTCCTGATGGAACCTCACATCCTGCCCAACAGGTAAAATGTGGTTCCGATGGATGATTTTCTCAGGGCCTTGCCCATCCTCTGGTTTAAGCTTGAAAACAGGTAAACCAGTGAGCTGACTTTCCACAATGTAGGGTGTAGATTTCCAACGATCGGCTATCTTGTGTTTCCCTTGTAGTCCAAGATTTCTGATCAGAACCCTGTCACCAGAAACTAAAGGGCAATAGCGGACTGTTCTATCATAGCGTTTCTTGTTTCCCTCACTCTTTTTCTCTGCCATGCTCTCAGCCAAACGGTAAGCAGCTTGCAAGTCATGTTTCATTTTCTTAACATACTTTAAATAAGACTTGGTGGAGGTACCATCACTGGAGACCTCAAATATCACGTCAATAGGAAGCCGCGCCTCTCGCCCGAACATAAGCAAATATGGAGTGTAACCAGTTGACTCATTTAGTGTACAGTTATATGCATGCACCAGATGGCTGATGTGTTTACTCCAGTTCTGTTTGTCCTTAACCTCCAATGTTCCGAGCATATCTAGCAGTGTTCGGTTAAACCGCTCAGGCTGTGCGTCTCCCTGAGGGTGATATGGTGTCGTTCTGGTTTTCTTTATGTTGAGCATACCCAACAACTCATGTATGAGACGACACTCAAAATCTCTGCCTTGATCTGAGTGGACTCTCTTTGGAAGACCATAGTGGACAAAATATTTCTCCCAAAGAACCCGAGCAACAGTGGACGCCTTTTGATCCCTTGTTGGGAAAGCTTGAGAATATCGTGTGTAGTGATCTGTAACCACAAGTACATTGCAAATATTTCTGGAGTCAGGCTCTATAGTCAGGAAGTCTATACAGACAAGATCCATGGGCCCCTCACTCTGAAGGTGCGACAACTCAGCAGCTCTTTTGGGTAGAGTCTTTCTCTGAATACACCTTGGGCAGTCCTTACAATAACTTTCAATCTGTGATTTCATACGTGGCCAATAAAACCTCTCCTTTATCAACCCGTATGTTTTGTCAAATCCAAAATGGCCTGACTGGTCATGCAGCGACTTCAACACCATGTCTCTGAATTCTTGTGGGAGCAGTAATTGTTGCAGAACTGCTTTGGTGGGTGCCTTACTGACTCTGTACAGCACAGAATCTTCAATGTTTAACTTTTCCCACTCTTTCAGCAACAACGACACATCAGGATGTTTTTGCTTGTTGGCACGATGAACATCGTTCCGGAAAACAGCATCCCACACCTCACCAATACAGGGATCCCTCTGCTGGGATTTTGACATTTCAGCCAAAGACATTTTGGGCCACGGCTGAACACATGCAGTGAAAATATTTGAAGACTGTTTTTGATGGTTAGTGATGGCCATGAGCCATCACTTTCCAAGTCTCTGGTTCCGGCGCAATGCTAGACAAGTAGTGTAACCTTGTGGCAAAAAGTATGTTCAACTCCTCTTAACCAAACATACTAACGAAAACGAAACCACAACGCTTGGCTACCGCATATGAACTCCCGTTTTCTTCGTCTCTTTTCCTTTTTTCCTTTCTCTCGTCTTTTTTTTTTTTTTTTCCCTCTCAAAAAAATAAAACCCGCCTACCTTTAACCCTGGTAGGTCATAGGTTGTTCATGCTGAACAAAGATTGGCTGATCCTCACTGACACAGATATCACCCAATAATACAGAAGAGTAACATGTGAATAGTTCAAAGACTAATAAAGTGTAGGAAACTGCAGCCACTACTACAAACACTTTACAAGAACATAAAAGGAAGAAACACACTGAGGCTTTAGCCAGCTTAATGACAAAATAAACAATATAGCAGGATGCTACAATTATATACTTGCACAATTACTTTTTTTTTTGTTTGTTTTTTTACATTGGCAGCTGTAATGTAACCTAAGGAAAATTCCCAGGTCATGCAGGAAGGGGTGTGTTTTATAATTATCAAATGGGAGTTGTGTAAAAGAAATCTAGCTGTTAAATAACAATGGTATTGTTATATCATGTCTAAGCCAGACATGATATAACAACTGTTGCTTCTTTAGGTAATGTCTTGTCTTGTGGTTTTTGAAACAGAAATGTTACCAAATGAACAAAACTATGTAAAAACAACATAACCATATGTATTTTTTTTTTTTTTACCAGGTATCCCCAAATAACTTTTCATAACACTGTGTCACATTTTCCCCATGTATAACTACAGTTTTTTGTGTTTTGTTTTGTTTGTTAGGCGACCTACTTTACAGCCACATTCCCCTTCCTCTTGTTAGTGGTTCTGTTTTTCAGAGGAATGACCCTTCCCGGAGCTTTGCACGGAATCAAGTACTACCTGTACCCCAATCCTTCACGCCTTGCTGATCCACAGGTATCATTTAGTCTTCTCGGTTTTGGATTTAACTGCAGCAGTAGTGGTAGTGTTTTTGAATGAATAATTTGTGATTGGTTCGTAGGTCTGGATGGATGCTGGAACACAAATATTTTATTCCTATGCTTTATGCTTGGGATACCTGACCACATTTGGGAGTTACAACAAATACAACAACAACTGTTACAGGTGAACACATGGTGGACATATGATTGAAGATGTTTATTAACTACTTTACTGGCCTAAGTTGTATCTATCAGTATCTAATACTTTATAACAAAATGCCATTTAAAAAAAAAAAAAAAAAAAGGAAAATAATAATAAAGATACATTGCAGGAAATATAATGTTTTGTTTGTTTTTTTTTATTGAGGAAAATATAATCCGAAAACTAAGTAGACTATACCATTGTCCTCTGGAGCTGATATTTCTTCCTGCAGATATTTATCAGATTATCCATCATTCATCTGCATGCAAGCTTTGTAATCATTTAGTGTAAAATGCATAATCCCCTCTGTTTGAAGCTTTTTTCATGGTTACCTTTCACATGCTACCATCTTCCTCATCAACACCTGGCCTCCACATATGTGCTTGACATGATTCCACAACATGCAGGGAGAGAACTCCAGAACCTTTCTTTAATAAGACAAGGTCCATCACAACATATGGACTTATTACAAATCTATTTATCTATCTATGTATTTCTATACAACTGTGTATAGAAATGTGACTATTATATATGTGATTAATGTGGTGGTTTTCCTAACCATGATCATGGTGGTTTTCCTCACCATGATCCTAACATTTGTCATCACGACTGGTGATATTTTCTTTTGTTTTTATATTTGATGTTGACAGCAGAAAAGTGGATGATCCAAAAAGGGTTAAATGTTTGTATCACGAATAAGCACAGAGACCCAAATGCGTGGCTCCAATTTAATAGTCTTCACAGAAAACACAGGCAGGCTGAACCTGAACACGAACAAAGACAGAAGTCAAAAACCCCCAAAATGCACACAGACAAGAAGACACATAAAATACACGGAGCGAGTGTGATTACCTGAACACGAACAAAGACAATCTGGCAAGGACAGAGGAAACACACAGACACTAAATACTAACGAGGGCGGGAAGGACAAGTAGACACCGGTGGGACATGAGGGGCGGAGCAGGTAATCACACAGGCAAAGACACAGTGAGCAGGGTAGGGAACTGAAACGAGAAACAGGTAAGTGATACAAAATAAAACAGGAAGTGCTTGGAAAATAAGACTTAAGTGCCACCAGACATGACAGTTTGATATATAAGTACGCACTATAAAAGTTAGTATTTCTGAGAAATGCACTCTTTTTCCAAAAAACATGTAAAATTTAGTCAGAGTTTATATTCTTAAATATAGTTGCATGCCAGAAACGTTCAAAAATCACTTGAATCCATCAGGTCCTCTGTTCATTTCTGTAGGTGAAAGTTAACTCTAAACCACTGCTAGTCTGCACTACAGCTGTGTTACAGAGACAAAAATATTGACACGGTTCTTCTTTTGATTTGCAGAGACTCCTTCTATCTTTGCTTGTTGAACAGTGGGACCAGTTTCATATCTGGATTTGCCATTTTCTCAATTCTGGGCTACATGTCACAAAAGCAGGGTGTTGACATTTCCACTGTTGCTGAGTCAGGTACACACATTTAATGCCAAAATTGTCAAACTGTCACACATTCTTCCTCAGATGTTAAATCCAATTTTTTAATTCATGATGGAATCTGTGAAACTGACTTGTCAGCTTTAAATGATTTATTATTTCAGTCATGAATATCAGCCTGAAATAATCAAATTAACAACAAACATGTTAGATGACGCAGCTTGTTTTTGTCTCAGAGAAGAAGTGAAGATGCTGCAGCAGCCAGAAATGATTCACTATTTGGTTTCACTGTGCAGGTCCTGGCCTTGTCTTCATAGTCTACCCACAAGCTGTGATCCTGCTGCCTTGGCCGCAGGTCTGGTCTGTGTGTTTCTTCACCATGATCATCTTATTAGGAATCGATGGTCAGGTCAGCAGAATTCTCCTATTTCTCCTTAAAAATTTGACACAGATCGTAATATTGTTCTTTAACATCTATTGTGCCATGTCTGTGTATCTTCTTCAGTTTGCTGGGCTAGAAAGCATCATGACATCTTTAGCAGATGTCTACCCTTCTCAGCTCCAAAGAGGATGCCGCAGGGAGCTTTTTTTGATTCTGATCTGTGCTCTCAGCTATGTGTTCGGTCTGTTTTTGGTGACTGAGGTAAGTTGTCAGACATTTATAGGTCTGAATTAAGTTTAAGCAAACATTAAATTAGATTTTTTTGTGTATCTTTGATGTGTCTTTTTAATCCAATCTAAAATTAAAGGTAAACAGTATGAAATGCTGTTGCTTTGAATGTTTTCATTTTAGGCTGGCGCATACATCCTGCAGATCTTTGATCACTATGTGTGTAGTGGTCCAACTCTTCTTCTAATGGCAATCTTTCAGTCAGTGATCATTGGATGGATTTATGGTAAGACACATTTATCAGTGGAATAACTGACTGGTTATATTATTTTACTTAGTGGGGATATTAAGTCTCAATTTCACAAAGAATTTAATGCAGATTGAGCAATAGGAAGTCTTACAATGTTTTGAACTATATTACAGTCTGTCAAAAAGGCTATAATCTGAGTAAAAATGTTTAAATCTTTTTCTAAATTGTAGAGTTTGTTTAAGGTTTCATATCATCATTTATGCTAACTCAGGTATTCTGTAAAAAAGTGTATGTTAGATTTGATAACGTTATTAAATCAAAGTCAGATACAGCTTTTTTAAATGGGAGAAAAAAAAGCACACAAGGGAAAAAAAAAAAAAAAAATTCTGACTTTATCTGTAAAACAAACAAATATATAAATTATCACCCTGTATATGTGAATAATAAAAAAATGATTGCAACTATATCAAACAATCATAAAAAAGTAGAGTTCTGTCCTCTGAATTGTTGAGGTCCTGCCCACTGTGGATGCTGATCAGCAGATCTCAGACCAGTTGAATTAACAAAAAAGTAAATTTGAATCTATTTCTCTAGATTTATACAAAAACTGCAATGAAATATTTTTCGGTCTTATCAGATGTTTAATACAACTATTTGTCACAGTTTATTTGCAAATCTTTAAACCTGCTTTACTCTGACTTTGATCATTCAGTGCTCCAGTGACATAACAAGATATCCTGTCTACAGTTGATCTTGTCTGATTTTATTTGCATGGTCAGCACTACAGTTTGATTGCTGCCTTGTGTTTTGCTCTTTTTTCAGTTTTTCCTTTTTTTTTTTTTTTTTTACATAATTTTCTTTTATTTAAAATTAGTCTTTGTTTTGCAGGAGCTGAACGTTTCTATGACAACATTGAAGATATGATTGGTTACAGGCCTCTGTTTATCTTTAAGTATTGCTGGCTGTATGCCACCCCTCTTATTTGCTGTGTAAGTGTTTGTAATAATTGATGACATTGATTCAAATAGTCTTTTTAAACTTTGATGCAACAACATTCACTGTTAATGCTTTTTGTTTTTTTGTTACTTTATAGGGAACCCTTGTCTTTTTGCTTGTGAGATACACCCCAATGAGGTTCAACAACACTTATAGGTATCCATGGTGGGCATACGGTGTTGGTTGGTTTCTGGCCATGTCATCATTGTCTATGATCCCTCTCAACATGATCTGCAACCTGGCCAAAGAAAAAGGGACTCTCTGGCAGGTGAATCCATGGCTTGTGATTATTTACAGCTTAATCAAGCATTGAGAATTTGAACTACTTTGTGGAATACCAGCTGATCCATGAGGCAATCTTTACTCTTATTTATGCTTTTTCCAGCGCATCAAGACATGCTCTCAGCCAGCAAATGACCTTCCAGTGATGGCAAAGGAAATGGCAAGCACCAGGGCTTCACTGCATGTTCGTACTGATGCAGAGAATGACCTTATGCTGGCAAAATGCAAGTCTTCTGCTTAATTACAATGCAGAGATTTAAAGAATAGTAATGCTTTTATCCCCTTGATAATTAGTGTGTAATCATATAGTTGTGTATTTGCAGATACCTGCCTTAATTTTCTTACTATTTTCCTATATTGCTGTTTTTGACTGCAGGCATGTGAAATTGGTTTTTCGCCACCAGCTATGAACAGCACATTTGATGTTAAGACTAACTATGCAGTGACCAAGTTACCCTCTCCCCTCTCTGGTGCTGTAGCTTGTTTTTTTTTTTTTTTTTTTTTTTTTTTATCTCACAGTTTGGCATTATGGGGTTAGCTACGTAAATGTGCTGAATGAGGAGAGAGAAGGGACAGCAGACGTTTCCATAATATTCCTATTGGGTTGTGTGTCATTTCGTTGTGTTTTAGACCATTACTATTGTTTAACGATGGCTAAATAAGCTACAATTTACAGCTTTGTTCACACTAAGCAATCGCATTTTACTTTCACTTGAACATGCTGTAAATTTTGTTTACAAACTGTAAACACTTGTGGGTAATTATTACCTTCAAACATGGATTTTTGGGATTTTTTTTAGAGCAAGTTGTTTAGAATGAATTAGATAGCAATAGCAATTTGTTGTCAGATTAATTTAGCATTGTATCACATGTCTGAACTAGAAATCTTTTTCTCATTTAATATTTTACAATAATTATAGACTTGATTAAGAAAATGCAAAAAAAACAACTTTTTCTATGAGTTGACTTTCATATACCTCAAAACTGAAAGTTTTGTACATTACCAATGTTTCCAACAGGGGGAAGATTGGGTGAGAACATATCAGCAGAGAGTGTCTGTCAATGTATAACTCAAATTGTCACAAAATCCTAAAAATATTGCCCATTAAGTCTCACTCAGCTAAACCTTGAAGTATTTTGTACCAAAATCTCGTGTTAAATAGTTCATTTTCAAGTCTTCCTGGCTGGTGAATGCATTATCATGTGATCAGATGCATCTTCTCAGTTCCAGCTTTAGAACAACAGATCCCCTTTCTGTCCTGTCTCCCATTTCATTAATAGACAAACCTGATAACCAAGATGGTGCTGTTGCAACTTCCTACATTTCAAAGAAATTTGTGGGAGTTTGTGCTTTGACTTTTTTTTTTTTTTTTTAACTTGTGTATATTCATTTGATCAACATTTTATATCATACATAGGTTGAACAAACAGATCTTCTCATGGTTGATAAAGTGTTGTGACTTTTTATTACCTTAAAGATAACACTTTTTAAATATATTTTTGAGCATTTTCTTTTACTTCACTGAGGCTTTTAAACTTTGTCAAAGTATAGAACTTTTATGTTTGTATAATAAAATTCTGGGGGAAGAGACTTGCTCATTTTCTTGTGTCTGTGTAAGGTGCATGAAGTCATAAAAAAAAATCAACCTGTTAACTTGTGTTATTCTTTTTTAAAGAAATGTTCTTCCTTATAACACCGTCATTACTCAAAGTTTTGTTCTAAATTTGTGCCTTCCAGTGTGTAAAACCAGCAATTACACAGTAGATACATGGTATGAACATTACAATTTACTATGGTCATGATATCATGTCCTAAGAACTTAAAATACTTAGGTTGATGGTCATTTTTATAATTTGGCTGTGTTGACAACAAAAGGCATAGAAATAAAAATTCTTGACAATAATATATATTTAAATTCAATTTATTTATTTTATTTTTTAAAAAAGTACAAAAGAAAAAGCATTCATCTAATTGGGTACATTGGCTCTGACTATTTTAATGTCATCAACTGGACGATCTTGAGAGTTTGTCTCCACCATGCCAATCCGGTTCAGCACTCCCATCCCCTGGCAAACTCTTCCAAAAATACTGTGCTTTCCATCCAACCACTGAGTGGGTCCAAGAGTAAGGAAGAACTGACTTCCATTCGTGTCTGGTCCAGCATTGGCCATCGCCAGAATTCCAGCGCCTAAAGAACACACAAATGGAAAAAAAGAGGATCTTTTGATTGTTATTGATCAATCATCATCAAGTATTAGATGTTAATAAGCATATAACGGCTACAATAACAAAAATTGTGATGTGATTACCCGTGAATTTCAGCTCTTGGCTCAGTTCATCTTCAAACTGTTTACCATATATGGAGGCACCACCTCGACCTAAAGGGAAATCATATATTATGAACAGCAGTTTTAGATGAAGCAGTTTAAGAGATGAAGCATATAATCTTCCCAGAACCCAGGACTCAGTTGTGACAGAGAACAACACAAAAGGCAGCAAATGTCAAAAGACAGATTTTCCAGAGCCTGGAGAAACCCTCCTGGAAACTACTTACAGATATGGAAACAAGGCTGACTGAAATGGTTCAGGCTGTGTGAAAGAGGGCGATCAAACTGAACATGAAGCTTATATCTCATTATTATTGTACATACACTTGTTTTTCCAACAATCACTGCACTCATTTTCTGTATTTCTGGTAATATATGAAGAGATGAGGGTTGGCTTGTGACTTTTCTATAATATTTGTAACATCTACTATAAATTTAGTATAATATATATGCTATGGTGCAATTGACTAGTGAACTGCCTCTTGCCTGCCAATTGCTGGAATACACACCAGCTTTTGGTGACCGTGAACTGAACTAAGCGGTATAATGCAAGCATCTTTCAAGGAAAATGGATTACATTTAAACACATCAGTGGTTCACCTCCAACCTATTTTACTTCCTGCGTCATTCCTCTGCACTTGGTGCCAAAACTGAGATACAGAAGGAGTTATCTCACAGGGAAGACACAACAAAACCCAGTGGAAATGCAGAGAAGGAGCTGCTTCTGCCCCCACCCAGGATGATCTTTGAAAAGAAGAAGCATCAGCAGAGGCAAGAGGAGAGGTCTTTATTTGCTCCAAGCCCCTCAACAGCACCAAGATGGTGGACCTCCTACATCCTACCAAACCCCCGACAGGTCATCATCTTAATTTCTCTCCCTTTCTCTCTCTTACTCTACCTAAAACTTACTAAGCAGATGATGAAGCGGGTCAATACTGGGCTCAGATCTACATCCTAGACCAGTAGTGTCCAGCTATGATCATCAGGGGCCACATTCCTGCAGGTTTTCTATGTATCCCCACTCCAACACATCATTTATAAACTTCCCTAAGGAAAGAAACCCTCTTACACAATGATGTTTAAGTTTTTAAGGGAATCTACATTTCTTATGAAAAATGAATGTGTCCCTTTGAAAAAAGATTCCATAGAATTATTGTAAATGATATCTTTCATGATGGGAATACTCAGAACCATTCATTTTGTAACCAGTACCTAATAAAAAGAAAAAAACATAGAAGTTGCAATGTCTTGTATTTGAAAAGTTACATCCGAGTTATGACGTCCAACTTCAGAAGCAAACTGCTTCTACTGCAAAGCAACATGAGTCCACATTAAAAATGCATGACTGTCGTCAAACTCTCATTTATAAAACCTGGATACTGATTACGTATTCTTACTAAGGTCAGTTGTCAACAGCGTTTCTAATTACTTAACCGTCTGCATTTCATCTTAATTAAAATGTTCAATTCAACTAAAATCTAATTTGTCCATCAATATATTCTAAAAAAAAAAGCAGATGTTATGGAATTTTGATATATTTGCAAGTACAAAGCTGTGGTAATCTAGTAGCTGTATTCAATCTGCTCCTAGTGTAATACTAATCAAAATACTATCCAATAACTCTTGTTTACAAAAACATGAATAAAATCAAACAAACCAACATTTTTTTTTTCTTTCTCCAAATTGAGTAAAAAACTAAAAAACAAACAAACTTTAACTCAATTAATTAAGCTAAAGTTGATTTTGGTGACTAGATGAATGACAGCAAGGTACATAAGCACCAGAAGAAACATCATCGTTTTGAATATGCAGTTTTATGCAGGGCAGGGGTTCGGTGAGAGGGCTTTTAAACAATAGCACATGCAGATGTCTTACATGTCAGTGTGTGTCTCACAGTGACTTACATCAGGTAATGTGATGCTCTACGCTGTAAACATCCAGTAAAATGAGATTAAACAACCAAAAGATATAATGTTATTTGGTAAATAATGCAAAAAAAGATGTCTGGAATATTAGTTGACAAATACATCTTAAAAAAGCTCCATTTCCAAGGCAAATAATATGTGTTTGACACCAGATTTGCAGCAACAACTGAGGAAATACTGTGAGCATTTCATTGTACAATTATGTCATTGTGGACTAGTAATAAATAATGTTATTAGTGACAGCTAATTTATCACGGTGGGGAAAAATGCAAATAGTCAGCATCGAACTCTTAAATCTCCAAAAACATTAAACACATTTTCACATATGCTTTTTGGTATATCATTTGAGTGATGAACCCACCTGTGCCTGTGGGATCTCCACCCTGCACCATGAAGTCTTTGATGATGCGGTGAAACTTTGTGTTGTTGTAGTAGCCTCTTCTGGCGAGCTCTGCGAAGTTTTTGCAGGTTTTCGGTGCATGATTCCAGTACAGCTCCACAACAACTGTCCCCATCCTGCAAACCACAGTTAATCATGTGTATAGTATCTATCAATGTCAAACCATTCTTTTTAATCTAAAGTTTATTACAAACAGAAAAGAGAAATGAAAACCAAGTGTATTTATAAACCACCACTAAGCAAATCATATACACCATTTAACTTAGCTGTGAGCTAGCATAGTTAGCATTCAATGTATTAATGATAACTTACGTTGTTTCCAGGGCTACGGCGGGCGGCTGCCATGTATCTGGGGGTATTCCTGACATTATAACGTTCAAGCTATAACTTCCTGGCCCAGTAAAATAGTGTGTTTTTAATTCAAGAGTGTAGTTTATTAGTTAATTATAAATTCATTCATCCAACTCCTTCCTGAGACGCGTTCTTCTTCTACGGTATCGATGTTTCCTTTGCAGATTGGAGGAGGCGCACTGCCCTCTGCTGGTTGAATTTACGTGCTGACATGAAAGTGCGTATTTCTTCCGTGTTATTTCTTTCTTTCTTTTTTAATTCACTACCCTACTTTTCTTGTTTGCGGTTTAGTTATAGAAAACTAGAAAAAAATTAAAGAATAAAGTGGGAAAGATATTAATGATTTTAAAAACAAGAAAAAAAAACAACAAAAAGGGGAGGGGGGAGACAGCTCTACAGCAGGTATTTGAGAGATAAACGCTCACTTCAGTGCTTAAACGTTATGTCACAGCAAGTAACACAGTGTTAACATTAACTTAAATATGAATAACATCTGTACAATCCAAGTAACAATGGAACATAATTTTTAGTGATGATATTCTTGGATTCAAAACCTCCTCAGTATTGCAAGTAAGAAACATATTGCACATGATACTTAGCGAATAAAGAACATAAAAGAGAATAAAAAAGAAACTAGGATATAACACAACACAATGGGTGTACAAATTGTTAATATCGTCCGGATTTTAATACCCAGGGGAAGTTGGACATGGTCTTATCAAACCTGCTCAGAAACCAGCCAGGCAATAAATAGGCTAACATGCACAGCAAGTCCGTCCAGGAGAACAGTATGACCTTCATATGGGATGAAAAGTAGAACCATGTGAGAAAGTCATTTGTGCATTCTTTAGTGATGGTAGACATACCACTTTTTTTTTTTTTTTTTTTTTTTTTTTTTTTAATTGTTGTAATAAGTTGGTGATAGGTGTCAGCTAACAGTGAGGGAATGGGGGTTTAGAATGAAAATCAACACAGATCAAAGATATTAACTCCAATGACAGGTAAAGTAAATTAGACTGATTATCTATCTGACCATTTAATCTGCAATTAAAAAATATATATTTTTTAACCTTTATTTGGCCTTTTTATCATATATATATATATATATATATATATATATATATATATATATATATATATATATATATATATATATATATAAGCTAAGCAGAGCAATGCGGCTAATGTCTTGGGAACTATCTTGGATATTAGATATATACACTGCATGACCAAAAGAAGAAAAGTTGCCACCTAAGTAAATAGGTAAAAGCCTCCTATTGGATAATTACTATATGGACGATTATCTAGTCAACAACTCATTAAGCCCCTTCTGACAAAATTATGAGCTTCTCATTTCTTAAAACAACCTTGTGGAGAGACACATCCCACGTTCGTAGAAAAGACTAAGGGTAAAATCAATGGCATGGATCAAGCAGAGAAAACATCAAAGAATACTGCAGAAACTACCATAGTTGGGTTATAAACTGTCCACTGAATTGTGATTAACTGGAAGGATTAATTAGAAACATTATCTTCCAGGAAGAAACTGGGTTGTAAAATCATCTTGAATAACTGATCGGCGATCACTTAAATGCTTGGTGAAATCAGATGGAAAAAACAGCAATACAACTCAGAGCTACGTTTAATAGTAATAGTAAGCAAAAATTCCACTTGAAAAATTTCAAGGGAATTCAAAGGATTGGGATCAAACAGATAATAAACTAAATGTATCTGTCTCAGAAAATGTTTTGTGTTTGTTTTGGTAATATTACTTGTATTCAAGTTTAAAAACAAAAGGGGTTGCTGTGTTGAGCCACTGACCTCTTGTGGTAGAAGAAGGAATTAAGAGCATGTGAAGTGCACGTGAATAAGGCATGCATGCTAGTTAGGGACGAGTGAGTAAACGTGCTTCGGAGAAGAGGAACGAGACAAGGAAAGAGATAAACGTTGAAAATGGACTAACAACTCCTAAACGTTGGATTAGAAAACGCACGTGGTAATTGTTTATTATTTTATTGTATATTTTGGGTTTGTTTGTGTTTTTGTTTGATTAATGAAAGTTTTATATTTGTCTTTTCTTTAGTTTTTCATGGTGGTTTTGTCGGTCTTGTGCGTGTGACACAATAAAAATAAATAACTAAATGCCAATTAAAACATCAGCTGAAGCATGGCTTTCTCTGGTCCAAATGAAAATCTTTGGGAGCAGTTACACTAATCATATGGAAACAACTAATCAGTGAGGCTAACCAGACCACTTCAATTTGGTAGGGAGCATAAAGACTGGAGCCTGGAGCAATGGAAAAGTGTCATTTTCTCCGATGAGGCCAGATTTACCCCGGTCCAGAGCACATCAGGTACCTCTTCAGAAACCAGACAATGTGACGTTGGAGGAGCGGATCCGGCTCTCATGAATCATGTGACCTGGAGTGCTTTGCTTTAAAGCTCCCCCTCTATAAACACAGCAGGTTCTGCTTTGTGCTACTTTTTCCTCTTCTTCGAATAAAAGTTTGTCATGGCTGAACAAAGTAAGAACATGAAGACGGTGTCTGAGAAGGCCAGAAAGTGCAGTGCCACCTGAAAGATCGAAGGTCACAGGGATTCAACGTTGGCTTTTGGCCTTGCCACTTACATGCGGAGATTTCTTCAGATTGTCTAGATCTTTCTATGGTATTGTGCACTGTAAATGATAAAACTCTTAAATTCCTTGCAATTATACATTAAGACACATGGTTCACTATTTTACTCTCACAAAGTGGTGAACCTCATTCTATCCTTGCTTGTAAACAGCCGAGTCTTTTGGCTCCTTTTACAGCTACTTATGGCACTCACCTGTTTCCAATTAACTTGTTCACCTGTGAAATGTTCCAAACAGATGTTTCCTGGGCTTTCCTCCACTTTCCCAATGTTTTGTTGTTCCCAGCCCAGCTTATTGGGAATGCGTTTAAAACATCAAATTCAAAATGAGTGAATATTTGAGAAAAAAAACCCCCAATAGTTTTATTAATTTGAACATTAAATATCTTGTCTTTGTTGTGTATTGAAGTAAATGTAAACTGAAAAAGATTTTTTTTTTATTTTTATTTTTATTTTTTACGTTTTACACAAAGATCCAACTTTTTTGGAATTGTGATTGTATCTGGAAGAAGGCTATTAAATGTGTTGCTACCCTTGACTGCAATCAAATTGTTATTGCAATTGTTTATAATAGGTATCTGAGTTCTATTTCATTTTAGAGATCAGTGATGTTTTTTTTTTTTCTTTTAAGTTTCTAAGATAAGTATTTATAATACACACAGCTATACTGTTAATGTTATTGTTTACTTTTTACTCTCTTTCAGGCGTGTTTTGGCCAAGAGATTTAAAATCTTTTATTCTTGTTTAAACTGCTGTTAACCTTAAAGCCAAGAATGTAGTCTGAATAAATCAGGGTGGCAGGGAAGTGTTAACTTTTTCCTTAAAAACAAAATAAAGGAGAAAAAAATGCAGCAGCTGCTCATGACCTGAGATCCAAAGGGGAAATGATGTAATTGCTGATTCATAAACTTAAATATGGTGTTACAGCTTGTTTGAACACCACATATGAAATAATGAGGTGTTATGTGGAGCAGCTGACTGCCATTTATTCTGACTTGAAAGACATGAATGTCAAGAAGCGTGTCAATGACTTTGGCATCTTGACTGTAAGGTAAATTTCACAGGTTGGGATTGTTCAGCCTCTGAGGACCATGACAACCCTCAGAGACACCCCCCTCTGCGTTAATGACCTGAAGAAAATGATATGGAGCCCATAACACTAACAGATGTGATCAGCTGCTCCATCAAAGATGTGATATTGCTCACTTATCAGTCATCCCGGGAGAAAACACAAGGGAAAAATTTTAAATAATTGTCGGGTTAGGGAAGAAATTCTCAGCAGCAGGGTACATTATAATAATGAAAAAAAAATCCTCCCTCACCCACCCCTCCTATCTCCACTGGGTAGTGCGGGTGGCTGTTCAGGCTCGAGTTCTCTGCCAGAGTCCTGGGAGCTTGAGAGTCCTACGCAGTATCTTAGCTGTTTCTAGGACTGTGCTTTTCTGGACGGAGATGTCTGATGTTTCAGCAGATATCTGTTGGAGCCACTTCTCCAGTGTGGGGAACACGGCCCCCAGTGCTCCAATCACAATGGGTACTACTGTTGCTTTCACCCTCCAGGCCTTCTCCAGTTCATCCTTGAGGTCTTGGTACTTTCACATGCAGTTTCTCATGCTCTGTTTTTACCATCATCGGGGATGGATATATATATACATATACATACATATATATATATATATATATATATATATATATATATATATATATATATATATATATATATATATATATATATATATATATATATATATATATATATATGTGTGTGTGTGTGTGTATATACAATTGACCAGTTTGTTAAACTTTTTGTACATTGTAACTACTTTACAATGTAGTTGGAGCTAATGTTCTGTGCTGACTTGCCTCTGACACTGAACTGATTTAAACATATTTATTATAGTTGTGAGATAAATATTTAGATTATTTGCTTTAGGGTTAGTTAAATGAAATAAATCTAATTTAAACTATGATAAAATAAATACATAAATAAATAACAGGAGTCAAATTGTAAAACCACATTGCCGTTTGTGCACAGACAAACTCTGGTAGTAGTTATTAAACTTTGCACATTACAAAAATAAAGACAATATTTGAAGTTATGTTGAACTGTAAGAGTATTTTTCTTAAATGAAACAGAACTGTTTAGGGTGTGACCTTCCAAAAAAAAAACCCAAACAAACAAAAAAAAAAACAAAACAAAACAACAACTTCAAATCATTTGACTTTTGCTTTTGGCAACAACATTCTGAAAACCATTCTAGTCCCATTAGACAGGTGCTGTAGAAAATTAAACTTTTATTCAACTCAACAAGTTTGGCCTCTTATGAAGAAAATGATCATATCAAATATTTATTGCTGAAAAGACAGCCACCACCCCTCTGAGTAAGCTGGAGATTGGACTGATTTAAGAGCTGAGAAAGTCATATTTGAGCCATCACACAGCAGGGGAAACATCTCCCTTGCTGTGAGTGGAATTCCACCTATTCCTTCTCGTTAAAACAAGTAGAATTTAGCACACATGGGAATTGTACAGATTCAAACCTGAACAATTATGAAAACACTGTCGTAATGAGCCAAAAATGTGGAATTAATAATGCTGGCACACTACCAAATATAAAATTTAAAGATTGGGGCAAGGAAGGTGTGGTGGGATGCACACACTTACTAGCAACACACAGCTAATCTGCAGATGGTGACTGCTATACCAAAAGAGAAATAACCACCTCTTAATGCTATTTTATAAGTGTGCTTATTGACTGTTCATCTTGATCTTGGTTAGTTATCATATGGAATAAAAAAAAAAAAATTGGAAATCTTTCAATACAGAAACAATTACCTGATTATAAATAAATATCAGAAACAGATTAAATAAATTATGTGCTCACTGCTATTTTTCACCAACGACATGTTAAGAAATCATACTGACAGTTTCAAAGTGGCCTCTTGATGTTCTGAGGCATGCACAGAGGCACAGAAGGGGGGGGGGGGAGGGGGCTTTAAATACCGCCCAGTGAATATGGACATTTATCGACTGGTTTGATGCTACTTCGAATTTCTCTGAAAAACTTTGTTTTTCATGCTGCAAACACATGATTTTTGATTAATGCTGGTGAAAAAGTTGCCAGATCTGTCTCAGTTTTCTGGAAAACCAAATGAATCTCTTCCACCACACCCCAGTGCATCGACAGCGGAGTAGACTCAACACCTCCTCCAAGAGCACGCAAGTTTTCAGTATTTTTGCTGTTATCGAAATTACGGTTGACTTGTGCAGCCACCACTTCTTGTACACATGGTAACAGGTTTTATTTTCTGTTAAGTGTGTCACACTCCCAACCTGGCATGTTTGCGGTCCTGTCTTCATATTCTTTTCATTATTGACTAACATGATTTTTAATTTGAGTTTAATGTTTTTATCCATTAAATCGTACCATTTTATTTATTAATTTATATTTTGTTGCTGTGTAATTAAGTGTCCTAATTTTTGAAATGTCAGATTTACTTCAATCTACTTACTTCAATTCTATTCAGTTTTATTTCTTAGCTGGCTAATTTTGAATAAATTCCTTCTAAAGTTCATGTGTCTATTTAAAAACGCTGCTGCATTATTCCCATGTGAATTGGAACAACTGGTAGTCAGTAAAAAATACTGCAGTCACAGAGCTTGGCCTTTTTCATGTTTATACCTTTCTTTATATTGTGATGTTGCAATAGTGTCAAAAGGCAATGTTAAAAACCTTATGCTTTGCTGTTAACTATACGTTTTAAATGGTGAGTACTTTTATAGAACAAATACACACCATTTAAAACACAATTTTCTGTTGACACTCAGCCATGGCAAAGTTATGATAGTGGTTCCCAAAAGGTAGTTAAATCTTGAGTACTGAGGAATGACAATATCATAGTCATGCTGTGCTTTCTTTTTTTTTTTACTTTGCATTTACATAAACATCTTAGTGTAATATTGTGCCTATTAGCACAATAACCAACTCTGTGACTGTGCTTAAAAATGTTTATTGTTTTGAAAAATATGTTTTGATTTGTTTTTTGTAAAGCACTTTATAAATGTAAATAAGTTATAAGTCATATCAGGGAAAAACATGGTTTCACATAAGTCCTTGTCATACCAGACACAATTCTAAAATATAAGCTCTAACATATTTAAGATTATTAGCTTTCAGAATTTTTCAGATATTTTTTTCTTTATTTGTAATATTGTAGTTGCAGTACAGTAGCAGTTACTGTATAGTAATGCTACTTGTATCAAATTACTAACAAAAGAAAGTGTTTTTGTGGGGTTTTTTAAAAAAATAAAGTCTTAAGAAACATAAGCCTTCACTTGGAAAAAGTGTGCTGAAATCTATAGGAAGTTGTTTGTCTGAATTAACAAGATGATTTCATTTAGAAAAGATTTTATTTGCTTTTCTTTTTTGAATAAATGGAGTTTTTTTTATTTTAAAAAAAATCTGTGTTTTTCTGAATTAAATAACTTCATAATGCAGATGGCACACTCATCACATGGGTCAGATAGATAGATAGATAGATAGATAGATAGATAGATAGATAGATCAGAAAAGCAAAAGAATTATCGTTCTATTATTTATCTCAATTTGGAAAACTGAAATACAAAACATTTTCATGTAAATTTACCTGGTAATTCAGAAAATGAAGTGGAATATCAGATTGGTGGTTATGAGGAATATCATGCAGACTTCAACTGGGATGAAAACAGTGCCAGTTTTACAAGTCAGTTAAGCATTGAAATCTTTATATCATGTTGGTGAAATACAAGTGAAACCATGTAGTTCACACTGAGCAAATACAGTAAAATACAACAGCAGACTGATATAATTGCAACTAATCACCAGTGACCAAACTTGAGACATTTACGAAAGAAAAGATTTCACTTTTTGCCTTGGCTGGGACAGGACAGTATTCCAAACTGACAGACATTACGGCTTCAAAAGTCAAATATGTAGCCCCCAGACGGCAGGGGGAATGTCTCCCTTGCTGTGAGCAGAATTCCACCACAAGACCCCTTTTCATTATAACTGGAACTGAACGTGCAGGAATTGCTTAAGCAGGTTTAAACCTGAATTTTACTTCAGCAATGAGCCAGATGTCTGGAGTTCATATTCGCGCACTGCCAACTACCAAGTACATTTCACAAGAAGGTAACACCTTGGCGCTGCGTAGCCTACATAGTCATGTGCTTGTGTGTGCATTTTGTAAAAGATTTGAACTCCAGTTTAATATGACTAAGTAGAGTATAATAATTAGAATATGTCATAGTCTTGTTTCTTCACATTCCCCAGCAACAATCACTATCTTTATAGTTGACACAGAGACCATAGAAAGGATAGTTAGAGATTTTTATGTTGTCAGCTTTGTACACAGCCAAGAATGGCGGATTTGATGTGTAGACCAGATGGATGTGTCTCTTCGATGTGCGTACACATGTGGCTCTCCAGTTGCAACCCAGAAACTGTAGAGCTCCTTCTCAAAGTAAATCCCAATATAACCTCTGAACACACACACACACACACTTTTGCACACAACCATGCACACACATACACACACTCACAAGAAAAACATGCTATCCTATCAAGCAAGCTAGAAAGTCTGTGTGGCCGACCTACATGATACACAATCCTTTATCTGACTTGGAGGTGGAGGATCGGGGGTTGAATAAACCAAAGCAAAGCAAGTTTTGAAATTCTTACCTTCAACAAGAGATGCATTTGCTGCTTCCACTTGATTATTATGAATGTAACATCACTATTAAACACGTACACCTCCCAACCACTCACTGGTGGCAACAAACGTTCCATAGATCCTGATGTCCCAAAAGATGTTTGGTTGGATCAACAACACTCATATGACTTCATCAGACCTCAAAAGTGAATGGTCAAACAATAGCTTATAAACTTCCAGACTGGATTACTGCAATTCCTTATTTATGAGTTGTCCCAAATATGCCCTGAAAAGTCTCCAGCTGATCCAAAATGCTGCAGCGAGGGTTCTGATGAGGACTAGCAGGAGAGATCATATTTCACCAGTTTTAGCCTCTCTACACTGGCTCCCTGTTAAATCCAGGATAAAGTTTAAAATTCTTCTCCTCACATATAAAGCTCTCCATGACCAAGCTCCATTGTACATGAAATATCTTATAGTTCCATATATTCCAAATAGAGCATTGCGCTCTCAGACTGCAGGTTTACTTGCGGTTCCCAGAGTCTCAAAGAGTACTATGGGAGGAAGGGCCTTTAGTTATCAGGCTCCTCTCCTATGGAACCAGCTCCCACCGTGGGTTCGGGAGGCAGACTCCCTCCACACCTTTAAGATCGAGCTGAAAACCTTCCTTTTTCATGATTCTTCTAGTTAGGATACGAGCATCTCCTGAGTTGGAGTCTGCATGTACGGGACCCAACTATCCAAGTTATGCTTATTGCTCTTATAGTTATGGGTAGTCTAGCCATCCTTTACTTATGTAGCAATGAGGATGTTACCTGATGCACTGAGAAGTACCTCGCTCTATTTCTCTAATATATCAATGTATAAATATATGCCAGTATTAATTTTACAGTATTTAAATATCTAACTTATTTCTCCTTTTTTTCCGCAGTACTTCCTGATTAAGTACAATTGTACATTTTGTTCTGTCTTTCCTGTCGTCTCGTTCGAGGCAGATTGCTGCCCTCCCTAAGCCGGGTTCTGCCGGAGGTTTTCTTCCTGTTGAAGGGGAGTTTTTTCCTTCCCACTGTCGCTGCGTGCAGCTCAGGATGGGGGATTGGATCGAAGTCATGATTTGATGCAATCAGTTGGTTTCTATTATAGGATATGTATAAATTGACTTGAAATAATGTGTATGTTGATTTGTGTATGTAAAGTGCCCTGTGACAACATTGTTGTGAAGTGGTGCTATACAAATAAAGTTGAATTGAATTGAATTAATGCTGGGACTCCATTTGAACTGAATAGGTATATTTAGTAAGTAAGTATATTCAGCATATATACATACACACACACACACACACACACACACACACACACACACACACACATATATATATATATATATATATATATATATATATATATATATATATATATATATATATATATATATATATATATATATATATATATATATTTCAATTAACTAATTTTAACAGTAATTCAGTAATAGTAATATGAACATGATTAAATGAATGACAAATACTGATTAAAGTATTGACAACAGAAGTTTACACACACTCTCTCCCCAGAAACTTTTTGGGAAAATGTCTCTAAACTTTTGACTGGTACCGTACACAGTTATATCAGAAAAAAATAGTTTATTTTACATGAACTTACATTTTCTAAGCGAGTGGTATAGACATCATTTACGGTCCCTCTGCAGCAGCTTCTACACTGCAAAAACTCAGCCTTAAAAAACAAGAAAAAAGTATACAAAAATTAGGTAAATGTTGCTTAAAATAAGATAAATTATCTGCCAACAGAACAAGAAAATTTGGCTTGTCAAGACTTCCCAAAACAAATGAAGATACTCTTAAAACAAGAGGAATTCTCTGGCATAAAAACTAAGAATGATCTTACCTTTAAAAACAAGCATATGTGTACTCAATTTAAGATTTTTAGTCTTTCTTAGATTTCAGTTTTTGCAGTGTAGAGCAGTGCTTTAAGTGGAACAAAATAAGTGGTGGTCCTCCCTTAATGATTTGCTGTCAGTTTTGTCATGCAAATATGGGACAGAAACATGGCTGATACTTTTATGTAGATCTATAAATTGATCTGTAGATTAACAGTTATGTAGCACAGACATGACAAACACAGCAAGTTCTAAATCAAATCCACATTTGCCAAATTCAAAGTGCCATGGAGACACTTTTGTGAACTTCAAGTCTCATTGCATGGACATTAAAAATAACACTGAAAAGTAAATACATAAACTTAAAGTTCATTAACCCTTTCATGCATGAATAAATAATAAAAACAATGCAATATTTTTCACTTTTTGTAAAAAAAAAAAAAAAAAAACCCAAAACAAAACACTGAAGTGGTTTATTTAAAAAAAGTACTCTCCTCATTCATGAATATGCAAGAAAAAAGCTTGTCAATAGGGGCCCACTACAGGGCCACTGTGCATGAAAGGGTTAAAAAAAAAAAAAAGAAGTTATACATTTAGACTTATTTAGCTTATTACCAGACTAATTTAACAGTGTATTACTATTACACTTTTTCTCTGTGAAATATGTTTTTCACAGCATTAGGCCTCGCCATGCCACTTAGCAATATTATCTTTAATCTAGAAATAATCTTCAAAAACTTAAAATACTGATCAGCCATACACTTAGTTTGTTTGGTGTAGTAACTGACTGTTAAGTAGTACTACTGTCATCTGTAAAAAAATAGTCGAAGTAGTGAAAAAGAAGTCCCAGTACGCAAAGGGATAGAATTTAAAAGTGCTGGTACTGCGTACCGCTGCAAACCGGTCCACTTAAAGCACTGTTCTAGAAGTGTATGCAGGCACGTCTCTCGCCTGCAGGAGATGACAGTTGCTCCTTTCAGCCAGAGGTTAAATCATTCATGGCAATGAGTTAAAAGCAATGCTGAATGGCTGCTATTGTAATGTTCCAAAGTTATTTTAGACACAAAGCTTTGTTTCAAATAAAGGAAGTTGCCATGACCTCATGCCCCAGATGAGTTCTGGATACAATAAAAACTCTATATGTTTGAATAGAAAAGTAACATACCTAATTCCACTTCCTATTAGATAACTTGTGTGTGTTCATTTATCATTTTTAAACCTGCTTTATCCCATTTAAGGTCACGCACAATCGCTTTTACAACCCCAATTCCAGTATTGCTGCGACATTGTGTAAAATGAAAATTGGAACACATATTAAGAAAAAAAAACTTTTATCCTGTAATAAATTAAAGACAGTAAAAGAAAAGATGTGTGATGTTTAAACGTAACACATTTTACGGGTCAGACGTGTCTGTGTCCTGTCTCAGTCTGTGAACATGATACACAAGTGGTGGAGCGAGACTTCTTAAGATTTCTTTTTCTATCTCATTAATGACGACGGCTAAAGAATAAACTTATCTTTTTAAATCAAATGAAAAAAAAACAAACAAACTTTGGCTTTCACTAAACCAAATACATAATTGGAAATGTCTTCATCTGGACAATGACATATCTCATTATGAACCATGACATCAGTGCTTGAAGCTCAAAAGGGGCTAAAGGCATACTGTTACAGGTTACTTTTGACCTGACCTATCATGTAATGGGTATGCCATCTAACCACTGAGGGTGCTGTCAAATATGGATAAATACAATAACCCTCATTTACCTATAAGAAGCCAGCACAACATATATGATACATAATGTCTCTGAGACATTTTGTACCATACGATCACTTTATGGTACAAACTTTGCTCAAAATCTTGTTGAACACAATTGAATTTTTTGTGTTTTTCCTCTTAACAAATACCAGAAAACAGATGATTACACTATAAGCATTTTGACATATCACTTGGTAATAAAAAAAAAAAGGGAAATATCTCAAAATATGTTGATACTTTTTTATTTTATGTTTTGCTAAAAGGACAAATAAAGACCTCATATACAAAGAAATCAGACTTATCGGTTTCATTTTTCATAGGTTGGGTGTTTATGGGTTAAAAATTAGACTACTAAGGTATGAATCTACTGTTCTGTCTGCCATCACTTTAAACTCCCCCTTATGTTGTCAATTCAATATTTACAACTGTAAATTTGATAGACAATGCTCCCTTTATGTCAGGACTCAGGCAGCTACAGCACCATCATTGTGGTTTTTCAGTTCTTCAGAGCAGGTCTAACAACGGATCAAATACCAACTTAAAAAAGCATCTGGAGAGTGCAGACCTCCGCCACACAACTCGTTTTCACCCATATTGTAAAGAATTCTTTTAAATATTCCTGTGTCCACAATTCCTCTGTAAAACACAATGTGGCATCATATAGGTTGCTGATTATGACTGTAAAGCTTGTATAATGTATGCTTTTATGGGTGGAGTTGTGACATCAGGTTTGGATTCCTTCTGGGCTCTTTCTTGTGAGGTGTTCCAGGCACGTCAAAGTGGGAGAAGGATCTATGAAAGATCTAGGATGGACTGGAGGGACAACTTTCTTAGACGGCATTGGAACTCTTCCAAATCCCGCCTGAACAAACTGGGAGAAATGACAAGACAAGCTGGGAGAAGTGCCCAAATGGGCTGTAAGGAAAAAGTGGCTGGGGAAAGGGACCTTTCTGTGACCCCAACCCAGATAAGCGGAGAAAAACTGATAGGTGGATAAATTATAGCCGTGAACTGAAACACACATACACACACAAAATTATGTTATTAGAGAGAAAAACTTTTGTAGTATAGCAAGAGATTGTAACTTTTTTCTTATTCACTTCATCAAGTGACTAGAATAAATAGACTAGACAGCACGCATTCACTGTAACAGCCTCTGGATAAGCTTAACGCACAACATTTAACTCAGCCCACAGCTGCTTAAATACTTCACCAAGATCTTGTATTGATAATGGGAAACCAGAGAATTTGCAGTTCTAGAAGCTGCTTTCCTGCAGGGTTTTAGATGTTTCCCTTTATCTGCACACCTAATTCTAGTTAAATTATTCTCTAAAAGCTTGTTGGCTCCTGCACAAAATGACATATTGATTTGAATCAGGTGCGTCGCAGCAGGAAAACATAACATCTGCACTAGTTCTTGGGGACAGGAGTTGAGGATCCCTGTAAGTCTGCTCCTGCTTGTTCTCCCGTCTCAGCTGCATTCTGCAGGGTAGCTTATATTTTCACTTGGCTCCTGTGTCACTACGTAGCCTGAATACAATGATCAACTGATTCTAGAGATTCATAGCTTTGTCCAGAAGACCCAACTGACCATAAAGTCCTCAGGTTTTTGCTAAAACTTGACAAACTATAATAGTTCAATTTACAGAAAAGATGTAATGGAGATGTAATGCATGTCTTGTAAGAATAGTGTAATTTATTATTATTATTTTATGATCAATTAAAAAAAATGTATATATATATATATATATATATATATATATATATATATATATATATATATATATATATGTATATATATATATATATATATATATATATATATATATATATATATATATATATATATATATATATATATATATATATATATATGTATATATATATATATATATTCACAAAAAATAACTTTTTGTGAATAGTGTATATATATATATATATATATATACACATATATATATGTATATGTATATATATATATGTATATATATATATATATATATATATATATATATATATATATATATATATATATATATATATATATATATATATATGTGTGTGTGTGTGTGTGTGTGTGTGTGTGTGTGTATGTATGTATATTTTGTGAAACTGCGAGAGGTCCCCCTTGTGGCTACAATAACATGCAACATGTCAATTAGGTAACCATTAGGTCACCCCCAAATCTGCCTCGATTCCCAGTCAGACATTTCAGAAATTGTCTTGCCATTAAATCATTGACACTCAGAAGGATGGCTGACTCTCTGTGCAAGTTGTGCCATTTTCCAACAAAGACGACTTCACATACTGTTGAGGAGCGTGGAAAATGGGGGTAGCAAGAAGGAGTTCATCCTTTCTGTAGCTGGTGCTATTATTGGACTGGGCAATGTGTGGAGATTTCCGTATCTTTGCTACAAGAATGGTGGGGGTGAGTGCTTCTACTTGTTATTCAAAAATAAGGATTTTGATAACCATAAAAAAGGATCTTAAGTGCTGCTCTGTTTATACACTGTGCAGGGTAACTCTCTTTGCTATATATTAACACCTTTCCACAGCATTAAAAAGACCAGAACTAGTAGTGTAACTTGTTCAAAATGTAAATAAGTTCATTAGCCTGGTTTGCAAAGTGGGTGTCATAATCTCTTTACAGTGTAAAATAGTTTTAGACTTAACCTGCTTTATGAATAATTCAGTATGATGACAGCTATTGTATTTAGTTGTAATTTACATATCTTAAAAGATAAGAAAAGAGTATCAACTTGTAACATTTACCAAATCTTCTGGCAAAGTCATAATGATAATCCAAATATTGTTAATTTGGCTTAAAACATTGAACCAAAAAAATGTTAAACAATGTCAAGTAACAACTGTTTCACTTGTGGTCATGAAATTCCTCAAAGAACTAAAATTGATCAGGAAATAGGTCAATTTAAATGCTTTCCTCTGACTTTTTTTCAGTCATAAAAAGCCATACATATATTACTCAGGTGTGGGGAAAAAAATCATCTGCAGCAATGATAACCATGTTAGAGTCAAGTCAGAAAGTAAACCTGGACTGACAGAAAAATAGAAGAACATTTTTAGTACTTTATTACTGATGAAGAATTTTCTAAGTAAAAAATAATTATTACAAACATTTTATTCTTATTTAAATCGCTTTCTGAAATAGTTCAAATGCACACAAATGTGTCTTTTAATGTCTGTTTAATGTGGCGTTGGATAAAAGTCTTTGGTAAAGGATTAAATCTTCATATTTATATGATCATTTTTTGTCAAGCCCTGTCTCAGATTTTCTTTTTTTTCTTTTTTTTTTTTTTTTACATCAGATGATCGCTTAAGTTGTCATAATAAATTCAATAAAATGTAAAGTATTTACAAAAAAAAAGTTTTGTTTTTTTTAAGATATTTTCCCTAAAGGTCTCATTTGTATTTGTGCCACCCTTTTCCTGGTCCTCGCCATTGCTTGCTCCGTATCAGACCTTTATAGGTCCACTTCTGCATAGCTCAAGCATTAACACTTTAAAAAAAAACAAACATGGGTGTGTCTATTGAACTATATATATATATATATATATATATATATATATATATATATATATATATATATATATATATATATATATATATATATATATATATATACACTATTCACAAAAAGTTAGGGATATTCAGCTTTTGGGTGAAATTTCACAACAAGCCTAAAATGTATTCAAACCTGTACAGGTGAACTTAATGTGATCTTCTCTAAGCTTTTAAATGCACATGTCCAACTGTTAAATGTTTCAATAAATTTTGCACAAGTTGCTGTTCTCTAACAAGGAGCTTAACGGCAAAAATCACGGCAGGTGTGTGATCCTTGAATTGACCAATAAATGTCCTGGTTCAATTAGAGCTGTTTAAACAGTTGTCCTCATCATGCTGTTCACATTTTGACATCATGGGACCAAGACGACACCAAACAATGGAACAACAGTCCCTTGCCATTGCGATGCTTCAAACAGGACGTTCTCAGACAGAAGTGGCCACTGAGCTTGGAGTGTCACAGAGTGTCATCAGCAGGTTGCAACAGAGATATGGAGAGACTGGAAGAGTCACAGAAAGGCCTAGAAGTGGACGTCCTTTGGCCACATCCCGTGCTGATGACCGTTACATTGTGAACACTGCCCTGAGAAACCGGACGATGAATGCCACTCAACTCCAGGCACGTTTAAGAGAGGTGAGAGGCACCCAAGTGTCACGTCAGACCATTCGAAACCGTTTCCATCAGCGTGGTCTGCGTGCTAGACGACCTGCACGGGTACCTGACCACACCACCAGGCACAGGCATCATCGTCTTGCATGGGCCAGGGAGCATTTACGCTGGACGAGGAACCAGTGGGCCTCAGTGCTGTTCTCTGATGAAAGTCGATTCACACTGAGCAGAAATGATGGCCGGCAACGATGTTGGAGACGTCAGGGAGAGCGCTATGCATCAGCCACTGTTGTCACCAGGCGAGCTTCTGGTGGTGGCGGTGTTACAGTGTGGGCAGGGGTGTCCAATTGGTACAGAACTGCCCTACACTTTGTGAATGGTACAGTGACAAGCCCATACTACCTGAATAACATCATTAATCCAGTGATTGTGCCCCTACATGAACAGCACAGGCCTAATTTCATCTTCATGGACGACAATGCTGCTGCTCATCGAGGCCGCATCATCAGGGAACGGCTGTTGGAGACTGGTGTACCTCAAATGGAATGGCCTGCACTCTCTCCAGACCTGAATCCCATTGAAAACCTGTGGGATCAGCTGAGCTGTCGTGTAGAGGCTCGAAACCCTGCACCCCAGAACCTCAATGACCTGAAGGCTGCCCTTCAAGAAGAGTGGGATGCCATGCCTCAGCAGGCAATAAGTTGCCTTGTGAACAGCATGAGACGTCGTTGTCAAGCTGTAATTGATGCTCAAGGGCACATGACGAGATATTGAGACGTTCAAATTTTTTGTTGTGGTGTAACTACCATTGTTGTTACCTTTTGTGTTGAATGGATTTTTTGAGATGAGGAAATCAGTAGTGCATCCTTCTACTTAAATGTCTTACTTTTATGATATTATATCACTGTAGCATGAACATATTGCATTTTCCATAAATTTCACCTGAAAGCCAAATATCCCTAACTTTTTGTGAGTAGTGTATATATGTATGGGCACAGTCAAAACTGCAATGGTTGGGTGGATGTTGGACTAAATGTGCCAGGAATAAATGAGTCCAGATCCATTTGGTAATCCAATACCAAGAAAAGACTCATGACACCAGGGGGGCTCTATGGAGCAGGATACGGCCCAGGTCCAGAGCAGGTCACATCAATCCAGGAGCAGCCAGAGGCAGAGAGCAGGGTCAGGTCCAGATCCAGATCCAGATCCAGATCCAGATCCAGATTCAGAATCAGATCCAGATCCAGATTCAGATCCAGATTCAGATTCAGATTCAGATTCAGATTCAGATTCAGATTCAGATTCAGATCAGATTCAGATCTAGATCCAGATTCAGATCTAGATCCAGATCCAGATTCAGATCCAGATTCAGATTCAGATTCAGATCCAGTTCCAGATCCAGATCCAGATTCAGATCCAGATTCAGATTCAGATCCAGTTCCAGATCCAGATCCAGATCCAGAGCAGGTCACATCAATCCAGGAGCAGCCAGAGGCAGAGAGCAGGGTCAGGTCCAGATCCAGATCCAGATCCAGATCCAGATCCAGATCCGGATCCGGATTCAGATCCAGATTCAGATCCAGATCCAGATCCAGATCCAGATTCAGATTCAGATTCAGATTCAAATTCAGATTCAGATTCAGATCCAAATTCAGATCCAGATTCAGCTCCAGTTCCAGATTCAGATCCAGAGCAGGTCAGATGAATCCAGTAGGTGCCAGAGGAAGGGGGCAAGGTCGAGTCCAGAACAACAACAATGCAGGTTCAACAACAGGCTGGAGAGCAGAATCCAAGACAAGCTTGCAGATAATCTGGCAGAGAACTGAGGGTTGCATGATGCTGAAGAGAGGAGTGCAACAGACAAAACGGATTCTGCTGATTGACGGTAATTGCCGTCAGCAGCAAGCATGGCCAAATAAGGCATGCGTCAGGGAGTCAGACTGGAAACCATGACAAAAACAGTAAAACGTATTATGCAAAGACAAAACTATGTTAAAAATATTAAATAAATACACCAAGAAATGGCAGGCATCCCTAGAGACTGAGCCATGTAAGAAGCCTGCCTATCCCTTATTGTCACCCACAGGTGCATTCTTCATTCCTTACACGCTGTTCCTTGTCACCTGTGGGATTCCCATGTTTGTACTGGAAACAGCACTGGGCCAGTACACCAGTATGGGGGGAATCTTGTGTTGGAGGAAGGTGTGCCCATTGTTTGAAGGTAAGCTATATAGTGAGTAGAGTTTAGCACATTAACGTGAAAATACTAAAGAAGTTCCATCATAATGTTTATTTTATTTCCAGGGTTGGGATATGCGAGCCAGATAATAATTTTTTATGGAAGTATCAGCTACATTGTGATTTTGGCCTGGGCATTCCTCTACCTCTTCTCTTCTTTCTCCGGAGAGTTGCCATGGGCCACCTGTAATAATACATGGAATACAGGTGAATTCATAACAATGAGACAGCTCTCTCCACACATATACAACCTCAGCTTGAGGAATATTTGCATTATGTCTAAATTGCCTTTTTGTTTCTTTTTTAAGCTAGTGTGATTTTTCAAAGTCTTTCATGTATACATATATATATGTATATATATATATATATATATATATATATATATATATATTTCAGATCGTTGTGTAGTTATAAACAACCAGAACATCACAGCTAACTGGACCTCACCTGACAATGTATCATCATCATCATCTGTTATGGAGTTTTGGCAGTAAGTTTTTAACTTTTTAAGTTTTAAGACTTATAGACTATATAAACATCTTCATCATTTTTATCTGTTTTTGCTGGATTTGTCTGGGTGGGACACTTAACATACTAACACAACACAGACATCAGCATAGCTCTACCTAGCTTAAGAACACATCCAATCAGCCAGAATAATTGACAGCAACTATTAAAGAAAGGTACTCTTTAATTGTCCTTTAAAGGTGGAGTATGTAAGATTTTCAATCTTTTCAAAATAAATGAACTAATAAAATAACTACAATCATAATTAGATAGTTTTTTGAACATGTAGGTTCCAGTCTGTCCATATTTGATGCGTCATTAAATTACAAGTTTAATTAATGACAAATGACAAGATGCACTTTTTTTTTTACTGGCAGGCAAGCGTTTAAGAAGGGTCTTTGTCATTAATTAAACTTGTAATTTAATAACACATCAAATATGGACAGACTGGAACCTACATGCATTTTTATTAGTTAATTTATTTGGAAAATATTGAAAATCTTACATACTCCACCTTTAAGGCCCTTGAATTGCACATTTATACATATATCATTCTTAGAGGCAATTTGTCAGGATATTCTTGACTCGTCAATCAAATGTATAATTAAAAGCACAAATGACTGCATTCCCCTCAGGTGGGCTAAAGCTAAGGAATGCCCCTTTTTCTGACTCAACTTCATCAAATACTGTCTGGAAGGCTGTCTATCTCCCATTCCTTGAATTTGTCCAAACGTGCAATATCCTTGTCTTTTAATAACAATTTCAAATACAGAACAGTTCACTAGTCAGAAATAAACTAATTCATTTTCATAGTCAGAGCTTTAATATCACAATTATGTCAAGTTATCAGCTCATATCCATTGAATTTTAGCGAGTGCAATACCTTGGTAAAAGCAAATAAGTTGCCTTAAGATGAAGGTTGATATAAAAGAAAAAAAATTAAAGCTTTTTTTCCTACAATTTCATGTCTACAATTCTGTATTCATATTCATCCACACATTGACACATGGACACATTTAGTGTTTTTCTTTTTTTTTTTTTTATTCTTTGCTGGTCTGGCAGTGAGTATGCAACTGACTGGTTTAGATAATGCCTTGCAGTTTTGCATGCAAGTTTTATTATTACAATGAAATCTTGCCAGTGTCTGTTATGTGCATCTTGTTTTAAATGATTTACAGTATACAATCTTATAGGCGGCGGGTTTTAAATATTTCCACTGGCATAGAGTTCTTGGGAAGCTTACAGTGGGACCTTTCTTTGTGCCTTCTTCTGTCCTGGATCTTCTGCTACTTTTGTGTCTGGAAGGGAGTCAGGTCAACGGGGAAGGTAAGACAAATGTGTTTCATGGTCAAATTTACCCCTTTATTTGAAGTAAAATCAACATAAATAAAAGGTCCACACCTTCACTATGCCTCTAACAACTTCTGGGCTCTCCAAAGCAATTTACAATCAGTTTCTTATTTTTCTATTTAACTGGATTCTTAAAGGTGGAATATGCAAGATTTTCAATATTTAAAAAAAAAAAAAAATTAACTAAAAAAATAATTACAATCATAATTAGATAGTTTTTTAAAACATGTAGGTTTCAGTCTGTCCATATTTGATGTGTTATTAAATTACAAGTTTAATTAATGACAAAGACCCTTCTTAAATGTTTGCCTGCCAGTGTCATTTGTCATTAATTAAACTTGTAATTTAATAACACATCAAATATGGACAGACTGGAACCTACATGTTCAAAAAACTATCTACTTATGATTGTAGTCCTTTTATTAGTTTGGTTTTTTTTTTTTTTTTTGTTTTTTTAAATATTGAAAATCTTAGATACTCCACCTTTAAATGTCATACCTATCCACTCTGTACTGTTAGCACATTCAGTTTATACTGCAAAACAAACCATCTGCCCTCTAACAGAAGACAGACACCGCTCTTACACAGCCATCCTTGTGTACTACTGAGATAACATGTAAAAATGCACATATAATAGAACAAGAGTTGAACTGAATCTCATATCTTAACATTTGCGCTAAACTGTGACAGTGGAAACCATCCTTAAATAAAAATGCTGTCATGCACAGGTGTAAACAAAATGAAAGAGCATGTTTAGAAAAATGAGAAGTTTTCCATCCGGCACTGATAAAAGAAAGATAGAAACGAAGAGAAAGAGTACAGCTAACACCAAAACAGTGGCAAATAGTCCAGATAATCTAGTCTGTCCTGCTGATGATGACTACCTGGATTGAGCCACTAGAGACCCAAGAATCGACTCTGGTCATGCAGGAAATGCATTAGAAGAAAGCACTACCAGAGGATTTTCTTTTTTTTTTACCTTGGTAATGGCTGCGAGCCGACACACTCACATGTCTGTCGTTCAGTCAGTAAGCAGAACTGAAATCATTACTGTGAGAACATGATAGTAAAAGTGATGACTGGCAGATGTGTGAGACAGATGTGTGCAATGGATCCTGTGTGGGCCACATAGCTGCCTATTGTAGCGTGACTTAATTCCAAGACATGTTTTTCCTCAACTGAGTATCAAAGTACGTTAGTGTACACTTGCGGAATGACTGCATCAATGAAGTCTCTTATAGTTGTAAAAAAGAGACCTAGCAGTTAGATTTTAAAATCAGTCACTTGCTTAACAGTTGTCATGTAACGTCTGTGGAGTTGTTCAATCGGATGCCTGAAGTGTGTGCAGCTGACTGTATTGCAATGCCTCATTGCCAGATTTCTGTTATCAAAACGGTGACAGTGATGGTGGTTATTCTTTCAATTGTAATAAGTTATGTTTTTCTTTTAATGTAGGCAACCTACATCACAGCCACATTACCTTTAGTCTTGTTGGTAGTGCTGTTTTTCAGAGGAATGACCCTTCCTGGAGCCTTGTTTGGTATAAAATACTATCTGTACCCCGATCCTTCCCGCCTTGCTGACCCACAGGTATCATTCAGCTTCTAACTTTTCTAATTTGCATTGGATTCATTTGGAATATTTTCAGATGTATACGTTTTGAATGGTTTGCAGGTATGGGTGGATGCTGGAACACAAATATTTTATTCCTATGCTTTATGCTTGGGATTCCTGACTTCTCTTGGGAGCTACAACAAGTACGACAACAATTGTTACAGGTGAGTACTTTATGAAGAAATAAACTACAATTTATAATGTACCCAATGAGAGCTGTTCAAATTGTACCATTATAAATATAATATCGCTTAGTTTGTGCCGTTGGACAGACTCTAAAAAATATGTCTATTAAAAAAATATAGAAAATGTTTTGAGAAATAAACACTGTTACATTTTTACCATTGGATACCTCTCTTAATCCACAAGTAGAATTATGTACTTCCACTGTATATGCCCTGCTGCATTCACAGGGATATTTGTTAATCCAAGCGTGGAAAATTCTGTCTTTCCATAGTATACATGCTGTTGCAAGCATTGAAAAATACCACACCAAAATAAAGAGAGAATAATTTAACAAAATTAAAACATTTGCTTCAATTGAAAACAAGTGATTGGATTAGGTTGATCCCAGATCAGTTATTAACTTCTTATTCAGCATCAAACTCTAAATCTTTGTCAAACATTACAGTTGAACTTTGATGCAACACACAAACAAATAGGTAAACCTTCTATAAAAAGTTCCTACTAAATTTTTATCCTACATTTGACCCTGTTTTTCCAGTTCCAGAGTGTGTAGTTGGCACAATATTTGTATTATTCAGTGACACAATTTGTACTTGTTTATCTGAAAAGCAGAGCATGTAGTTAAAGTGTAACTATTATGTGCATTTCAGGCTAATTTATTTTTATTTCTGAAACCAGAAGGGCTGGGATTGATCGAGTTATTGTCACAAATCACTTTATTTACTTCAGACCGACCCTCTCTGTAGGCTGTCAGATCAGCCTGCGGGCAAAACGAGTGGATTGAAACTCTTCCGCATTAAGCCCCGCCTCCCGCCACTGCGCTACATCAGGAGCGCGCACCACAACTGCTTTCGCCGTCATTGTAACATCTCATAAACAGAAGGATTAGGCTAATATGAACTCAATAAATAAAAACAAAATACCATGTCAACACATAGCATACAGCCCTACATGTTGGAACCTGAATCAGACCCTGAAAACAAAGTGGAAAACAGCAACCCACAGCAACGAATGCAGCAGGATGTCTCTCTTTGGTAAACTCACCAGCCATCGTTGGAAATAACTTTATCCGATGTTTTCCACCCGCCTGATGTATTTGTACATGCCCTTGTTAACCAGTAGAAGGTAACCAATCACCGAACCTTATCCCCCGGGACGTCACAAGGATTTCCAAGTAGAAAAAACTCTCTAAAACGACACGTTTTTCAGCACCATGGAAACCGAACGGAGAGCGTGCTGGAACTCAAACTCAAACTCAAACTCAAAGATGCGTTTAGTTGATTAAAAACTGTGCCGTTCACATGTCTGATGAGGATTCAACACTGTAACACTGTAGAAAGCTCAGAAAACTCCAAATACCATAATAGCACCCCTTTAACTGATATATAAGATTTATGGACTGAACATCCCGCTGTCTTAGCCAAAACTGTGTGATGTATCCATTAATCAGTTGTATTGGCCATACATAAATATGGCCAATCAAGTATGTTCTTATGGATTATTTGAGTAATAGAGAATTCCTAAAACTTGATAGAAATGTTTATATTTCTGAGTCTTTATATTATATTTGTGATATCCTTCTCACAGTTTGATCACAGTGTGAGTGTGTTATATAGAAGAAATGATGACACAATTCTTCTGATTTGCAGAGACTCTCTCTATCTTTGCCTGCTGAACAGTGGGACCAGCTTTATGTTTGGATTTGCTGTGTTTTCAATTCTGGGCTACATGTCACAAAAGCAGAATATTGATATTTCCACTGTTGCTGAGTCAGGTATGGCTGTGCAGCAGCTTTACAACACCTAGCCAATTAAACTTTATGCATTTTGATGTTTGAAAATCCAGATTTTATTCATCCAGATAAATTGTTAGTATAGTTTGTTTTATCACTTTTGTTTGTTGTTGAAATATTCATATTAGCATCAAGCAGTGTATATGATAAATTAGCTCTATATACTTCTAAATAAAGATGCGGTGGTTGCCAGAAACTGTTATTGTGTTGTTTGCACTCTGCAGGTCCTGGCCTTGCTTTTATAGTCTACCCACAAGCTGTGACACTGCTGCCCTGGCCTCAAGTCTGGTCTGTGTGCTTCTTCACCATGATCATCTTGTTAGGAATCGATGGTCAGGTAAGCAGAATCCTCCTATTTCTCCTTAAAAATCTGACACAGATTTTAATATTGTTTATTAACATCTATCGTGCCATGTCTGTGTATCTTCATGTCAGGTCAGCTTTGATCATGTATTCTGAAGAATTGAATGCAAATATTATTGTTGTAGTCTAATCATTTCCACTCAACTTTGCCATTGTGTCGTTCTCCAGTTTGCTGGGCTTGAAAGTCTCATGACATCTTTAACGGATGTCTGGCCCCTCCATATCCGAAAAGGATACCGCAGGGAACTTTTTCTGATGCTGATCTGTGCTGTTGGCTGTACGTTGGGGCTGTTTTTAGTGTCAGAGGTTAGAAAATTAAAAATGCTTTAATTACCATGTCTTGTGATCAAATGTGCTTTCATAGGGAATTTTGGAATTCCAAACTTAACATGGAAAGTTTTACTGCTTTTTTTTTTGTTATGGTTTTTTTTTTTTGTTTGTTTATTTAACATTGTTTTGTTGATGAGTTTTGTTTTGTTTCCAGTTAAATTGTCCTCACAGAACGAATACTTTTATTCATGCAGGCAAAAAACTTATGAATACATTCAGAGAGCATTTGAACTAGTAGTCGTAAAAGCTATTTCACAATAGGTGTAAAAACAATTTCCTTGAAAGTGTTATTAGCATTTAACCCTAAATTCCAAATATAATGTAAAATGTGAATTAAAACAGAATACGGTCGTTTGAAAAGGTCATAAACTAATGTTTTATACACAATAGGAGGGGAAAGGAATTAAGTTTTAACAATGATGCTGAATGCTGAAAAGTGAGACATTTTTCTTATTCATAAAATATATCTGCTCATTGCAGCGACATGTTTCTAAAAAGTTGGGATGTGTGGCAACGAAAGGCAGATCAGTTACCAGTACTACAAAGAAATAGCAGAAAGAACATGTCCCAACTAATTTGTTTAATTAGCAACAGATCACTGTCATGACTGCATCTCTGATGGTCTAATGATGCATTAATGCCCTGAGAACTTGAACATCTGGAATTGCACCATTGATGCTGAAAGATAAACAGTTTTAATGAACGTGCATCCAAATTAAGACTTTTCAGGGAAGCCCTTGCATATTTCAGCAAGATAAGTTATAACTTCATCCTGTTCCTTTTCAGACTTAATATTACTTTTATTACTTATAACTGTTACATAGCTTTATTTGTTATTTTTGTTTGAAACTGAAACAAGAACAGTACCAAAGAATATGCTAAACTGCATCTGTTAAGTGAAATACTGCATCTATTGTATCTGCATGCTGTAGAGATGCTGGACTGGATATTTTGAGCCACTGCAAAAAACAAAACTGTCCCAAAGTATTTAGGAATCAATTTAGTTGGGACTGAGATTGTAGCATAAAAGATGTGTTTAAAGCCTAATCATCTTTTCTTTTTTAATAAAAAAGAAAACTAAATATGTAGTTTTGATCTATAACTACTAAATTCAGGTTATTGTTTAAAAAGTTGTGAGAGGATAAGAGTGATCCAGTTGACACTGACTGAATGCACTGCCAGTCACAAGTTTGGACATACTCTCTTATTAAATCCAACGGCAGTTGTCATGTTGGTCTCCAACTTGCACCCAATAATTGTAACATGATAGAAAGCAACAAGATCTGTATAAGCTTTTACAACTCATACTCCCCTCCTGCAGATGAGGATGCAAACTGGGTCAGACTTAAAGGTGACCTGGCTGGTGACAAATGACCTGGCTTGTTTTTATTGGAGGACTAGTTGTACACACTGATTTTCATCCGTTTGAAAGCAATTAAAGATTAACCATATGGATAAATAGAGTAAGTAATGACTGATTGGTTTACTTTTAGGCTGGTATATACATTCTGCAGATCTTTGACCACTACGCGTGCAGTGGACCTACTCTCCTTCTGGTCGCAGTCCTCCAATCTGTGATTATTGGATGGATTTATGGTAAGACCCAGTTGTCAAGGGGGTAACATTTTATACTCATCTAATTGCTTAAGCCCTGAGTTTTCACACATATAAGTATTTATTCTTATTATCCAAGAACATTTGAAATTCCTTGTCATAGGAGCTGAACGCTTTTGTGTCAACATTGAGGACATGATTGGGTACAAACCTCTGTCATTAATCAAATACTGCTGGCTGTACTTCATACCTCTGATTTGTACCGTAAGTGTGAAGAGAAACCTTTCAAAACTATGCATTAATAATCTTTATT
This sequence comes from Telmatherina bonti, assembly GCF_933228915.1. Classification (NCBI taxonomy): domain Eukaryota; kingdom Metazoa; phylum Chordata; class Actinopteri; order Atheriniformes; family Telmatherinidae; genus Telmatherina; species Telmatherina bonti. The sequence continues at coordinate 29,978,848 of NC_136624.1, forward strand.
CTTATCACTAAATCTTTATTGGTAACAATGGGTTTCCCTTTAAAGGGAACCCTTGTTTATTTGCTATTGAATTATTCACCAATGAGGTACAACAACACTTACGTGTATCCATGGTGGGCCTACTGTATTGGCTGGTTTCTGGCTTTATCGTCAGTGTCTATGATCCCACTCAACATTATCTGCAAACTGGCCAAAGGTAAAGGGACTCTCTGGCAGGTAAGTGGTTGTCTTGTGATATCTGACAGTTTAACAGAATATTTGTAGTTGGGAATTCAGCTTGAAGCTCTTTAGATGTTTTTGCTTGTTCACTGCTGGAGGAGGCATTTTGTGACTATTCAAACACTTTTCCCCAGCGTATCAAGGCAAGCTGCCAGGCTGCAGATGACCTTCCAATGATGGCAAAGGAAGTTGGAAGTATCAATGCTTCGCTTACAAGTCCATGAGGATGAAAAAGAAAATGAAAAATCAATGAAATACCATCTTTTGAGATAGTGTTTGTTTTTATGCATTATAAAACTATGTACAAGAGTTTCTATGAAAATAGATACATTGATAGATACTAGTAGTTAATATTTATTTGCTACATTTCCTTTTGTAGAAAGGTGACCTATTTCATTGTGGTAACAAATTCTAAAGTACAAGGTCTTTACTAATCAAATAGTATTACAAAAACAGAACAAAGACAACAAATCAACCTCTTTTTTCTGTGGTTTATATTACAGTTTATCAGCTAATTAGACTGACTCAGAACAAATGCCAAAAAGCTTTTACTTACTTTTTTTCCCTGACAAAAAGGCCACTATGACTGTTGCAATTGCATGTTGGCACTGCTCACCAAACACTGTAAAAATGAACTCATCTATATACACGAGTACTTCAAATAGAAAACCAATCTGCTGCATCAGGACTGTGTGGATCAGTTTTCCCTGACAGTTTTGTCCTTGGTGAATAATCAGTTAATGTTCATCACATTGGCAAATCCAACAATGATCATCACACATTCAACAGAAAGATTTTCCAGGACAGCATGGGCTTTGCTAGGTTTACAATGATTTAAAAGAGCAGATGACATGTTAAGCCATTTTATACTCACGATGAAGGGATTTTTTTTGTTTTCATTTCCTAACAATGCTTAGACCCACATTAGTATTTTGATTTAGCATAAAGTAAAAAGCAAATGTTTTCAAGTATGCAGTGACTTTTGAAAAGAAAATAGTCAGAAATAGAGCCGTTGATGTCACTTTTAAAAGAAGAAAACAAAACAAAAAACTTTATTATACTGATATTATATAGATATAGATGAATAATAATAATAATAATTTAGAAAGAGTATATTTGTCTATTTTACTTTTTATTAAACATATAATTAGACAGGTCAAAATACCTCTTTGCTGTTCTGGAGGAAATACTAAAGAAATTGTTCCTTAAGAGATGCCTGTCTTACTTTTTTGGTAAATATTTTATTTGACCATTTGTCATGCTTTTTGGATAATAAAAACCCTTTTTGGGTTGTAAAACGCCTTTCATTGTGTATTATTTTGTCTGTAACAAGGTTATTTGCAGAGTGATAAGTAACTGGTTTTAAAGGATCACTTAGAGATCAGTCCCCTCGACGTACTTGTGTTCATCAATCCTTGGATTTTCTGTGACACTCTGAGAGCACATCCCCCAGTTGACCTATTTACTATTTTTAAAGAAACAGAACCGGACTCCGGCCAAAATGAACCAACCCCACCTAGAATATTAATGCATTAATCATTAATATGCAGTGTTGCTTCTCTGAGAGGGCTTTCCACAAAAGCCTTTAGAACTTGGCTGTTTTACTGACCAGCCAAAGGCACAGTTACAAGGATGAATGGTGTTGTTGGCAGAAAAACTGTGCCCAAGTTCAAGGTTAGTATTTGGACTTCTAGCATACAATCCTAAGCAAGTTCAGGTCAGAGCATTGCAATAGCTGAGCAAATTAAACTTCAAGACTAGTATTTAAATCTAGGTAATTGTGTTAAAATCAAAATGATTGAATGTTTTTACTGGATTACCACTGAACACTTTAGAGGTAACACAAAAAGTAATAAGTTGTCTCACTGGTTGTCTCAGATGTTAGTGAAAACTCTGCTAACTTTGTGAATCTTAAAACTGCAAGAATTTCATGGTCATAATGGGCTTTTAATGATTTCTCTGAAGAGTTATATTTTGAGGGGCCATTGCTAGACACCTTAGATTAAAATGAAAATAATTGAATAAAAAAAAAATTGGAATCTAGGGCACAAATCTTAGGTTTTGGGGGATCGTCTTATACATTTACTAAATGATATTCTGATTCAGGGGCCAGTTATCGCTGTAATATTCTCCGAGGTTCTGCTTGTATCTTTGTGGCTTTGAAGTCAACATTAAAATATTTGTGCTTAAAAAGAATTTATTCCAACAAACTGTCAATGAATATTTGGTACAGCTGCCTCAAATGAATGAAAATTGAACCATGCACTAATGCACAAAAAAAAAAAAAAAGTGAGAATTTAGTGCAAATTTCAACAATCTGAAGATCTATATATAGCAATTCATTAAAGATGGTATTGCAAAGGCAAAGAGCTCAGGGGCCAGTTATCTCCACCTGGGAACCCATTTTTCTGGAAGCAAGTATCTGCCTGTTTGTTAAAAAGATTAACAACTAGACAACTGGAACTGGAGAGCTTGAGCATGGGAGGATGAGCTTCCTTGAATGGAAATGGAAATGGTTTTGGATGACTTTCTCAACCAGTATAAATAGATCTACACAGTTCAGGCAACCTGGGAGAGTGGTGGCCTAGTGGTTACAGAAGTTGAAAACTTTCTTAATTCTTAAAAATCGAGTTCAAATCCTCAGGCTACAAACAGAGGTGAACCACTTTAGTCCCCTGAAGAAGGTCCTTAACCCTCAGGCATCAGACCTATTCAACAACCTTAGCAGAAAGACAATGAAGGCACAGCCACCAGATGTTAGGCTTGTTTTATTAATTGAGCTTATGTTTACACATCTATTCTTGTGACAAAGTATTTAATGACTGTGTAGAGGCGTTTTGCTTAATAAGTTTTCTTTGGACAGTTGGCAGTGAAAATGTCATGACAGAATGGAGTTATGACTGAATGGAAGAGAAAAGCACAAAATTCAACATATTCAGATTTGAACTGTGCTGGAGTTTAGTGGCATCCACGCCAATCTCTAGGCTACCAAAGTAGAGTTAAAGCATGTCTTTCTTTCTTTCTTTCTTTCAAGAACATGTTTTGGTTTTGTTTGTTTTGCTGGTGTAGTTCAATTTTAAACCAGTGGGGGCGACAACACAGAGACGCGGGGTTTAGCGTGCCTGTGTTTCTAATTTGCAGAAGAAGAACTTCATTCCCCCCCCTTCTTTTACTCCTCATTGACTCACTCTTCCAAACTGTGCCAATCCAAGGAGGTAAACTTGTCGTTGGTCAGCATTGAGGTAGAGATGCACATTTATTTCGGTCACAATAGTTGTTGACTAGTTAATTTAATTAGTTTAACATCTCGTCTCACAAACGTATGTTATGATAAGCTAGTGTTGGATACTGATGCAAACACCTGCTACTTGCAGCGGTGTGTTTCCAGTTCAAGTAAAAGAAAGAAAAAGTCATTTATACACTCGGATAATTCACTCTATGTCATTCATTTGCAAATCATTAATAAAAAACAATGACCAATTCTAAATACATGTAAGCTTTATACGTCGTTCGGTGAACAATAAACGTTTGGCTAAATATCTCGCTGTAATATTCTCCGAGGTTCTGCTTGTATCTTTGTGGCTTTAAAGTCTACATTAAAATATTTGATCTTAAAAAGAATTTATTCCAACAAACTGTCAATGAACATTTGGTACAGCTGCCTCAAATGAATGAAAATTGCACCATGCACTAATGATACAAAAAAAAAAAAAAAAAGAAGAAAAAAAAAAAGTGAGAATTTAGTGCAAATTTCAACAATCTGAAGATCTATATATACCAATTCATTAAAGATGGTATTGCAAAGGCAAAGAGCTCACAGCTGGAGTTTTATTAAAATAAGTTTATTACTGGGCTAGTGGTATAGGCAATGAATACAACTGAGCCGGATTAAGAAAATATTTAACGTGGATAAAAGAAACCTACATAATCCTTTACTTCAATTTAGTATTAATCCATGTTGGGAGCTGTAACATCTATGTTACATATGTTATTTTCCAGAGGGTGCAGTTCTGTTTGCTACAAGGAGGATTCAGATGTTTTTTTATTGGGGCCTGTTGAATGCACAGAGGTGATGCATTATTGTTATGTAATATACCTGATTTTTTTGCAATGAGAGAATTTCTGTCATTCTCATAATGAATTTTTACTCAAAGCTAAATTAATAACTTACAGCTAGATGCGTAGAAAGCTTAACAGTGCTCAGGCAGACGCAGCAACTTTAGCATCCCAGCTGCCATATGATTAATCAGCTGAGGAGCCCTAATCCAATTAGGATAGTAGCTTGTCTGTTAGCACTCCTAAGCTTGCAGATAGGTCAGGATATTTTTGTGCAAGCTCCGGCAAGACAAGAGAGTAAAAGGTGTACAGCAGGCATATTTTGGTAATGGAAATGTTGACATCTAGATTTCTTCAGTTTACCTCTTCAGTATGTCATCAGGTGTTTGCCTGAAAACATTGAGCTTCTTAAGGAGTCACAGGTTTGTCACCAGAGGGTATAATGTTAAACTGTTTCACATCTCCAGGTTTTACAACATGTCCATTGTCAAGATCCACGCAAGAGAGATCTTTGATTCTCGTGGAAACCCCACAGTGGAAGTTGACCTTTATACTGACAAAGGTAGGCCTCATTGCACGCACTTAAAATCAGCTACTGTTTTTGAATAGTTAAAACTGTGCATTTATACGATAACAGTAATCCTGATTTATAAAGTCAATGCACATGTAGCTCAGTAACAACTACCATGAAGATTTAGTAATCTCTTCAAAGGGTGAGAGGGCGTTTTTGTTCTTCTTCACTTTTGACAGCAGTGTGTGATTAATGTGCATTACGTTAGCATAGCCCTGAGGGAGTATAGTGCTAAATTAATCAGATGGAGTGTTTGGTTTATCAAGACAACACAATTTTTGGCTTTAGAGATAGTTTATGATAGCACTGAGCTATGCAGGTCTCACACAGTGCAGAGGGGAGTGTTTTACGTCTTAGTGCAGAAGGACTGGTATGTATTCCAAATCCAAGGCTGAAGTTAGCACAAACTGGGAGGCGCTGAAAATAATCAGTTTCATCACAAAGAAGATGACGTGCTAAAAGTAATCATTAGATGTAGCTCAGGAATAGTGGTCAGACCACATGTTGAAGTGTCCTTGAGCAAGAGGCTGTGTGGGGCAAGTCCACTGCGTGTTTAATGGGTGTGGTGCTAGGTTTACGCCTTTTAAAGATGAAAAAGCACTTGTAAAAAGCAGAGACAGTAGCTGTGTTAAAAAGATTCAGAATGTGAACCCCTCCTTTTCAGATCAGTTTGGTAACAAAACAGATATTTGTTCATTGCTTTTTTTTTTTTTTTTTTTTTTTTTTTTTACATTATTATTATAAAGGCATGTAGAAGTTTACAAAATCTGATGGATATTGTAACTGTTTTTAGACCTTTTTGCATAAATGTTCCCATGCTGTGTTTTATGTACCTCATGTTAGCTGCTACCTCTGCTTCACTTGTTGAGTTTAAAAGTTGATATCAGTTTGTTTTCTCTTTATATTTAAATTGGTAAAATACATGAGAAATTAAAATAAATTGAGTTCATGAAGCCTTAAAACAAAAAGGATGCAGTATCATGTTCAACACCAGAGCAATTGGTGATGTTTGACCGTGTGAGGTATGTGTGCAACATTTAAAAATTTAGCTGGGCACTACTACACGCTGCGACAAATCTATTCTTGTTTAAATTAAGTCAATTCTGGGGACAATTGATCAAAACAGCAGCTCTGATCTAACAGCTGATCTTCAGGGGTTTTGTATAAATGATTGTCAGGAGAGCGTCATCATAACTTAACTGATTTTTTTTAAGCATGAATGTAGTTTATCTGGTTGACATTTGTTTTACATTAACATCATCTCACTTGCTAAGGTGCAGATAGTTAGTTTTCCTCTTTTCAGGAATAATGTATGGATGTTTGTCCTGAGGGTGCCAGTATGTGAAACATTTATGGCCCGCAGAAAAATGATAGCTACTTCGCTCCATGCTGTGAGTCTTTGATGATGTGGTTGATGCAGATCTCAGTCAGATGTTTGAAATAAAATGAAAGTTCAATGTTTTGCTTTTAGGAAGAACTTAAACTTCAAAAGTCAAATACTTTTTTTGTTTTGTGATCAAAATCAAGATCTGCATTTTTTTAAATTAATAGCACTCTTGTCTGATATTAAAGAAGTGGTTTCTCATTTTCTGATGTGTTTTTTAGGACCACTGACCAGCTGTAGACATGTTAATTGTTTCTCCCCAGGCAACATTGTGCTTGTTTGATTCATATATCTTTTTTTTTTAATGGTTCCTGTAAAACGTTTAACAGTTCTTGTGTCATATCTTTGCTCTTCTGCATATTTTCCAGGTTTGTTTAGAGCTGCTGTACCAAGTGGTGCATCCACTGGAATCTATGAAGCCTTGGAGCTCAGGGACAATGACAAGTCCCGCTACCTTGGGAAAGGTTTGCAATTTTAGCTTTCAAACTTTTATAAGGAAGAAATCTCATAGCTGGGCTATTTTTTTAAATATATTTATTGCCCTCACAGTTTTACTTCTTTTTTTTTTAATTGTCTATATTCCCTGTTCTCTTTTCCTCTTTGGCAGATGCAAATGGATTAGTGAGTTCCTTTACATGTCCTTAATCTAAAAACTAACATTGGCTTGTTTGACAACATAGGAATTATGCAATCAGGACAAGCAATCATTGAACGCTTTAGCGAATCTATTGCTCAATTTGTACGGTGGATTCATGGAGGCATGCTGTCAATTCAGTGTTGATATGTTCTTTCTTTTCTTTTAATCTTTTAATTTTAAGAAATTGATTTGTGAGAATAAAATTGGAAAAAAGTGACACACACACACACATATAAATATATATATATATATATATATATATATATATATATGTATATATATATGTATAAATATATATATATGTATAAATATATATTCTTTTTTTTTTCTTTTTTTCTATGCATGTGTGTTTAAGAAAGAAGGGTTGCATGTTTTTCCCAATCTTTGGTGTTTTTATCATAATATTGTGAAAGAATAAGCGTAAATCTTTCTATTGCAGGAGTCTCTCAGGCTGTAGAAAACATTAATTCAACAATTGCTCCTGCACTTGTTGGCCAGGTGAGATAATGACCCTTTTTCTTTATTTCTGTTTTAAGTTTCACTTCCGAAACATGAGTCGGAAGGCTTTTTGTTACTGGTGTAATCAAAACATGAATTTATCTTTCCTCAGGATGTCTCTGTTGTTGAGCAGGAGAAAATTGATCAGATGATGATTGACATGGATGGCACAGAAAACAAATGTATGTTACAATCCAAATATAATTTAACTGATGATAACCATATTTTCTGTGTAGACGTCATTAAAGACTTTTGATTTCTTCAGTATAGTTTTAAACAAGCTCTGTCCAATTGATCAAGTGGGACATTTTTATGGATTATACACACTTTGTCTCAGTATTGAGAATTACTATTGTGCTTCAGTATAAAGCATTTTTAATAATTGCTAAATATACAACAATACTACTACTACTACTACTACTACTACTACTACTACTAAGAATAATAATAATAGTAGTAATTAAACAATAATGATCATTTCATTTATAAGTGCATTTCATGACACTTGAGGTCACTGTACAAAATGATATTGAAACACATTGAAGGGAGGAAAATCCCAAAGACGTACTGTATTTAAAAAAAAAAAAAAACAGCAATAAATGATCTGACAGGCTGCTGGCTTTTGTTCATCTGCTTCGTTATTATTAAATCGTCAGTAGACACCAGAAATCTGACTAACTTTCTTCCCTCCAAACAGCCCAGTTTGGAGCAAATGCCATTCTGGGTGTGTCTTTGGCTGTATGCAAAGCTGGTGCAGCAGAGAAAGGAGTCCCCTTGTATCGCCATATTGCTGACTTGGCAGGAAATGCAGAGGTCATCTTGCCTGTACCGGTGAGACTTTAAAAGCAGCACACAAACATTTATAGGTTTTTTCTTATTCAGTTCACCCCTGGCCTCATTTCTTCCCACCTCCACCTCCACCAGGCCTTCAATGTGATTAACGGGGGCTCGCACGCAGGCAACAAGCTTGCTATGCAGGAATTCATGATCCTCCCCATCGGCGCCAGCACCTTCAAAGAAGCCATGCGCATTGGAGCAGAGGTTTACCACAATCTGAAAAATGTCATTAAGAAGAAGTATGGACAGGATGCCACAAATGTGGGAGATGAAGGTGGCTTTGCTCCAAACATACTGGAAAATCAGGAGGGTAGGCATTCAAGCTGCTGATTGTGTCAACTTGTCTTTTTGAAACTTTGCACATGAAACGGCTGTAAAATACAACTCTGGTTCTTAAAGTCAAATAAAACTGAAAGACGACGGCATGTTGACAGGTGACTAGAATGTCTCTTGCCTTTTAGCCTTATATTTAATGTCATTTTAAGAAAAACAAAACAAATAAGTTTAATAAAGATTAAATAAAGTGTTAAAACATAATTTATATGTGATTTGGGATGTTGAACAATCCCTGCATTTTCATACAAACTTAATGCTTTGTGACGGTCAGCAACGAGAAATGAAATGATGAAATCACGTCCGTTTTTTCTTGCCTCCATATCTGTTCACACACTGCAGCCCTGGAGTTATTGAAGGAAGCCATCTCCAAAGCAGGGTACACAGATGAAGTTGTGATCGGCATGGATGTGGCTGCATCTGAGTTCTACAGGGATGGAAAATACGACTTGGACTTCAAGTCGCCTGACGACCCAAGCCGTTACATAACTCCCGATGAGCTGGCTGATCTCTACAAGAGCTTTGTGAAGGATTATCCAGGTAAATGCATGATAATTTACACTTTTTAGCACAAAGCATGGGGTCATGCTGGATGCCATTTTATTCATTTAACTGTTTTATATGTAGTGAGGAAACCCTTGGTGTATAAATATGGTCAGTTTATAAATTAAAATAAAATTGAAAAGATGATCCCGTTCAAGTCCGTTTGACATTTTAAAGCCAAAAAAAATCAATAAAAATAAAAAACGTCTGTTGCGTATTTGTACTTTTACTTGCAAAGACAACTGTTTACAAATAAATCAGAATTTTATAATGAACTTATTTCATCATAAAATTATTTGACTGACCCCTTTTTTTTCTCTACTGGTTTTCCAGTCTGGATTTTATTTTAAATTCTTCATTATTTGGTAAACATAACCAGATATTGTGAAAACAGCTGCAGTTGGACAGTTGTCTATAACAAAAGTTCTTTCAGGATTTGCTTCACACCAGCTGCACTGTGTGTGTGCAGATTGGGATTTTCACTTCAGCTTTTATCTCTGATATTATAAATGTTAGAACATGCACAGCAGCTGCATTACACACATAAACTGAAATACCCAGCAGTTGCCTTCTACAGTTACCGCACACATGGCTGATGGGGTTTTTTTTGTTGTTTTGTTTTGCTTTTCTTACGAATTTGGTTTGTTTTGAAGACTTGTTTCCTGTCAAAAATAACATGCAGCTAAAATATTTATTGGTCATCATTTCTCAAAATAAAAAACAAACTTTTCAGGACAGATTTACCGATTATAATATGTTACAGATGTTATGTGTTTAAACCTTTATTCTTTAAAATAAGAACTATGCCTCTTCTAGCAGAAATTAAATTTCTGATCTTTATGTTGGTCATAATAACAAAATTAAATGTTGTGTTTGGGAATGCACAGATCCACTTTTTGCGAGTTCCAATCCGATACCTATATCTGAAATTTGAATATCTGCCAAGACCAATATCTGCCGATACCAAATCTGTTTATGTGAACTTTATTGGGACTATGGTTATTATTGCTGTTTATAACTGTGTAAGATTTTATTAGTGTAGGAGCCGATTTCTTTAACTGTGTTCTAATTGGTGCTGTTAGGGAGCGCTGTATTGTTACCTGGGCAGGTGACGCATATAGGAGGAACACGTCACTAGTTGGGTAGATGTTTGGCCCAGAAGGCAAATGGTTTTTGACCGCAGGGTGCGACGTGTAACTGGCACAAGAATTTTGGAGATGGAATAAAAGATGGATGAACCAGAAACTAAGGAATCAGAGTGAAATCAATCACGGTAACGCGGCGCGTCAAAACATTCTCAGACCAAGATGTCTCAGTGGCTTTGATTAGACTTAGCTCCTTCAATTAGGTTGTAATAAATTACCCATCTTTTCTGAAGTTACCTCACCAATACAAATATAATAACATTACAGATCTAACAATTTCAACAAGATTTATTTTGATTCGGCACATTTTACCTAAATACAACAATACATGTGGGGTTTTTGAAACAAAGATCTAGCTTTTAGTGTAACAAAAATGTCTCATTCTCACATTGAAGGCATTTATTTCTTTTAAAACATGTCCGAAGCATGTCATCAAGCACATCTGCGCTGGCTTGACTAGTGTGGTATCGGTTGTGGTATCGGTACACTTTTATTAATACCAAGTACAAGTACACACGCTTGGTATTGAGCCAATACCGAAACTGATATCAGTATCGGTGCATCCCTAGTTGTGTTTTCAGTACTCATCTTTCTCTCTGATATTGTGTTACAGTCTATCAACTTTGTTCTGCATTTATTGATTCATAAGCATTAATTTCACACAAAATTTGCATTCATAGACAGTTGATATGCTTCACTTCATGCTGCACTGTTGGTTTGAAGTTGCAAGACATGCTTTCTACTAATCTAGTGGCAAGATCCTGCTTCTTCTACTTAATATTTTGCTTTGGCATGTTTACCAGAAAAAGCTTAATAATGTGAACTTGTCAGTTTTAGAACAGCATGGAGCTGAAGTTTTAATACATTTATCTTTATTACAAAATCCTTTTGCTGTGCTTATTAAAAAAAAAAAAAAAAAAAAAAAAAAAATCATTAATGCTGCAGATTTTTCTATTTTGTTGGACTTGGGTATCTTTATTGCTGGATTTGACTTTATAACCACAGATGTACTAAACTTTGATAAGACTTTATGAAACCTCAGCTGGATTGCAAATACTTCACTGTAAGCACACTAATCATCTGTTTAATGACTGTTTTAGTGGTGTCCATCGAGGATCCATTCGACCAGGACGACTGGGCGGCCTGGACCAACTTTACTGCTAGCACCGACATCCAGGTTGTTGGAGACGACTTGACTGTGACGAATCCTAACCGCATCTGCAAGGCTGTGGAGGAGGCAGCCTGCAACTGCCTTCTGCTGAAAGTCAATCAGATTGGCACAGTCACCGAGTCAATGAAAGCGTAAGTCAGCATATTACTGGATGGAACTAAATGGATGTTGCATTGTGGCTGGGGAGAAGGAAGTCTGGGCTTTCCTGCTTAGGCTGTGACCCACGTGACCCGACCCCGGCTAAGCAGCAGAAAATGGAAAGATGTACTCCTACAATGCTAGAATGTCAAGTGAGATATCATTGGACCTTGCAGGTGTAAGATGGCCCAGGAGAGTGGCTGGGGTGTGATGGTTAGTCATCGCTCTGGTGAAACTGAGGACACCTTCATAGCAGATCTGGTGGTCGGGTTATGCACTGGACAGGTAACATACAAAAGTGACTAAAGAATGCTAAATCTGAATTGTGCATACGTTATGTGTGGATTAATGCCACAGGACATATTTCCACTGAAAAAAAACTTAACCCCATCAATTGTAGTTGAATATCAAAATCATGACATGGACAAAGAAATCAGGCTAAAACAGGTTTTCTCAAACCTAGATCAAGACTGGGGCTCCCTGTCGTTCTGAGAGGCTGGCCAAATACAACCAGATCCTGAGGTGAGCTACAATTTTTTTTTTTTCTGTTAAATCTATTAATTTCATTTAAATTATTTTTTTACTTTACTAAATTAATTTATGGTACTTTAATCTGACAAGAGTTGCTAAATTAAAAAATAAGCCATCTTAAATATCAAAATCCTGTTTCATTTATTGCGTTAATCAGAATCTTAACTATCCTTAAAGGTAAATTGTGCATCATCAGTTATGTATCTGTATTTTTAAAAAAAAAAAAAAAAAAAAAAGTTTAAAAAATTAGGAGCATGAACTAACCTAAAAATATTTTCTTTTTGCAGAATTGAAGAGGAGTTGGGAGACAAGGCAGTGTTTGCTGGCAAAAACTTCAGAAAACCTGTGATTGAGTGAATCTTTTACTTACGGATTTATAAACAAATGGATGACATTAGTGCAATAATGTTTAATGTAGAACTATTCACTACTAACAGTGGTAATAAGCGTACATAGTGCATATCATATTCACTGGAATTGTTAATCATAAACATTCATCTGGTCTATTTGTGGGGTTTTTTTTTTTTTTTTGTTTTGTTTTTTTTTAAGGTGTTAAATAATAGATTTAATTGAAGCACCTAAAAATAGTTCAAACAACACATGCATTGTGACAAATATAATAAAGTTTTGTTTGTGACCAACCTTGTTACATGATTTTCTTCTTTACCAGGATGGTAGATGTTTAATATTAATAGGACTTTAAATGAGTGGGAGACTTCCAGACCTGTTGACTTTGTCTCACTTTGGTTCAGGTTTACAATCTAAATCAATATCAATGAAGTTAATGGTAATTTAACGTCAATTTTTAGATTGTCATTGTTTTTTAGAACTACATATAATTTTTTTTTTTATCCGTTTCAAATGCTTGGTGGGCGGTGGTGTGGTGGGGGGTTCTGGTGTCCTTTTTCAATCCCATATCCAGGTGGTCCGCTTTATTTCTGTACCTGTCAGGGGTCTTTCTCACATATCTTAACCCTCTTCTGGAATTTAGTTTTTACATCTTAACTTTGACCTTAACTGTAGTCAAAGCTGATTTATAAACTATTCTTGAATTTTAAAACTAATTTGAAGAATAGCATCGAAGTGTTTTTTTTCTTTTTGGGTTTTTTTTTTTTATAAGAATATATGACAATATGTGGGCACAAGTTTGGACTCTTGTAAGGGCACTGTGCTTGTAAGAAGAAATTGTTTTGAATAAAAAGAAAATTACATAAAGAATATAAGTTAAACTTTTTTCCAGCAAATTTTTAAACAATTTTATGTATTTTAGAATTATGTATGTATGTGTATATATATATATATATATATATATATATATATATATATAGTGTGTGTGTGTGTGTGTGTGTAAAATTCTAAGATTTATGACATTAGCAATGGTTAATTCAGGCAAAAATGCAACATTTGAATGATGTATCTCCGTTAAACGCTGTGATTGAAACTAAACTAAAGCATTAAACCCAAAACCTAAACGATCAATAACATAATCCAACATTAATGACAAGCGCTGTCCATTATGTATTGATGGCGCGCGGTGTGATGTTTGTCTTGCATAATAATTGCCGACCGCAAGAGGACACGGTGTGATATGTAGCTTGATTCATGGCCGCCTGCGATGCAGCAGCAGCAGCTGATGAAGCGCCGTCTCTGCTGCTGATGATCCGCAGCACATGCTCAGTTATGTACACCCAGACAACTTTGAAGGCTTAGCTGTGGCTGCTGAGGTCATCGCTCTGAGGGGAGAAGAGGAAAAAAAAAAAAAAAAAACTAGACCGAGTCCCTCCGCTATACCGCCTCCATTTTGAACAGCCATGTAATAGGGGATTCGCATAGTTAGTGAGTGTGTGTGTGTGTGTGTGTGTGTGTGTGTGTGTGTGTGTGTGTGTGTGTGTGTGTGTGTGTGTGTGTGTGTGTATCGCCCACTGCGCTGCGTAGTGTCAACAAGCCACATCCAAACATCCTTCGACATGGACGACTTGTTCAGTCCGCGCAGGTAACTTCATTAACTTACCGCGTACATTTATGCTGCATTTACTACATAGTTTTCTTAAACGTGTCTACTAGTGTTTAGCAGCGTTACTTTTAGAGGCGTTTGTTTGCAATACTCGGAGTGTCAGTGGTCACGAAGTTCGTGTGTGGCTAACAAGCTAGCCAAATAACAGCGTTTATGTTAATGCAGCCTCGTTAGCAGCTAGCAGCTCCTGCTGGCAAAATGCCTCTCTTCTCTATAATGTAGCTCACACTTATATCTGCAGTGGATATTTAAATAGTGTAGGTAAACCAGAATAGCCTCAGGTACAGCTGACAAATACATTTAGAGAACATACTGTTATATCCTCGTTGGGTTTGAGGCGTATTTACATGGCTTGTTGCTAATGGATGTCAACATGTTGTGCATGCTAACCTTGATGTGCATTATTGATTGCATACTTTAGCTGTGAAAAACTACGCGGGTCATTCGGCTAAACACTGTCAGCCTGTTTAGATCCCCCCGAAGCAGCACTCGCTGTTCTTATAATGGTGGTGACCGTAAAAATTAGCAGCTCATGTATGATTGATTGACAGTGTTTTGCGGCCGCTGTAGCGTCGGATTTCATTCATGTAATATAAGGAGCCGTCAGCTGAGATTGGCTCGCAGAGGTGCAGGGGCGGGATGTTGTTCCGCTGCTGAAATCAGTGGTCAGTGGGAGGGAAGCTGTGCTGACAAGTTACCTAAACCCATATTGATCATATGTCTGTCCACAAACTCCACAGGGTTAATTACACATTAGTTTGCTATTCTCCAGCCTGGCAATCTCTCCAGTTGAGCTTGTTTTGCTCCTGCTTATTTTTAGGTGAAGTTTTTTTTTTTCTTTTCAAATGTGTCATTGATCTAATTGTATTTCCCCCCTGTTTTTCTCAAATATTAGGAGCCTGAACAGCACACAGGGGGAGATCAGAGTGGGACCAAGCCACCAGGTACAATTTGACAAAAGTTCAATTTTCTTTTTAGGTCATAAAAGAAACAAACAAAAAAGATTGTGCAGTTATAATGCATTCAAATATCTCCTCCCATCTGGACCACCACTGGGAGAACTAGTTTAAAGTTTGAAGGTTCTTGAGCTAAAGAATCAGTAAAATTATTACTAATATCTGTCCAATACACCTTAATAGTAGATATTTTTTCTGAAAATTATTTTCACATAATACATAAATGAACAACCAAGAAAAAAAAAAACTGCAGGAACCCAGCAAATAACACATACTGTGTTGTTTACGTTGTATAAAAAATGTAATTTATCAGCCAGTAAAGCATAAAAGAAATTAAATGAAAAGCATACAAATATAATAATATATTATAATAATATCATATAATGCATTCAAATATCTCCTCCCATCTCTGGACCACCACTGGGAGAACTAGTTTAAAGTTTGAAGGTTCTTCATCTAAAGAATCAGTGAGATTATCATTAATTAATATCAGTCCTATACACCTTAATAGTAGATGGTTTTTATGAAAATTGTTTTCACATAATACATAAATGAACAAACAAGAAAAAAGAAACTGCAGGAACCCAGCAAATAACACATACTGTGTTGTTTACGTTGTATAAAAAATGTAATATATCAGCCAGTAAAGCATAAAAAAAAATCAAGTGAAAAGCATACACTGCCAGCAAGACATTTAATAAGCATAGTACTAATGATTATTTAAGATATTGTTTGTTTTTAAATGCTTGTCAGTCTTTTTCTGTGTCCCACAATTAGTTCTGTTGTGCGTAGTTGCTGCACAGATGCAAAGTGAATTTTGTGCGTTTTCTCTGGTTTTATTCAGGCTAAGCTCCCAGAGTTGCAGCCGCAGCCTGCACCGGGCGCACAGACTCAAACGGAGAAGGAAGAGCTCATGTGGGCGCCTGGAGTCAATGACTGTGACCTTCTCATGTACCTTAGAGCAGCCAGGTTAGTGTCTATACTAAAAGTTGAAAAGGTTCTGGTATCTTTGTAACTTTATTGGAATAATAACACTTAAGTAGTCTTCTCCATAAAAGCAACTAAAAAGAATGGAAGCCCATATCTCATCCTGTTTTCTGTACTGCCTTCGGCTGTACTTAGTTACTCTGTCAAAATGGATGAATAATGGATTGACGTATTTATGCACCTGGGATTTTAAAGGCAATCTCCATAGTCAGCATCTGCGTCATTCAAAAGAATACCAAATAAGTCTCCCCTCAAAGGCCAGTGTCACATTTTCATGGGGGTCCATTATAGTGTGCTTTGTTCAGTTGATATTTACCAGAAATGTTTTGTTTTTATGTTAGAATGATCTCTTTTTTTTTAATGGATGTCATTGATCCTAGTGTCAAAAGGTTTCCTTGATATCTGATTTATATGGTAACATGAATGTGTTTTTCATTTTTAAGGAGTATGGCAGCGTTTGCAGGAATGTGTGATGGTGGATCTACAGAGGATGGATGCTTAGCAGCCTCCCGTGATGACACCACACTCAACGCTCTTAACATGGTGCGGAGCACCCTTTGAATTTGTGTCTTTTTCAACTGCTGCTAAGAAATATTGTTATTGTAATTGTTAGGTACAAACACTCAAGTCTTTGTTTGTTTTTTCTATCAAATTTAGCTCCATGCAAGCCATTATGATGCGGCAAAAGCTCTGCAGCGCCTGGTCAAGAAGCCATTACCAAAACTTATTGAAAAATGCTGGTCAGAAGATGATGTGGTGAGCGGCTCCTTTACCTTTAAGCTACACCTAAGTCAGCGATTGAAAGTTTGTGCAAGCAAGGGTTGCAGCAACAAAGGGACTTATGGTTATTTGTACAATGAAATACCTGACAAGACATGAGATTTTCATAGGTATGCACAGATTGTTTGGTTGCTGACTGAAATTTGACCATTTTTTAACACAAGTTGTTGTTGTCAACACCAGTGGCTAGTTTGCTTCTTTAAAGACCCCTTTTAGCTCATTCTTTTAGAAAGTTGACAAGCAACAAATGAATTAAGTTTAAGAACAAACACCTCTAGTAGTTCCTCTTGAGAATCAAGTCTCCTCCTTGCTGCTGGAATTTCTCACACTGCTCATTCAAAAGCAGAGAAAACATCTTAATCTGGTGCTCATGTTCTGTTGCCTCGAAATTTTTCTCAGTAATTGTACATGGAAGTATGATCAAGATGAAAGTACATCTATTTTCTTTCTTCCTGTTCATCTTTGTAAGGTCTAAAGCTGTATCAGAGGATCCCAGTAGCTTGTACATGCCTTGGAAGAGACTTTAGATTAATATATATAGTTTTAATCAAATGCTTTCAGTCACAGTTTTAGACTTATTTTGTTGTTGTAGTAACAATAAAAATAGGAAAATGACTCAAGCTTTACTGCAAATTCAAGTCTGTTAATATGCAGTGTATGTGAGCAGACTGGGAAGAGGCAAACTGGGGAAATTTAATTTATCTTCTCAGAGCAGAATTTGCAATACAAACCAGCACATATAATTCTTCTCAGGTTTTAGATTCATTTTGATTCATTTAATCTAGTTTCATCTTACACACAGACCTTGCTGCAAGCTAGTCCAAAAGCTGTGGGTTATTATAAAACTGCAGTAATATTTTTAATTAAAACAAAGTTATAGACCATTTTCTTTTTGTATGAAAGAAAATGAGAAATTTACCAAACTGCAATGAGTCGGTCTCTTTCATTTCCTCCCTTTTTCAATCAACCCCAAGAATTAATGTCTAAGGAAAAATCTTCACATTGCTAGTTGGCAGATACCAAAACATATCATGCCACTTACTTTTCATTTAATTCTCTTTTCATAACTGAATATGAATACATTTATCCATTTCTCCTGTTTTATCAAACAGAAACGCTTCATCAAAGGCCTGAGACAGTATGGGAAAAACTTCTTTCGCATTCGGAAGGACTTTCTGCCCACCAAAAAGACCGTATGTGCTTGCTTTTTATTTCGCGTTTTGCATTGCACACTGGAAATGCTTTGATGCCATAACCTTGTCTGTTAGACACCATGCTGAAAAATAGCTGTGTTCCTTTTATCAGGGAGAGCTCATTACATTTTATTACCACTGGAAGAAAACACCAGAGGCCGCAGGAACAAGAGCTTATCGACAGCAACGCCGCCAGCCATCCTCTCGTAAAGCAAAGACTCGATCTGCACCAGCTCCTGACAACACTTCCTCTCGAAATTACTCAGGTGAACTCTTCCTAATGTTTCTTGAAAACCTGTTGCCACCTCACATGAAAGGAACAACCATTTGTTCAAGAACCATATTTCCACTGTGTAAACTGCCTCTTTCCTCTGCAGTGGATGCGAGTTCTGCCAGTGAGGATGATCTTGACAGTGAAGACAGCGAGCAAGACGTCAAGAGCTGTAGTCACTGTGGTACAACAAGTGAGCTTAAGTTGAAACTTGTTTAACTGCTGAGATCCGTTTTACTAGTTTTGGGAACTTGTGCTTAAAGTATTTGTTCTTGTAACAGGCTCTAAGGATTGGCATCAGGTTGGAAGAGACAGCCGCTTCCTTTGCACGAGTTGTCGCACATATGAGAACAAACATGGATGTCTGCCGCCAGCTTCAAAATCTGCAAGCGGTTCATTCATGTTCAAACCTGTTAAAGCGGAAGAGGAGGTGAACAGCAAGCATGGCATGAGGACTCGTCGTAGCAGAGCACCTGTAAGCCCCAGGCTGGAACATTAAATTTACGAGTTCTAGTGCCATTTTATAGTTGCATAGAAAAGATACAATAGCTTATTTAATCTTTAAAAATGTTTTATATTTTAACTCATTTGTTCAGCAACACGTAAACATATATTTACTGTTTGGAGTTTTAACCGTGTTCACTGCTGACTGTCTTTTTATAGCAGTTGTCGTCTTTAAGAAGTGGTCACAGGAGGCTCACAGGCTCACCCAACCGTGAGGATCAGCAGTCCAGTAACCAGCCCAGCGGAACAATCTCTAGTTCTTTGAGATCATCTTCCACAGATAATAAGACTGACTCCACAAAGAGAACAAATAAGGTAAAAAACCAACATCTCTGCATTCCTGAAGAATGACCTAATCCATACATAGTTCTGTGGCGAGAAGTAACAAGTTTGATTTTAATTTTGTGGAAATTATTGGTTATTTTACTGTTCTTCCCTTATTAAACTCTGTGCATTCATGACAAATCAGCCATTACTGAGGTTTCTTTGTGAAGCCTAATTTCCACCAGTGGGTCTGGGTCAGTACACAGAGGTTTGGTTGGGTTCTAGTTTAGTAAATGCTGATCTCCTCTGCATATTAATATACCCTTATCTGTAATGCAGGCAGTGTTATCATCCTGTTTTTTGCGTGTGAAATCCATTGGTGGAAACAGGGCTTCAGTGCTTATTGACACTAATGTTCAAACTGGTGTGTGTGTGTGTGTGTAATTATGCTTTTTCTGCAGAAGATAAAAGAGGAGGTAACGTTGCCAAAGACAACAAAGCGTGTACGGGAAAGTCCCGCTCTGGAGCCTGATGAGCCTGAAAAAATCACACCCAAAAGGCCAAAAACTCAGGTAAGAGAGCAACCAAATAAGTGTATTACTGTACAAAAAAAAGAAGCTTATTTTGGTTAGAAAAAAGAAAAGAAGAGACCCATTTAAAAGTCTTTGTTGTGGAAAAAGTTATGAGGATATTTGTTTAGAAATGAAAACATGAACCAAATTGATTTTTTCCTCCAGGACACACAGGGCACCCGGGCAGAGGCAGAGGAGGAAAGCTCTTCAGAAAGCCGCAGTGCTCAGGACGATGGTAGTGACACCAAAGACATTGATCAGGACAACCGCAGCTCCTCTCCCAGTATTCCCAGCCCTCAACAGGGTAATGAGAGCGACTCCGACTCCTCTGCCCAGCCAAATGGGATCCCAGCAGAGCCTGTTACTCCTGCTCCTGTGTCAGCTGACACACCGGCCATCTCTGCTCAGGTTGCTGCCGTTGCTTCCCAGCCACCGCAAACCCTGCCCTCAGCTAATCCAGCTCAAAGCCCCCCTCCACCCTCTCCAGACCCCCCTCAGCCAGCCACTGGACAGACAACCTCCACTGCGGGGGGACGCAGCCGATCACCGCCTTCCAGTCACGCTCCCTCTGGTCCGCGGCCTCCTCCATCAGCACTGGAGGCTCCTCTTTCTCCAGCATTTCACATCCCACCTGCTCTCAGCTCTACGCAGCCACATGGGTCCTCTCAGACCCCACAACGCCCCCCACCCTTCTTTAAGGAAACACAGCTTCCCCAACCTCCTCTAACCGGCCTCCAGATCAAGCCTCCACCCACCACCCCTATTCCACCTTCACACAAACAGCTCCCACATCCCTCAGCTGCACCTTTCCCCCAGATGCCATCCAATCTCCCCCCTCCTCCTGCTTTAAAGCCTCTCACTTCTCTGCCCAACCAGCATCCTCCAGGCGCCCCTCCTCCTCCTCTTCAGCTTATGCCGCATCCTTTGCCAGCTCATACACTCCCAGCTCAACTTCCAGTGATCTCTCAGGCACCAACCCACTCTGGAAAAAGCCCCTCCTCTTCCCAGCCACAAGCTGCTGCCCCCCTTCCTCTCACCTCTGTCACATCATCCACTCTTGGCCCCGTTCCAAGTCTTCAGCCATCCTTCTCCCCTCTTCCTGTGAGGTCCTCGTCGAGTGTCACTGCTGTGGGATCGCAAGTTCCGATTAAAGAAGAGCCACTAGATGAGATGGAAGAGGCCAAAAGCCCGCCATCTCCACCTCGAAGCCCCTCACCCGAACCCACCGTCGTGAATATGGCAAGCCATGCCAGCCAGTCTGCACGGTACGCTTTTTACATCGCAGCCACATGGAATATAAAGAATCCAGTTCGTAGATTTTTTTTTTTTAAATTATGAAGTTTCTTAAAACTAAGTGAGACAAGTGATAAAAGCAAGTCTGAAAATGGGTGGAATTGCAAAGTTTCAATAACTTGTAAAATGTTTGTGAGCATCAAGGACAGAAAAGTCAGATTTATTTTGGGAACATTTTACTAAATAATAATAAATCAATAGTTATGACGAGACAGCTTGGGTTGTTCAAAGTAATCACATTTACAGCTACAAAAGTACAAGTGACTATAAACAATATGCCTGCTTAGCTGATGTGAAAATATTATCTGAAAGCCACCTTCAGTTAGCTGTTCTTCTACTATGCATACCATATAAGTGTTTCACTTGACTTTTGTTTGGGGTGGGGCAGTGAGTTTGCAGTGGGAACACCTACTTTCCTGCTGTGGTTCAATCAAAGTTTCACATTTGCAATGACAGAGCATTAAATCAGCAAATTAAAACAGACCAACAGGCTGTAAAACTACAGCAATGAGCTCTGGTTTTCTAAAACTGACTCAACCTGAACAACTGTGATTTCGGCTTTTTGCATTTATACTTAAAAAGAATTTCAGAAGTCAGTGTTCCTCAAGTCATCTTCCAACTTTTACATTTCCAGATAAAACACTGTGTTCATAGGTGACTTCCTGCTTGTTAGTATTGCTGGACATTATTGTAAAGACTATTTATTTATGTATTAATGTTAATATCATCATAAGCCACAAGCCAAAACTTAAAATAAGACTAAAAAAACATGATTAAAGGGTTAATGAAAACGTATATAAATAGGAACCACTTATTGAAATATCTGTATTCTGGAATATCCCTGATATCCTTATTATATTCCCTTTTTAGGAAATTGTGGAATTTTTGCATAAAAATAGGTTGATTGTTCATCGTTGAATCTGTTTCTTTCAGGTTTATCAAACACTTGGACCGTGGCTACAATTCATGTGCAAGGACAGACTTTTTCTTTACTCCGCTGGTGTCCTCCAAGCTGGCCAAGAAAAGGGAGGAGGCTACTGAAAGATCTAGGAGAGAGCCGGAGTACAGTGCTCGACAAGAGCGTGAAAGAGAAAAAGAAAGGGAGCGAGAAAGGGAGGCGGATAGAAGCGCTGTGAGTAAAATATTCTTTTTTTTTTTTTTTGTTCGTTGTAACATTTTTGTCTTAAATCGTCAACTATTTCACGCAGTATCTTTGCTTTCAGAGAGCATCCAGTTCCTCACATGACAGTCGCATTAATGAGGCTCAGATGGCGGCTCAGAGCCACGGACGACCCTCCTTTGAGCAACCACCCACCACTGTAGCAGCCGTGCCGCCCTACATTGGTCCAGACACGCCAGCCCTGCGCACCCTGAGTGACTACGCACGGCCTCATGTCATGTCCCCCTCTAATCGCAACCATCCTTTCTACGTGTCCCTGAGCCCCGGCGACCCCATGCTGGCATACCACATGCCTGGACTGTACAGCGCTGAGCCCAGCCTCAGGGAGCGAGAGCTGAGAAATCTCAGAGAAAGAGAGCTCCGTGAAAGGATGAAGCCTGGCTTTGAGGTCAAACCCCCGGATCTGGAAACCTTGCACCCCTCAACCAACCCTATGGAGCACTTTGCCAGGCATGGAGCACTGGGTCTTCCCCACATCCCTGGGCCCCCCCATCCATTTGTTCCCTTCCATCCTGGGCTGAACCATCTAGAGCGTGAGAGGATGGCCCTGGCAGGGCATCAGTTGCGGCCAGAGCTGAGTTATGCTGAGCGACTTACTGCAGAGCGGCTTCACGCTGAGAGGATGGCATCTGTGGCGACTGATCCTGCTGCTCGGCTGCAGATGCTCAATGTGACGCCTCACCATCACCAGCACTCTCACATTCACTCCCACCTCCACCTGCACCAACAAGATCCCCTCAGTCAAGGTGAAAATAATTGGTCAGCATTAATTCACATAAAATGATCCATATTTACTCCATGTTTTATTTCCTCCTACAGGTTCAAGCCCTCATCCCCTTGTGGACCCACTGGCAACAGGACCACGTTTGGCTCGATTCCCCTTCCCTGCAGGCCCACTCCCTAACCCTTTGCTCAGTGACCTCCCTCATGATCACGAGATGCTGCGCCACCCACTGTTTGGTTTGTAACTCCTTCCACACGTCGAGTCCTGTACGCGTAAACCAGTTCAATTCAATCTGATCTACTTTTCTGGTTTCCACAGGGGCTGCATATCCACGGGAGCTGCAGGGTCCAATTCCCCAGATGTCCGCCTCACATCAGCTCCAGGCCATGCATGCTCAGTCTGCAGAGCTGCAGAGGATGGCAATGGAGCAGCAGTGGCTTCATGGGCATCACCTCCATGGAGGCCCCATACCCAGTCAGGAGGATTATTACAGGTGAGAACATCGTCCATGACTTGAAGAGTTTAAAATCTGTTGCTGAAAAATGAATAAATTCTGTTTATTTATATTACTTTAAGGGAGGCATCAGTCTCCTAATTTGTCTGCCTGCATGTTGCATCAGTGCAGGATCAAGACATTATATTAAATCTGCAAATAAATGAAACTTAAAAGTACTCCCGACTCTGAAATCAAAAGTTTTTGTCATTTATTAAGGTAATTGTAGCGCTTGTAGGTACAATCTTTTTGTGTTTTGCGTGGTGAAGCTAAAATAAAGATAAATGTGAAGGCTTATGAATGTTAAACTTGTGATACATGACAGCTGCCCAAAACCTTTGCTCATCTCTGTCTTTTAAGCCGTCTGAAGAAAGAAGGTGACAAGCCATCTTGAGGTGGTGCATGCTCCGAAGTTCTACTCTAAAACTCAATACTGTGTACTTTGACACTGTAAGAGAATAATTTGTCTTTTTTTGTTGGTTTGTGCTAATATATTTTAGAAAAATATCTGTGGATCTTTATGTGCATTCCTTGTTCAGCACTTCTGGAGACTTTAAAAGTCTGAGACTTTCCGATCACTAAAGAATCAACACTAGTTTTATTGTCAAAATGATGAATAATCTCACCCACTGATATAAGTTTTCTTTTTGTAAATTTACTAAAGGATGTGGGAACATACTTTGATGTTAACTTTGAATATCCATATTATGATTTCTAAAGGATTTTCTTGTACAGAATGACATTTAAATCAATGTGTGGATGATAGTTATTACCTAGCATGATTCATCCTTTAGTTTTCTCAGAGCTAGAGTAGCAATTTGCATCGTGGCGTTAGACTTTGAAAGCAAAGTAGCTGGTTGATTTACTCCTAAATCTGCTAATTATTTGTTTAAATCCTAAAATTTTATATATATCAAGATATCTTTTCACAGTATAACCGAAGCTTTTACTCCCTCGTTTTTGAGATTGTAAATATTACATGTTGACATTATTCTATATTAATAAGTACTATTGATATATCAGTAGATGTGGATTCTTGACCCTTGATTGAGCACGAGAACAGGAAAACATAAGCTAAAAATGATATAAGGTGGGATTATTAAATTGGACCACAGTCTGTCTCTACTGACAGAAAGTTTTGTTAGAAAAGTGTAATTACACTGTTTTAACATGAATGACCCAACTGGTTAGAAACTAAATCTCAATCATTTGATTGGAGTTTTGAAAAGAACTGCCAAAATTCAGTATTTATGTGGTATACTATCAAATTGTATCCATGGCATATTTATTTCAATAAATATTTCTGCAATAACACACATTTCTCTTTATTTTCCCCAAAGAAAAATGTAATCGGTATCCAGTTTGTAAATAGCACTTGGCTCAAGCGTATTTATCGTTACATTATGTTGTTGCAGTTTAAACAAGGGAGCATAAAAGTATTAACCAGGTTTTATTTGACATGGACCTGGAATGACTATTTTACATGATTTAATTTGTAATCTCAGGAACATCTAGATTTGCTTTGCATAAGAGCTCCACTTTTTTTTTTTTTTTTTTCTTTTTTCAAAACAATGAAGAGATTTCCTGCTGTAAGTGGAGAAATGAGAATGACTGATGAAGGTGCATAATGATCAAGAAGTTACAACTCATTTAAACTGAAGGACAAAAAAACACTGTTTTTATTCTTCGTGTGATGACATCACAAATACAGGGTAATGTGAATCAGTATTGGTGAAGATTAGAGAAGGGCAAAAATTGAAAAATGTTCCTCAACATATGTTTGACTGACTAATTAAGCAATAATAATATCAAATTAATATTTTTTTAAATAAAGTAAACTACAGATGAACAGAAGATTATTAACATTTATTAAATAGAAAATATGTAAATATAACAATGCACAGTAATTTTCATTAAACCATTAGAGTATTACAACAAAACTTCATCACTAACAGTGACGGCACCATCATGACATCTGATAGGCTCCCATAATCATGTGACACTGAAGGAATACACGTGCTCGGTGTCACAAGCAATTTCCTTGCCTAAAATTCTCAAAAGTAAAAACTAATAACAGGTTTTGTGTCAGCAGTCATATATTAATACTAAAAAAAGAAAAAAAATTAAATGCAATAGAAATCAAACTATTGATTTCAGAGTATCAATACGCCCATTTCTAATCTTGACCTCCTCCATGGTCATCATGTTTTCATTTTTCTAAAGCAGACGTGGGACCTCGGAAGTGAACTCTTCCCTCTCATAGACACCAACTTAAAGCGGAACGAACCTATGCATGATGAAGGAATTGATCTGTTTAGATTTGAAATAAACCAGTTAAGTTTGTAATTATTTACATTTGGAATTAAATGTTCATATGGTCATTCATCATCTTTTTAAAGCAGATCCGACTTTTATTCCTGATTAAAGAGGACATAAAACTCTCATGTGAACATGGCCAGTCTCCCTGCAGAACTTGGTGCGTCCTTGCTCCTAAACTCGTCCATGAAGAGTAACAAACAAATTCATTTTCACATCTCTTTTGTTGATCAGGAAAAACAAACTGTGGTTCCTGCATCTTCAGAGAAGATGAAAAAAAGTCAACACGCCTTCTCAGCTAGTAACACATTTTCTTGAAGACATCTTGATTATAAACTTAGCTTTAGCAATCAGGGTAGCAGGGAGAACTTGCCTGTCCCAGCTGCTACTGGGTTAGGTTTAAAAACATGACGTATAATGGGGAATATGAAATTTTTTCTCCTGATTTCAAATGACTTTGGGGGGGGGCACACATCTGTGCCCTTCATAAAGGAAGGGCACAGATGTGTGCCCTTCCTTTATGATCTTTTCCATTAGTCAAGCATATAAAATGTCAGCAGTTGGTTCAAAGTATGTTGCATTTGGACCACATGCTTCTAAACAAGCTCAAGTGAAACAGATCATCTTCACACAACTGAAATTAAACAAATCCATCAGGAGATGGGAGTGTTGGAAAAAGCCAAAGCAACAGTTCCTATCATTCTGAGAAAGAGGTTGAAAGGTTTCAGTGTATGGATAATCTTAAGACTGCTAAAACACACAGAGATGCCCTGGTATGGACATGCATGTCTTCAATTAGTACTGGGTCTAAAGTGTTTATAATGTGAAAGAAGACAGTAACAGCTGCATGAACTGAAGAAAATGTGAAGAAGAAGTCTGCTCAAATAAACCCAACTGTGATCACTGGACAGTGTTTGGACATGACTGATGGAAATGATTCAAAGCATACACTTGGTAAGCAACTCTGGAATTGAAAAACCAGAAACAGAATATTTAGAGTGAACGAGTTCATCATCTTATCATCTGGCGATAAACTCTTGGCAAAGCATCACAAGGGAGTGAAATCATTCTTTGATGAGACTTCAGGCAAAGATCAGACATATCTGGACCTAAATGTATTGTGGGAAAACTAAGTATCAGTTCCTGCACTTGTGAACTTGAACAGAGAGGATTAACATATTCAGGTTTTATTGCATTAAATCACAGAGCGTTGAATCAGTTACATGTCGAAGTCCAGTTTTTACAGGAAATATAAAATGACAATTATTTGAATGTTAATACAATCATTGAAAGATGACTTCAGCAGCAGACAATTTTGACAAGACTAAATGGAAAAAAAGTTCATCAAAGCCATTTGTGAGGCAACCTTGGGACTTAAATTAGCTTCACAGCAGCCTGACATCAAACCCTGTGCTGGCGTTTGACTTTATTCATTTATTATTTTAAGGACAAACTGGTTCTCAAAATATGGGTGAGGAAACCCCACTCGTGATCTTGACAAATCCAAAAGGTTTCCGAATGGATTAACAAGGCCAGAAGAAGCAAGTAAATGCTGATTTGCCCCTATTTTTATATTTTTCTACATTTGTAGGTTTTCCCTGATTTATCATTTTAGTTCTAATGTTTTCTATTGCATTCAAGTGAAAATTATTCAAATTCAATAACATTTAAGCATTTTTATTGCACATCACTACAGCAGACGCATCATGTTTCCTCATCATACGACATACTGCACTTTCAAACAAGACCAACATGTAAAACATATTTTTCTGGCTTTCAGTCTACGGTTTGCGTTCACGGTCATTCTTCACACACTTTGCGTCACATTGTTTTCCAAAACTACAAGTTGCTGATGCATATGGACATGATTGCAAAAGAAAAACCTAGAAGGTTTGCATAAAATCAAAATGGCATCTGTACATTATGGTCCATTTACTATTAAGCATACCCAAAGAAGCTACACCGGCTTGGAACCTTATTGCTTGATTGATAAACCTAAAACTGTTCTGACAGTTCAGCCCTGTTTGTGGCTTCAACCACTTGCTCTGATTGAGAACATAAATCCTATGTACTATAATCATGTGGGACACAGTTTAGTTCAATATTCTTGCAGCAAAGGTCCATTTACGGAGTAAATGGTGTCATCTGTCAGGGATTTTGTGCGTTTGTATTTAAAGGGAAGGTTCCCACACAGACTTCAGTGTAATGAAGAAACATGTGCAACAGTGTGACTTTTTTTTTTTTTTTACACTTCTGCAAAAGAGCTTGTTGGCAGTCGGGAATGAAATACAACACACTTCTGAAATTTTAACCAAATTTTGCCTAAACTAATTTCAGACTCAAAAAGAAGAAAAAACAGAAATATAGCCACTATTAGAGCCAGTGTGTTTTGTATCTCTGTCGCTCTAATATGTCCTGATAAAAAGCTAAAATAAGTCCAGCTGTGTCGTAATATCTCTGGACTTCACTTTATAGAAGTGTGTGTTCTGTACTCATTAGCTTCAGTAGTGGATAGTATTTCTTTGGATGGACCCAAGTGAAAATATTTGCAAATGACTTTTTCTGTGTGCATCTCAGAGGTCGTCTGCTGGATCAGTTTTCTTCACGTACTGCCGCAGATACTGGATAGCTGACAGAGCACTCACGTTCGCAAGCAGAGCTGGAAAATGAAACAAAAAAGATTAGTTATAAAGTCAGCATGAGTTACTGTAGCTTGTCATGCGATTTGCATGAATGTCTGAATATTCCATCTCAAAAAAAGCAACGCTCTGATTTGTGTTGCAGTTTTTCATGAAGATTTTTCTTTAGTAGGATTTCAGTGTCGACAAAGCAGATATTGTTGACCGGAACGACCATTTCCGCAGCAGTTTCCCTGCTGTCCAACACACGATGTGCACAAAGGAGTGAAATAAAGTTAAAAAAAAAGACCCAGAGAAAGAAAAGAAAAGTGTATCAAGTTTCCATTAAAACTGTTGGAGTGATGAAAGAGAAGTTTCTTACCTGCTTTCCAGGCATCAGCAGCCTCTGGATCTGAGGATCTTAGTACCCAGGAGGCAAAGGCAATACAGACTAAGCACATATCTGCCTGCTTCACTGAGGAGAAGATGCCCTCTCGCTCTGAAAAAGACATAATGATAATAGATTTTACATATTGTTTAAAAAAAATCACGGCAAATTTGTTGAACATAGTAGGTTTGCTTATGGCTCTTACTGTGCTGAAAGTACTTACTCATGCAAATGGGTTCCAAAAGCCTCTGCTGCTCTTGCAGCTCTCTGTACACCTCAGCAGAAGCTGGGCAGATTCTTCTCTCATTCAGCAACACTGCTGTCAGATTCTCTCTCTTAATTGGGATCTCTTCATTCTCAACTGGGAACGTCCAGGCGCCTGACCCTCTGCACCAGATGCTTCCTTTGCCATGAAAGCGAATCTTCCTTAATGACAGCAAACTTTCCCATCTGCGAGATCCACCCGCTATCACTCCTGAGCCTCCAAGTAGATCTGACTGGATAAAAGAATTACACACAAGCCTAACTGGAGAGATTTTATCCACTTCTTTGCAGTTCGCACTCAAAAAATAGTGCTGTTTCGGGAATGTGAGCTCTCTTACGGCAGGATGTGAGCAGGAGAAAATTGGGATGGATTTCTCTGGGCTGCACTGCAGAGGAAATGAGGGGGATGCATTCTCCCCAAACACACAGAGGTCGTGGTCAAAGACCGAAGCCACTGCGATATCTTGCGGTTCATAGATGGCGACGTATTGTGACTCAGTGGTATTGTTGTCCTCTGTAAAAAAGTATTCAAATGTCTCTGGGAGAGATATTTGGTAATGTGCATTTATTAAGTCTGTGTAGGAGGAAAAAGATGCAGGAATGAGGGTTTCCAGGCCACTGCTGGCTTTCAAATCAACATCTTCCTCCAGAGAAAGAGGCCTGGTAAAAGGCAAACTACAATCATGGCTGAATAAAGACAGCGAAGTCTGGGACTCCTGACTGTCAAAAAGTTGTCCTGCAACATCCTCTAAAGGCACCGGTGTCTCCCTCCCTTCAGAGCTTGTGGAGTTGTCATCATGTGATAAGAAAGAGGAGTTCCTTTGTTGGTTTTTGCTGTTGTGATCAGGGCTTGGGTTCCTACTGCTTCTGATAAATTGCCAGTATTCTTCCTCGAAATCGGAGGTGAAAAACTCACAGCTAGAGTGATCTGGCTTGGATTCATCAGTCTGCGTGAAGTAATCTGAGTCTGCCGTGTCAGATGTGTCCATCAGGCTGCTGTCGACCAATTCATGTTCCACAGGATCAACATAAGAACAGCGGCTTGGTGAAAAATCCTCTGCATCAGGTGCCACTGTTTCTTGGGTTTGCCTGGGAGGTGAGTTTTTACCCATCCTGAGCTGCAGAATGTCATTTATAGTCAGTTTTTCCATTTCATCCCAAAACGCAGAAATGGCGTAGATGGGTTGAGAGTGACCTGCAGCTTTGGCATATGTTTCTGGGCTATCAGCTACAGAGCATGGGCTTACTGTTAAATTAGGAACAGAGAGAGGATCAAGCTGATCTCCCTGGAAGCAAGCACGTGTTGAAAGATTTACTGGGAGTGGTTGGGGTCCAGATGTTTCTGCAGGTGTGTCGTTTTCGCATGTGGAGTCATCATCCGGTGCTTCTTCAGCTCCTAAGCCAGCAGATGGAAATGTGACAGAGGACTCACCACTGGTGCTGTCATAACCTTCACAGTCTGTAGCTGCTACATCACCGGAGAACACACATTCCTGAGAGCACATCTGTCGGCCAGTAGCGTGGTCAGAGTCAGTTTCCTCAGTCTGGCTGTCACATTCTGGAGATAATGAGGGTTGTGTGGGTTCTATGAGATGGCATTGAGGTTCCTCTGTTGATTCAGCAGCTGACAAGTAGGTCTCAGAGTCGTAACTGTGTGTGGAGAAGAACTCAGCGCCATCTTCATCACTTTGCACATGCTCCACCTGCAGAGGCATACATCTGTCTGGTGATGTAAATGCTGAGCTGTCTGATTCAGATTCACGTCTATTGATTACTGCTTCAGCAATGTTTTCCATCAAAGGGATTACCAGTTTGTCTGGTGACTCTGAAATGACCTGAACACAATTTATTTTCTCACCTTTTTGCCCTCTTGGCTTTTTAGTTTGGTTTAACTGTATGTTCGTGTCTCCCTCAGACTCATGCTTATGTTTATTAATCTTTACACCATTTCCAGCTGAGTTGTTCTGCCGAAGGTGCCACATTGGACCTCCCTCACAAGGTTTTTTTATTTTGCGTTTTTTTTTAAAAGACGTAGAACGCCTTCGCTGTCGTGTGGGATTGTCATTTACTGTCACAAACCAGCGCTCCTTCTCAGCTTTTATGACACCAACAGCTCTGTCTGTAGTGTCTGACTCACCCACACCCAGTCCCCTTTGGTTACAAAGAAGTGGGTCAGGTTCTTTGGTAGATTTTAGGTCACTCTCTCTTTGCAGAATGCAATCTTGTGTCTGTTCTTTTGTCTCTCCTGAACACTGAACATTTAGTGGGTTGATCTGCAGTGTTTCTTGTGTAGTTGCCGTGTGCATAGCTTCGTTGTTGATGGTGGGATTATTGACACACATTTCCACCTGTTTCCCACTTGTTGCAGCATCATTTACTGGTCCTCTGTTGTTAAGCTGCTCTGGTAGCTGTGCACTTTCAGCATCATGGTTCCTCTGTGACTCTTCCTGACCATAGCTGCAGACTAAGTTTGAGTTTCCTGACTCCTCTGAGTCGCTCAGACCAGAGTCATCAGAGTAGGCGAGCGAAGGCTGCTCCAGATTACACTCCTCGCTCTCATCATAGAAGCTGCTCCAGTCATACTCCACCATATGAAGGCTGTGATCCAAGTCATCCATTCTGACACCTCACGTGCCCTTCAATCTGATCTAGGAAGAGGACAAATGGGGTCAGATTTTTGTAAGTTTGCATAAAAACTCACGTAAGTCACCTTGCTGTGCTGCATGTAGCAGTCAACCCCTGGTATCTTAGGTTGGTTGTATTTGTTACATCAACACATTCGAGCTATAATTAGAGCTTGTGTGCGTTTGTTTGAAGCTTGACGTTGATTATCACCTGTCATTTGAAAACAGTTGTGTGACCCTTTAACAGTTCATAGCCTGAAAGACTTCGGAGCAGCAAAGCAACACCGGAGCACCACGGTCACGAGCAATACCCCAAAATACCCCGAGACCCTGTTTGTAGAAAACAGGTCACATGATCTGACATGGAAAATAAAAAAGCTTTTCTTTGTAAAAAAAAAAAACAAAACACACACACACAGCAGGTTGTTTATTGCAAATACAGTAAGGCTGCAGAAATACATTGATACAAGAAGACATAACTATTTTTTCCTTTAAAATTTCTACAAATCCAATTAAAGTGTATTGACATTGTGACCACAATCAATTGATCTTTTGTTCAACTTTATTGGGTATAATCTGATATGTCACCATGATCTTTTCATTTTGAGCATAAGCCTATTAAACGCTCACATTGATGTCATGAAGTCTTGTTAGTAAACATCAAGCCCAGCATGAAGCCGTTTTGTTGACATGTTCCAGTAGTAAAACGGGGCCTACCTGCTGCAGAGCGACAAATCGTCTCGTTTGAAGGTGTCTGTACAGTTTTCCTGCAGGGACATTTCGGCTATGATGTCCATCTGTCCTTGCATATGTCAGACTGGGCCCTCACACTCAGCTGTTATAAATAGAATATGTGCTGTCACATGTAGCAGCCTGTGCCAACGTCATTCCCTCCATGACTAGAGGTATGACATTTCATTTCCACAACACAAAGCTTTTAATATTATTATTATTATTATTATTAGTGGCAGTAGTAGTGTGTAGTGGCATGCTGTATTTGATTTCAATATTAAATTCAATCCACAAATCCAAGATTTATTTGGAATTTCTTCCTAAATCTGCATAAGTCTGTTTCAGGCCTGAGATCTAGTAAAAATTGACTGACATACAGACAGGTGCAACTTCTAAATTTTTTTTTTTTTTTTGTAATTTTCACTTAAAAAAATTATAAAGTGTCTATTTTGTAACAGCTTAGCTCCCATTCATGCAGGACTACATCAGTACCATGCCATCCCTAAAATGAGAGGAAAATATTATGAACTGATCTTTGTTTTTTTTAAATAATCTGTGGAATACAAAGAATCACAGCATTCATTTCTTCCTCTTTAAAACTGCATTATGTATGTTGTAAAGATCTCAACCAAGTTTTGATTGTAATAAGCTGTGGGTCCTTCAGCTACTTAGAAATAACTCAAAGAACACGACAGAATCTGAATGTCCAGCCTCCACTGACATTTATCTGATAAGATCTGATGTCAACAGTGAAAAACCAGATCAATCCACAAAGACTTCAGTACAGAGATCCTGGAATCATATGCCCCAATTCTCAACATTAAAGAAAATGAGAAAATGAGGATTTATAATCATGACACTCTTATGGCATGTGTAGAACCAACTTAACATAGGTCATAATGTTATTATCTGTCAGTGTATGATGCCCAAAAGCACACCATCACAAAACTAACAGCTGATAGTGGAAAGGTGCTTTATTTCTGCAAATACATCTTCTGAACTTTCATCATGGCACTCGAGAATATGTACATCATTACAAAAACAATACATCATTTGTATAAAACATATGTACATATATTCAGCTTCAGCTCATCTGTACAACAGTAAACACATGAAGCAAAGATGAATAAACAAGCGATGATTGCTGCTGCATTTTGAATTGCTCCGCATCTACTAAAAATGGAAATGACTTTCTAGCAGTAGTGTCAATACTGAAAACAAACGTTAACACAAAAAAATAAATTAAAAAGACAAAGAAAAAAGTATACTATATAGCAGATACAACTTGGTTAGAATTGTAAAAACAGTAAAGGCCACTGGATATAATTTTAACGCCAACTACCTGACACAAATAAAAGTTGTGAATAAAAGCTTCCTGGTTGAATTTAAAGCTCATAATGGCACAGTTATCACAGTAATGACATATTACGGTAGGAACCATTCTCTTCAGACATTTGGCAAAGGTAATATTAATCAAGTAGTATTCATAATTCAACAACGCTGCTTTGTAGGCAACAATAATCTTCCTAAAGTAAAAATCCATCCTTAGCGAGAGATCTCAGATAAAGTGCAAATGGATTCGCTAGTTGAGTTTACAAAAGAATAACAACAAAAATTAGAATTAATTGAATGTCACAGAACAAATGGAAAATCATTTTTTTGGGGTGAAAAAATTCCTAGTGGAATGTAAAAATTGTAATTATAACAAATACAAGTCAGATTCTGTTTGCTGGATGTGTGACATACATTCACCTCGGTTGGTCAAAAAACATAAATATGGCTGCAATAGAATGACAAATATTAATCACTACAGTGCCTGCGTTAACCCCTTCAACCCATCCCTGCCTCACAGAGGACATCACTGACTATTGGTCTCATTGTAAGCAGTAAAACTCAGTGGACAGTTACAAAACCCAAATAAATAGCACACATAAAAATACCTCCTAATCGGCAAACAAATGTCCATCTAATATCACTGGGCTGTCACTTTCTCCCACAATAATCACAGCTGCTGAATGCTTGGTTGTTCTTCAGAGAATAAATGTTATACATCTGTTAAAAGCACAAGCCTGAACACTTAAACCAGTTAGCTTTGCAAAGCATAGACTGGAATGAAGGAAACAGCCAGTGACTGTCTGAAGGGAATAAAATACATTTGCAAGTTCTTTTCTTCTTCTTCTTTAACTAGTGCGCAGACTGAGGCTGGTACTCCCATTATATTCTGTCTTTGCTCAAGCCAACCTAACTGGCTTCCTCTAAATTCCCACTTTCCAAAAAAGAAAGAAAAACTGCTTATTTTAACCAATACGGGGCGGGGCAGCTAAAATTCAAGCTATTCAACTTTGATCTATTCAAAGTATTTCAACAAAACCTAAACTGGCTTCAAACCCACTAAGTACTGTGGAAACAGAAAGCAGGTGGATGTCTTGTGCAGATTCAAGGCACATCATTTATAACAGTGATCCTGCATGGAACCAGTTCCTGAACCAGAGCTTATGAGGTGGAAAAAGGGTATTGAAGAGATGGGGGGAAAAAAAAAAAAAAACTGCTTAAAACACAAAACAAATTTTTCCAATTAATTTAGAGCACTGTGGAGAGTAAAAGGTTTAATTGAGGGGTAAAATCTTTTTAAACGGCATAACAAACAAAACAAAAAGCAGGAAAAAGTGACAGCCCTATTTGACTGCTGCTTCCAGAGTCAACTCCTTCCTTCACTCTTCCGAAACTTCACATCTTTTTCATTTAAACCTCCTTCCTGAGCTTTCTCTCCTTTCTGCACCAGCGTTCCCACTCTCCTACTATACATTATACACTTGGGTCGTGGCTGATGTTGGGATGGTGGCGCTGTTCAGTGTTGACTTTGCAGAAGGCCGCTCCCGTCTGACATATCTGGGCTTCCTCCCTGCAAAAGAAAAAGAAATGAAAATTTTGCATGGATGTTTAACTGTGCATTAACAAAGGGCTCAAGCTGAGACAATACACTTCCGTTATCGAAACAACAGAGCTCAGTTCATAACTGCAGGCATTGCTCAATGACTGCATGATGCTGTAACCTGTTCAGCAAGCTCAGAATCTATAATCAGGTATTTTATAGGTATTGTTGAACACTTACCTGTTGATGAGGGGATCATCACAGCCTAGAAGGGAAACAACAAGGATTTAAGTACACCCTTTGAGGCAACAAGTTCTAACATGATTATTACCTCAGAGCAAACAACAAAACTGACTTACTGTCTCGCTTGGTTGAAATATGAAGGCTGTTAAAATACACACAAAAATAATAAATGCTGTTAAAGCAACCGTTTTTTGTTTAACCACATTAGCTGAGCTGCGCGGCTCTCACCTTTGTTGCGGCGGTAGAAGATGCTCGGGAGCCGATTGGAGCGTTTGAGGTAGAAAAAGGAGGCAACAGAGAGGATCAGGAACAGGCTGATCAACAGAGTTCCCAGAAGAAGAGAAGCTGCCACGCCTGGGCCTCCTGTCGCAAAACAGGAAATGATTCACAAGAAATATGACCGTCACCAGCTGCTGCACAATTTAGACAGAAAAAAATTCCATCTCTTTTTATTTTAATTTGTAAACCATACAATAATTACAGACCACATGACACTAGTCTAACAAGGGTATGTCTCTTACCAATTTTAGGAAAAACAGTCGTTACTGTTGTATGATTTTTCCGTTCCACAGTGTAGTCTAGGAAAAATAAAACAACAAAGTTGCTTCATTTTAGACAGTGATAAAATAAAAGTAATGTAGACTTTTGCACAATGTAAGACTGCTATACTAAAACAAGAGAAGGATATTCCGTAGGTATTATCCTCTAAGACGCATATCTCAAACACAAAGGTGGTAACCTATCTCACCATTGACCTTTTTTTTTTTTCTTTACTTAAAGTAATCTCGAGAGTTAATCTTTGGCGACTTGCCCAGATCCCCTAAGGTGTTGGGTGCATCACAAAACCTTCATCTGATGCAGAAGTATTTACATTATCCTTCGGTTTTCCCTCCTTTTAAAAAAAAACAAAACAAGCTAAATAAATAAATACATAAATAAAACCAGTAGTCTTAGAGCAATGTTTTAGTAGATTTGAGAAGTCTTACTATAGGTGCAGACTGTTACATTCTCTAAATCCAAAGCTGCCAAGTCACAGAATATGCAGGCAGTATTGCTGTTCTCCAGCACACGGAAGAAGCATCCTGAGGAGTATAAGAAAGGGGTTTATTTAACACATACTGTGTGGTGCAACCGCATATAATTAAAATAATTTCCATCCCGTAGAATCAGCTTCAAGGAAAAACACATCATAATAATTAGCTTCTTTTTCCAACTCTAAAGTTGGTAAAAAAAAAAAAAAAGGGATAATCACATGATTTCAATAAGTTTCATTTTTCTTTTTCTTCCTAAACCATTCCAACTCAATGTCAAGTTTCTAAAATAATAATAAAACTTAAGCAGTGACTGAAAACAGTCTTTTAGAATTCTAGGTGGTGACCAAAATTGTTATCAGCCTTTAAAATCCCAACATAGTTTAAATAAAACCCAGTGTGGAGGTTTAACCCAGTTTTCACCAACTCAAGACATCTTGGTCTTGTCTTGCAGGTTTTAGATGTTTCCCTGCAGCAAAACACTTGATTGTTATGAAATAGTTTGCCAACAGCTTGCTGTCAAATAGCTGGATATGTGTAGCAATGTCACTGGTTTCTGGGGAAGGGATTTACATCTGTCCGTTGCTGGTTTAAGTTTTTGTGATGAGAAGAAAAATAACCTATGAACATAAGTTCCTTGCTATATTAAATCTAAGCCCTCCTCTTTTGTTCAAATGTGCAGTAATAGATATGGTTATGAAATGTGTTATGAAATAAGTTAAAACTCCAATAAATTATTGCATGTATTAAGCTTGGAGTAATACGTCACTGAGATGACCTCAATGCCACAGGCCTAGATTCAGCAAGGTAAATTACCTGCAGATTAGATCATTACTTTATACCAAGTGTCATTAATCTAATCACCACTCGGAATAAAAACAGCCAATGTGAACTTTTAAAGAAAAAAAAATTAGTGGATTAGATAATATTAACATCTGTAAATTTCATTTGTTTTGTAAATATAGATAGATGCTGTGGTGTACGTCTCTGTGTCGTTTCACTGGCCAAGGCCTTCATACAATTTGTCCGATGGCAAAATGCAACTGAATAGCCCCGATCTACACGATGTAAAAGCAGCTCTATATAAAAGTTTTTAAAAAAAACCTTCCGCTCTGTTTGCTTGATATTGAGCTACACTTGCAGCAGGACACAATGCAAGTCACACAAATTGCCAGTGGCAATGTGCATGGCTAATCTAGTTCAAGAGAAGACTGCACTTGTGTAACTGTTCTTGCACTTTTACTCAGTGTTTCTTAAACTTTATTCAGCATACCCTCTTCAGAAGCCAGAATAACTTCATTCATCCCCAGGCACCCAACCCACCATGCAATGTTTAACATTCTTATGCTATGAATCAGTTTTTAGTCTGGAAGATGGCCTCAACAAAAACATGTTTATTTTGCCTAAATGAATCTTCTTATCTCCCTCCTTTGGTCATTAAAACCCAGAAAGTCAACTCTCTTTCACAGGCAGATTTTAACGCAGCCAAATGCAGAGATCCATCACACAAAACATGCACCAACAGCAAATCACATTTTGTTGTGTAACTGTATTTTAAATGACAGTTTTTCTTTAATTCAGACAAAATCTCTGAGAAGCTGAGAACTGGACAAATGCCACAGGCCTCGATTCAGCTTGACGTGTCTTTTTGTTAGTGACCAGATATTAAAACAGCCACATTACCTGGTTCACAGTGAGTGTCATTTGAGCATGAACTGTTGACTTTCTGTTTCTCACTGCAGCACTCGAGTGAGTTCTGATGTAGGGCCTGTGAACAAACGGCATGCACAAAGTAAGAAACCGGTGGAACAAGAACAGAGTGAATATGCCCCCTCTGATTTTTACCTTTGTTACAGGTGTTTCAGGTCTGATAAGAATCACAGTGGCAGCGAAGACCAAAAGGAATGACAGAGCCATACTCAAACCTACGGAGATTAAACGTATTTGCATATAAAATGTCCCAAGTGCAAAGAAGAGGACACACCTTAACACATGTAATCTAAAAGAACAAAGCATTCTGATGGGGTTAAATGGATTTTAGTACATTGCAAGCTGGTAAAAAGCTAGTTGAGTTTAGCCATTTGTACCCTCTTTAGCTTCATGTAGCAGCTATGGGACTTGCAAAACAGTGAGGGGGAACTTTAGATCATTTTAGATCTTTTTTCTTTGTCCAGGACATTTGATGTAATCTCCCTGCAGAATATCGGCAGTCAGATGTTGTGTGTTACTCATACTTTATACATACATACATACATACATTATATCTATAATGCTCTCCTTGCCAAAGTAAATTTGCCCAGCAGAACACAGCATCCAGATAATCATTCTGCTTACTTAAATGCTACAATGGTAGTGTTGCTGATTTTCTGCAGTTATTTGACAATCCAACATTTATGCAACATCAATATTTTTCTGACATTGTCAGGGATAAACTTCCAACAATTCTACCTTACAACATTTGATATACTGAATGTTTAATATGTTAGCCTTTTTTAGGTTTGTTTAGCTCTTTGATAATTTATTTGAATCGATCTGATGTGGAAATGGTTTAGATGCCAAACCTAACAGAAGATATGACTTTGACACCATATATTTAAAAAACTGCCAACTTTTTCTGACTTAGGTTGTACAGGGAAAATTACAACTTTAAGCAAATTAGCCACTTCAGTCATCAGGGTTACGTCCATTTTAAAGGCTTCATAAAGGGTAACTGGACTTCTCTTCTTGGTTCTGGAAGACATCCACTTCTTATCCATGAGGCTTTTTTCAGTTCTAATCAGCTGCTGTAGATTTTGAGGCTTCTAAGCTGTGGCTGGAGTATTAGGAGACTCATTAAGGTCATTGAGGACATGTGTGTCACCAACTCACTTGCCTATTGTGTGGGTTGTTTAGGTCACTAACACATGTTAGTTGTCAAACAACATGTTTAAAGACCAAAAATGCATATAGTTGTAAAAGTCATGTAGGAGGAGTGTCAAGTTGAAAAGTTTATGGCACTTGACATTGCCTCTTTTTAAAGTTGGTTTTCCCTGTTTAACAATTATGGCTCTTTAACTCCTCTTTCTCCAACTACCTGTCTTCCTTGCCAAAATGTCTTCAAAAGGGTGTTCCTTAAACTTCAGATACTGAGCTCTGGCTCAAGGAGCATGTGCTCCTATAATGTTATAAAGTGGTTGTTTAGTCCAGTTTGATTCTAGTTTATTCTGATTAAATTATATTATTTTATTAAGACTATAACCCACACATCCATTTCCTTGGCTTAGTAAAAACACTTGATTTCAAGTAGCTTTTGGAGATGTGAGCAGATATTCATATATTTTCTATGAACTCAGAAGGAGTGGGCATTTCCTAAATATTATAAAAATGTAATTAATTTGGAATGTTTAGTCTTTTTTAACATGTTAATTTAAATGCAAGAGGAGCAAGAAAACCTTTTTCTGCTGTACTAATAATTTAGCTGATACTTGCTAAATTATTTCACTTGTGAATCAGAGGATTATCTCATAACATTAAATAGCTATTTAAGATCAAGTAAAAATAAAACAAGACAAAACTAAACAAAACACCTTCATCACACAGACTTATCATAAGCAGAAGAGAACCATTTAAAAAGAAAAAGCAATATAAATGGGAAGGGGATGCGTGTATCTGTGGGCTAACGTTGATGGAGTGGTACAAGGTGTTAAGCTAGCTAGCACCTGTCACGGGATGATTTAATAAGCTACGAGTGAAATACATCGGGAATGCTTATACAAACCTCAACAGGGCAGAAAAACTCGTTTATCTGAATTAGTTTCACATTATTGCGTGTAACTCAACATTTTCATAACGCTCAATATTGTAACAAACAAAAAGTTAACTTACCAATCACACACAAGGCTCTGGCCTGGCCAAACTTCTGGGTGTGGTTTAATAACCAGCAGGTCTTTCTGCGGCTAAGGATTTACCACACAGTCTACTTAATTTCTTGGTAAATTTGTCATCAACTCAGCTAATCAGTGCAGCCACAAGCAAACAGTCCTTCAGCTCATAGCTTCGTGTAGCTTCTTGTTGTCATTTAGCATATGTACTTCCGGGACTTTCAAAATAAAGACACGCAGCCGACTGTTTCCGTTGTTTTACAAGTGAAGCGGGTTGTAAAATGAATGGAGAAAACGGTGTACTTTTTGTAATGCTGACATTGAAACTGTAAAAACATCTTTTTTTTATTCGTGTGGAAAATGGGCTGATTTCTGGGTTAGCTTTCAGTATTGGATTTTCTGCAAACAATATTTATTGTCCCCCGCCATCCCCCGTTGAAAAAGGCCCTAAAATACTGCAAATTCCCTAAAGCCTATAAATTA
This sequence comes from Telmatherina bonti, assembly GCF_933228915.1. Lineage (NCBI taxonomy): Eukaryota > Metazoa > Chordata > Actinopteri > Atheriniformes > Telmatherinidae > Telmatherina > Telmatherina bonti. Next base: position 30,019,573 of record NC_136624.1, read on the forward strand.
TATGACTTTTTGAATAAGGTGTTTGAATGACAAGTGTATTTTGTTGTTTCCTTTTTCTTTGTTTCCTCTTACAAATAAATATACATATACATGAGGAATGTATATATTAGATATATATACTTATCCACATATATTTGAAAACCTTATTTTGCAACAGTGCTAGCTCTTGTTTGTTTTGTTTTCATGTTTTTTTTTCTCTTTCCTTCCTTCTTATGCTACACAGCTTACAGCTCAGTTGCATTATATGTACCTGGAAACCTTCACACTTGTTACATGCTGTATTGTTACACAATTTCTTTAAATAAAGTATGAAAAAAAAAGAATGTGGGAATAATTATAATAAATATATCAATAATCATTTGTGATCGATAATTTATTTTTCTGTAGTTATAGAGTTCACAAAAAACAATAGTTCCTATGACAGAAAATGTATTCTACATTTATCGGTGGTAGGCCCTCGAAATTTTATATCGGGACTTTCTCGACTGCTCCTGAATGCAACGTTGCCGTGCAGCCAAAACGGCGGGAATTTTAAAATACCCTGTTTGCTGCTGCTGTTTCTGGCGTCCGTGAGTTGTTTTAAAACTATATCTGCATTGATACACCTTGCTTCGTTTACATTTAAGACTTTTGTATTGTAACTATTTAGTACGATATCTAGTTGTAGACATTTAGTTAATGAAGCCTTGATGCTAACTAAATGTGGCTAGATGAAACCATGGCTAACTTGTTATCTTTACAAACAGGAAATCAAACATAATGAATCATGTGAAGAACATAAAAGACATGCTGAGTATCTCAACTGGTAGCAGGTGTGAAATCAGCATCAGATTTTGCAACATTAATATACCCTTGAGTAGTGTTTTGTTAAACATTTACCATTGTATTTTCATTCAACAAACCATGCGGGGGAATCAAACAATGAACAGAAATGTGGCTACCAATGGATACTCCAGTTTGACAGATTCTCAGCTTTTCTTTGGATCTCAGTTTTGGCTTGAAAATTCTCTGAGCACCTCTCAAGATTTGAGTTTGTCATCTAAGAACTCTCAACAAAGTTCACAAGAGGTGAGCATCTTTGCCTTTTTATTATGTTTATTATTTATTTCTGTTGTTCTTGGTTAAAATGCTGTCCAATCATCACAACTTATCTCAGCTAAACTGAAATATTTACTTAATATTCACACTTAGGTTGCACTATATTTCAGTGTCGCGGATATTAAAAAGATGAGTACAGGGTCAGGGGTGTCAAACTCGAGTCCTCGAGGGCCAGTATCCAACATCTCTTTGTTGTTTCCCCTCTACAAACAAACCTGATCAAAATTAAATGGATCCAGCAGCTTCTTGTCAACCTGTTTATTCATGTTGGTCTGGTGTGCTGGAACAAGGAGACAACAAAAACCTCCAGAATACTGGCCCTCGAGGACTGGAGTTTTAATTAATTAATTTAATGCTGCATCTGATTACTGACAGCCCTGGTTGTGAGTCTAAGTTTTAAAAGATCTTAGAAAAAGATGGCAAATAAATATCTTTTTTTTTTTGCATAATCTAAACAAATTATTTAAATGTCCCTTGTTATTAAACAATATTTTTTAAGGCTGCATATAATCTCCCTCTTTCAAGAATTTCAGGGAATGCCCCAATAAAGGATTATATAAGACAATGTTAGGAAGCATGCATGCATCAATACAAAATGATAGAATAAAAGGAATTTCTACATTTTGCAACAATGCATCCTCACCAAAACCACAAGATTCAAGATCAAGATTCGCTCTGTTGTGTTGCCTAATGTACATAGAGAAAGAAATATTTTTTCTCGTTTGTCATTAGAGCAGTATATTAAAAATAAATGAATATCTAAAATAGATTAAACAAAATAAAAAGTTTGATGCTGATAGTTAGTCCACTTCAGTGCAGATTGTGCATAGAGTTGTCTAGACCGGGCTGGCTGTCTGGAATGACACTGAGACTTAGGGTGAGTATATCGACACGGAGTGGACAGGCCGTTGACTTGCCTGATAGCCTGACAGAAGATGCTATTCAGCTTCCTGGTTGTTTTACAGCGAATGCTTGCATTACTTCTCCCTGAAGGCAGAAGCAAGATCTGATGGGAAGTGTAACATGGGTCTCTAATAATAGAGAGAGTTTGTTTTTTTGTTTTTTTTTTAAATGCAGCTCATGGTATAATTGCTTCTGTTCCTGAATGCAGCAGCCCCAGAACCAGGACGTGAACCTGTAGGTGAGATTACTCTACTGTAGAAAGGTAGGAGGTGCGAGGTGGAGATGCCAGTTTTTCATCGTTCATAGAGGCTTTTTGGTGCAAAGAGAGGAAGCAAGACTCAAACCAAGCTGTGTGAATTAAGATGCTATGGTGGTGTGGTGCTTTTCACAACTGACTCACAGCAAGAAGTTCATGGTCTAAACCTCGACTAGGACCTTCCTGTGTGGAGTTTGCATATTCTCGCCATGTTATTTCATTTTACAACTTGTGTAATGCAAAATGTGGATAATGATGGTGGTGTTGTATTAATGTTATTACATGTTAATAACACATTGTTATTGTTTTGCTGAGTGTATTAAGTACAAACAAGTTTAATTCAGTTACCTATATAGAAACAGTTATTTATACCTCTGTGTTTGGTCTTTTTAGGGGAGTGATTCCAAGTTTGTAAACAGTTACCACACTAAACCACTCCTCTTTGGTGACTATAAGGACAAAACCAAAAATTCTGGTTTACTGGCGAAATTCGAGGAAGACAAGGAAAAGGCAAAAGAAAAAAATGACAGGTGTGTGTTTTTATTTCTTGAAAAGTGCAGTTAATTACTTGCTCCACAAAAAGTGTTTCCAATAAAACTGTGTATTTCTATTTTTTATAGTGATTTTTTAGCCAAAGAATCACAATTCGTCAGAGAAACTCTCATTAATGTAAGTGCTGACAGGCAGCCATTCTGTGTTTTGTTTGCTTTTATTTCCTAATTACATCATGCTTTGTTTTATGTTTTTCAGATTAAGCAACTGGTCATTAGTGCTGAAGCAAATACAGCTGTGTGCCCAGTAGTCTCTGAAAAATTTGACAATATTGCATCTACAAGTGAGTTTCTAACTATATTGACATGTATTGACAACTATTTATATATATGTAAAGTTTATTTGAATGAGAGGGGAATGCAAAAATGTATGTGACCACTAGATGGTGCACTTTGTCTAATGAGTAAAAATAAGTCACAGTATTAAGTCCTGTATGATTGATCATTTCTTTTTGGCATACTAACTTACATTTTCTTTTTCTTTTTTTTTAAATAATTTACGCCAGTGGAAAGCAATCTGAAGCTTTTTCAGAAAGACATTTCCCAGAAGTTGGAGACCTTGGTAGATAACATAAACTCCCAGAAACAAGTGATGACAGAGCTGGAGGACAGGGTTCAGAAGGTGAATAGAGTGATACTCTTTGCTTTTTTATTGAGGTGCACATGAATGTTAGTGAAAATAAAATATTTATGTTTACTCATGAGTTTTATTTTTTATTCTATAGAATGGGGACACCACAGCAGAGTTTGACGCACACCTGCAAAGCCTAAGAAATAGTCTGCAGTGTCTGGGAGAAGAGCAGGAAAGACAGAGACATATCCTTGAAGAAGCTTTGAAGATGCTCAGTTCTGTTGTCTCCAAGCATTCAGCCAAATCCAGCACTGAGGGAGTGATGGACAGTGCCATCCAGACATCACCGACGCTGGAGCAGTTTGTATCCAGCACCCTGCTCGATGACCAAGTTAAAGAGAACAAGCTTACATGTGCATCAAACAACCGTGAACACCATCAGACCAAAGCTTTCTCTAAAGATGACAATAATGTCCTTCAAAGAAGGAAAAGCACTCTGAGAAGGAGGTGCAAAAGGAGACCCCTGGTGGTCCCGCAGAGGAAGAAGTGCACGGTGTCAGATGAAAATAGTCAGCTTGCATATAACTGTAACACAGAGACAATTTTAACACCTCTTCTCAAGCATTGCAGTCAGAGCAAATTGAAAAACAAGCTTAGCTCAGACAGTTTGAAGCCTCCGGGCAGAGGCAGAAAATTTGGCGAAACTGCAGAATGTTTTATCAACCCTGTAAGCTGCTGGTCTCCGGACAGCAGCAGCTCCGGTTGCCTTATAGCAGTTGAACCGGTCTTTGAGAAACAGGCAGGCAGGTCAAACATAGGCAGTCCAGTTAAACCAGCAGGCCTTTGGCAACTGTTTGATTCTGATTTCGACATATAGAGGAGGAGTGAAAGTAGCTAAACTGCTACATAATTAGTTTAGTTCCATTTGAAGAATAGGAGCTAAATGTGTTAAAGTTTTACGTTTAACAGCTGGAAAGTTGCTTCTTTTTTGAGGGACAAACACAATGAAAATATGTTTTTATCTATGTTGTTGAAAAGCTGTATAATTTAAATAGTGCAGAACATAACCGAGGTAAGGACTGCATGACTCAGTTAGTGTTCCACATGTTAATTTATATTATTAAGTCCAGTTCATTTTTTCCATTCACTTAAAAAATCTGTTCTAGTTGCAGACCTTGTTGAAATACAATCCATTAGGTTTTTTTTTTCATATTCACTATGTAAGACCTAAGATACATATTTATGTAAATAAAATGTTCTGCTGAATAGAAAATGAGTCATGTGTTAATCCAGATCGCATTATTCTTCCATGCATCACAAAGTATAAGTAGGAGTAATTTGATATGCAATCTTTTTCATATACCTCTTTTGTTTTACTATTAAGAGGCATTGCTTTTCTTCTGATGTTAGGTTATATTTAGCCTTTCCCATTCACTTACTGGGAAGCAGATTTGATAAAAAATCTAAATGCACTTGGAGAGCACAGACCTCCACCAAGCCATTGCCATTTTTTTTTTTTTGCCAATGATTGTGGGCATTATTTTTGAGTTACAACCTCTAATGGCAAAATGATCCCTATCTCCCCATAGTAAAGAATCCCGTTAAAAAACTGGATCCAGGCAGTGATCCAGATCAGCCCCAAAATCTAAAATCTAATCACTTGTTCCTCATTCCATTTCTGAGATGTCCTGAAAATGTAAAAAAAAAAATCTGTCTCTATAAATTATCATATCATATCATATCATATAATAATCATATCTCTTTGAGTTATGTTTCTAACAGACAGACAAACTAGTGTGACAACATACAGGACTTCTGCTTTGTGGAGACCATCTTGTGACAAATGCATGTAAAATACAAATAAATGATACTGTGCAATCACACTACAACATTCATACCTAGAATAAAGTGCACATGTAGTTTCTGTAACAATAACATTTTAATTCTGCTTTAGCAAGTATAGCATGAATAAAAGTTTAATGACAACATTTAAAAAGGTCTGATTTCCATGTTTCAGTGACACAATTGGGACTGAACGTACAGGCACATGTGCATTCATGTTGCATCAGCTGTTTTTAGGTTAAAGTGCCTTTATGTGTTTTCTGTAGTCAGCAAAAAGCTTCAGAGAACATCTTGTAAAAACAGGCTAAATTCTATGAATTTGGTTGAACCAAGCCAGATATATTTTCAAGTCATTCTTTATTCCTGTGAGTTATACCCTTTCTTAGTGTCGCTAATAATATATTCAAGATATGAACTATGCAGCTGCAAGTTTCAGGTAATCAGCTTTGAAGCAATGAAAGCTACACAAATAAAGTATTTACAAATATCTGCTCGCCAATGTGCAAGTAAGCCATAAAGCATTTACTCTCTCCCATGCAGAGCCATAAAACCTTTTCTGCCTGAAATGGATGGATGCTTTTGGCCCAGCAATAAGTGCATTAATAATTAATTCCCTTCACTGGTTTTCCTCTCAGACTTTGAGCTGACTGACAGCTGTGTCACATTTTGACTAAGTCTGCAGGTGGGGATACGAGTCCCCTTGGGTTGAGGTTTGCCACTAAGCAGACATCATAGTTGTCATGCATCAGTGCACGCCGAGCCACCACTGTCCACCGGTTCTCCCATAGATCCAGCTCCAGAATGTCCTTTGTTATATCATCATGTCGATCTTAAGGGAATCAAGATACAGAATTGTAATACACACATAGAGTTTAAATATGTTACACTGAAAATAGATATTCTCTCATTACCTGCTCCTTTGTAATATCCACAGACATAAATCTTTCCTCCCACTACTCCTGCATTGGAGGCATTGGTCCGCAGTGAAAGCTGGGGACAGGGAAGAGAAGGTCCATCCCTCCAGTAGTCGCCATCTGGGTTGTAGATCTCCACAGCATCCAGACAGTGACGTGACTGTCCACGGTCCACACCTTCACATCCAATGCCTCCTGCAATTCAGTTCCCCAAGATCCCCATGTGGAAATTAATACTATTCAGTTTGCAAATAGTTTTGCATCTTTGTCGGCATATCAAGAGATTAATGCTTAGGTGTTAATTAATCAAAAGTAATTTGCATCTTCTTTTTATAGCAAGTAAATTAAAAAAAACAAAACAAAACAAAACTTACCAATGACAAAAATCTCCCCATTTAGCACCACAGCACTGCAGCGGTACTTCGAGTACTTCATAGGACCAAGCTCTGTCCATTTGTTTGTGTTTGGATCATACTCCAGAAGCCGGTTACTAAGACGGTCAGGCTCATCATCCATGCGGTATGACTGGAAGGTTGGTATGGCAGAAGAATATGACAAACAGAGCAGGTGCAGTCAGACAGGAGTCACAGAGACGCAGTAAGAGCCTCTATGTTTAATTCTAATACTCTCAATAAAGCAAGCAGCTGCCAGGTAAAGATTGTCCTTGCATCACCTGTGGGGTGCGACCACCGATCACATAAAGGCGGTCTTTCATTCTGACCACACTGTGGTAGGCCAGAGGCATAGGCAGAGGGGCCGCGCTCCGCCAGGGTCCACCTTGGAGAGACCATCGCTCCACACAGTTTGTGATAAGAAAATGGTTCTTCAGCCTCATCTGCCCACCCAGAAGGTACAAAGTATCACCCAGTGATCCCAGAGCATATGAGTCACGGTACTCTGCTGAGGTCAGGCGCTCCCAACTGCCTTGGGCTTCCACTTTATACCTGGAAACTCAAACAATCAGTGCTGTCTACAAAGTAAATAACTACGCTCACAAATGCAAAATGCGTCACACCCATAGACCGTATATGAAAGATGGATGGAGCCTCCGGCAGTATAAAGTGAAGACTATGTGGAAGTGCAAAAAATTGCAGTCCCCCCCCTCATCCTCTAGGGGCTGGCTCCAAAACAGAGCAAATCTCCATAGACTCTCATGTTAAAAAGGCCAACTTCACACCAGAAATAAACATGTTTACAGCCTGGTACAAAGAAACATTTTTAGGTTTTTTAAGGTCAGGATTACAACAGTAAGGGGAGTGAATTTTTTTCTAAATCATCCGTTTAGAAGTAATTTCATGTAGAAATTTGGCATATATAGGGGCGTGTCTTTTTGATTGACAGGTACCCGATCTCTCGTTTCAAGAAGGAGGAAATGTAGAACAACCGCGGTATTTAGCCGATTAACAGCTTGACTTAGCTTTAGCCCGCGTACCTCTGTTAGCTACTTGGTTCCCGTTAGCAACTGGTTTGCTCGGTTAGCTCTTGGCTACTGGCAGGTTGGAGTTTTCTAGATGTCAGTCATCCATAACACGCTCACAGCCCCCCTCTCAGCTCCACCTCCTTGCACATTTTTTAATTTTCCTGTACAAACGACACACATGACGTTGCCAAGATGGCGATGGTAAGAACCGCCCACCGAGCTTCAATTCAGCTCTTCAGAAACCTACGGGTGACATCACAGAGGCTCCATCCATCTTTTTACAGTCTATGGTCACACCTTTCCTACCTGTAAATCTCAACCTTCATATCTTTCTGTCGAGCCATTCTGCGAGCGCTTGCTTCTCCTGCTACAATAATGTCATTTTGTTCAGTCACAACCCCAGCACAGACATACCCCAGGGCCTCTCCATATCGAGGGGAAGTGATGTAGTAATTCCGACCTGTGGAAGGGGCAAAGCAGAAGCTGCGCTCTGCATAGTTGCCATACCTCGACCTGATCCCACCACTGTCATTACCAATGCAGAGCAGCAGATCAGTCGTCTCCATGCCATAGCGCAGCTTGAGTTTGCGTGGTGCAGCTGATGGATGCATTGCTGAAGCCTCCAGAGCTTCATTCATGATCTCTAGACATTCAGCATCAGCCAACAGTGTTGTGTTCCTCTTCATCGCCTCTCTTAAGTAGTCAGCGTTTATTAGTGGTAGGCGTACCTTCCTCAGGAGCTCTGGGAGATGCCGACTACGTAATTCTCCATCCATCAGTGGCTTATGTTTGACCCAGTGAAGAACTACATCCAAGATTGTTTCTTCTCGCGTCACATTCAAATCATCAGAACTCAGAAGCTTTCCAAGCTGGTGGGCTTCCAAATCCAGGACCTCCTCACTCTGGCAAACTTGGACAAAGTGCTGTTTGAGGAAGCGCTGAGCATGGTCAGCCAGTTCTTCTGCTCCAAGATCACGGGCAAAGTAATACACGCCAAGGCAGTTGGAAGTGTCCATGTTTTCAGTCATGTGCTGCTGGCAGCGTATGAAGACATCATCCATCTGCAGAAGAAACGCAGCAATAGAAATGCCTTGCACATTAGCATTAGTGAGAGGAAGATCTGAGGAGTACATGTAGTTCAAGAGAAGGGCCAGGCTGTCTGCAGGGGTGTCACGCAAGAAGATCTCCCTGTTGTTGCACTCACGCAGACCACATGTGAACATTACACGGAAGTATGGACTGAAGGCAGACAAAACAACTCTGTGGCAGGGGAAGCTGATGCCTTCAGCAACCAGCACCACATCTGTCAGATGCTCAACTTCCCTCATCTTCCTCAGCTGATCAAGCAGCACCAGTCCATGTTTGGGAGTGAGATCCATCTTACTTAAAAGTTTCAGTAAACAAAATATTTACAGCGTCAGACAGGAGACTTTACTTGCTGAGGGTGTCTATGAAAACAGTCAGAAAAAGAAAGTTAAGTAGCAAGTTCATGAAGACACACACACACACACACACACACACACACACACACACACACACACACACACACATATATATATATATATATATATATATATATATATATATATATATATATATATATATATATATATATATATATATATATATATATATATGTTTAACTGCAGTTTGCTAAGACTTTTCTGTTTCAGGGGACTACCATGGACACTTGAGCTAGAAGAAATATTGTTTTTCTTTTCTATGTGTGTTTTGTTAATTTGCTGGAAGGTTAAAACATGTCTTAAGCCAGCTTTTTCAGTATTAGATTCATGACATGAAATTGGAATAAATAATTAATTAATAACAAATAACAAGTTACAAAATAATGAAAGGTAAATGCCATTTTAATGAACCACATTTTGGTATGAACACAAATTGTGTGTATGTATAGTAAATAAGGTGCATTTTAACAAGAAAGAGTAAAGGCTGATCACATTTGAAACCATTTGTTTGCTTATAATAAAATCTTACCAAAGTCATTGGCTCTTTTTTTTGGCTGAAGAAGATCTTCTTTGGCCTAAATCTGTCGGTGAACATCCATGTCCTTCTTGAAGCTACACGTGCTGTTGATTTTGCAGAATGTGCAAGTCAGTATGGTTAGAGAGATCTGAGCAAATGCAAGGCAAAGCAATGTACCCCCCACCAGTGTTGCTGCCCTCTAAGCCCAAAAATAGACATTGTTGTGGCAGGCAGTAAGTGGGTCAGAGGGGCTTGAGAAATCGGAGAAGAAACAATCTAGAAACTGTTAGGGTTACAAATGTGAGACAAAATGTGTCAAATTCATGCTAAGCCATGTTAGCATTGTCTTGTGTTTTTGTTTGGGGTAATTCTCCATTTCAGGCTGTTAGTCTGTCTCACATGCATGTCGCTGTGGAATGACTAAATCATTACTGTCAGTTCAGATTCAGATTTCATGACAGCTATTTCTTAAAGACCCAGTATGTAATGCATGCTCATATCCCCCACCACCTACGTTTAAAATTCAAATTCTTAAGACTGCTGCAACAACCACATTAAATTAATTAAGATACATGGCCATCTGCTCAGGAGCATACTTGACTAGTCAACTATGAATGCACACAAGATACTTCATGTTTAATTACCAGTTGCTGAATGGAAAAACGGGGAGGAAGGAAACACAAAATCATCATCCTAATTTAACAGAGTTAATGTTTTCTTTTTTCAGGCCATAATCACATCCTTTCCTTGTTACAGTAAGCCATCAGTTGTAATGGCTCAGCCCCCAACATCCTGACTTTAGTTAACCATTAGGCAACATGGTATGAAAAATATAGATAGAGTTGTTATTTTGACAGTGGGGCTGAAGCATCTGGTTCGGTTGGACAGTTTGCAGTAAAGAAAACTTAAAAAGATATATATATATATATTTATATATATGCTGAGGGATTTGCGCAAATGGACAGCAGATGCAGATCTAGGAAATACAGGGTGGAGAGGGAAGTGTTGGACGAGCAGAGACTGGAAGAGGTAACAGAGAGAAAAACATACTCTGACATTCATCCACCTCTAACGGAGCGACTTAAAGATTCTTTAAGGTAAACTGTTTATCACGCCAGACACCTATTTTCACTGTATTTTAATGATCTGCTTGTATAAAGACTTGCACATTTGAATTTGTGTAGATGTACATTGCCCAAACTGAAGCGAAGTGTACTAAGCAGCTTTCCAGTGCTGTACTGGTTGCCTAAGTATTCATTCTGGGACTACGGCATGCCAGACCTGGTCTCTGGGATTAGCGTGGGAATAATGCACCTGCCACAAGGTATGACCATAGTTTAAAATGAATGATCAAATATAATATATGTAAAATACGAAAAGTATTGGCTTCGGTTGTGTTGTGTTTTTGTCATACAATACCATTAAGCGATGACTGGGCCGATAATAGCAGTTGTTTCTGTCATTTATTTCCCTTTTAAACCATGAAAATATATAAATAGACTGTATAGAAAATTTATGGTTTTATCTATACTATTTCATCTCATATTCTCTTTGAATTAGCATAGTGCATTCATACAAGTGTCCAACAAAGTTAAATCTAAATGACTCTTGTCACAGTTTTGTCAGATAAATGGATTGGATAAAAGGTTTATGCCAATTTTTGGCCAATGTATCTGTGCATCAATAATTTAATCATGTTTTTTTTTTTTTTTTTAAAGTGATACCAGAAAAAAAATTCTGTTTGTCTTCAAACTGAACTCAATTTCATGTATTCCACAGGTATGGCATATGCACTGCTGGCTTCTATCCCTCCTGTATTTGGACTCTACTCATCTTTGTATCCTGCCTTAATATACTTCTTTTTTGGCACATCTCGTCATATTTCCATTGGTTAGTGCAACTGTGACAGACAAAAGTATACCATGACCGCTGTGATTTTAGTTGCAACGTATACACAGTAATTTTTTACTGTACTGTTTACTGTGTTCAGGGACATTTACTGTGCTCAGCATCATGGTGGGTAGTGTGACAGAGAGACTTGCTCCAGATGGGGATTTCCTTCTATCAAATGGGACCAACATCACAGCAGAAGTGGACATCAATGCCCGGGACTCATACAGGGTGCAGGTGGCAGTTGCTACTACTGTCCTAGGAGGAATTATACAGGTTTGCAAAACTGATAATGCTAAAATGAAACGTTTTCTTCTTAAAGCTACTAAAACACAGGAATTATTATGTTTCAAAGGTGCTGTTGGGTGTGGTGAAGTTTGGCTTTGTGGGAACATACCTGTCTGAGCCTTTGGTGCGCGCTTACACAACAGCTGCAGCAGCACATGCTGTGGTGGCACAACTAAAATACATATTTGGAGTTTCCCCCACACGTTTTAGTGGCCCACTGTCACTGGTGTATGTGAGTACTATTAAGCATTAATTCTGCCTGCTCTGCTTTGTTAATAAAACTTTCCTCCTGTTTTAAATGCTAAAAAACATTCAAACTACGACATCTTTACACACATAAAAGTTGCACATATTTTCCATTACAGGGCCACTAGGACATTGTGCTGTTTCATTTTGTTTGCTACAGATGCTTTAATAATCTTCTATGTGTTGCTTTTGTAGATTGCCTCTCATGTTTACTTTGTTTAAGATTGTTTTACAAATCTAAGCTTGCTTGGAAAGAGCCCCATTTTACATTGACATAGCATCTACATGTAACAACCCCCTGCTTTGCTTTTTCTGATTTACAGACTTTGGTTGATGTTTGCACCTTGCTGCCAGACACCCATCTTCCCACGCTGGTAGTCAGTGCTGTGACGATGGTGCTTCTAATCGCAGCCAAAGAGCTCAACTCATTCCTCAGTGCAAAGCTGCCCGCGCCTGTCCCAGTGGAGCTCATCACAGTCAGTTGAATGAATCTCTGGCCTTCTATTGCATTATCACTTCTGTACTCTGTGCTGGTGCTGATGATGCAGCACTAAAAAAACACAGACAAAGTGGAAATAAGCAGCTGAATCAGCAGTGGTGCAAGTGGCTTCTGCATTTGTGCATTTCACAGCAAAAAATGTGTAATTATGGGTAATAATTAGGTCCACATCCAGCATATGATTGACTACGTTTTAACTGATGATCAAAGGCTGAAACGTGCTGTGAAATTGTGCTGTGCATGTATGTGTTTATGATCTAAATGTTTCCTATGACTGCTTTAGATTGTGGGAGGGACACTGGTATCATCCTATGCACACCTGAACAACAACTACTCTGTTTCAGTTGTTGGAGAAATTCCAAGTGGGTGAGTATTAGACTGTTGATTATTTAAATACATTTCCAGTAAAGCTATTTTTTCACATTTTTGCTCCCCTCTACTTTGTGATCTAATCACCAGTTTAAGCACCCCCAGTTTACCAGACATGAGTCTGTTTGGAGAAGTCATTGGTGATGCTTTTGCACTGGCCATTGTTGGATATGCCGTATCTATTTCACTTGGGAAAACATTCGCACTGAAACACGGATACAAGGTGGACAATAACCAGGTGATAAAAAAGTTCATGACTTCTGCTTCTGCATAGAAGTGAAAGCCATGTTTATGTTTGTTTTGCTCACTATTTAATCGTCAACTCTTGTGTCTTTTTTTGTGTTCTGCTGCAGGAGCTTGTTGCGCTTGGTCTCAGTAATGTCCTTGGAGGCTTCTTTCAGTGTTTCTCTGTGTGCTCCTCCATGTCTCGAAGTCTGATCCAAGAGACAACTGGAGGTAAAACTCAAGTGAGTGAGCAGCAGAAGTATCATCACACAAGTCCCAAAATACAGTAAAAGTCACCGGAAAGTCATTTATTTATTTATTTTATAAAAGTACAAAAGCATTTTTAACATCATATGTTGAAACTATGGCAAATAAATCATGGAACAAAGGTGTCCTTTGTTGAACATAGGCGTATTTTTTTCAATGCAAACAATTTGTGGATTTGAACAGGAACAGTGTGTTGTAGCATTTCAACAATCAGAGAATCCAGATCAATCTCTGATGCAAGAGACACAGTTGAGTACCAGCACTGAATCATGGTGTGCTTTAGGCCCCAAGGTAGTCTGTGTAATGCAGCACTTAGTTTAAAAGCCAGTGCCTGTGATGGTATTGTAGCTGCATGAGTGCACATGGTAGGATTACTTGCATGGTGAAACCATCCATGATGGTTAATGCTGCAATATATTAAATTTTTGGAGCAATCAATGTGGCCAGCCAGATAAAAAATCTTCATGCCAAACCTCTTTTTGTATGGCCCAATAGATCAGAAGTTATGCCACCAAAAAAAAAAAAAAAAACATTTCACAAGAAAAAAGAAATTGCATGAAAGGAAAGCAAAAAATATCGTTTTTTTTAATGAAAGTATGTAATAATTTGCTATATCATGTGTTTGGTTTTTTTAAGTGTTTTTTGTTGGAAGTATAACATAAAAGATAGGCACATAATTAGATTCTGGTGATATACTGTAATAGTTTTACATGATATCCCAACTTTGTTAACAAGTTTTCCAATCTTTCCTGTGAACATGCTTACATTATTTACGTATTTTCTTTTTTATTATTTATTTGGTACGGACACAATGGTCCATATAGATAAAAGAAACAACATCAACAAACACAGATACACAGACAACACACAAATTATTCCATGTGGCTGTTTTTCCATCCAATGTTTTCTCAAATCAGAGGTATAGTGATAGCTGCTTAGTTGAGGTGTTTGTTAAAGTCTGTATGATGGAGTTTTCTTATATTTTAAATTGGTATTAAATATGTCCTGGTTAAAAAAAAATAGTCACATATTTAATTAAAAAGCTAATTTTAAATCTTATGGTGCTCTCAAAAATTGGTACTCAGCCATATTTCACTGTATTTGTTAATTAAACAATAAAATGCCTTAAACAATCAGCAACGGGAGCTATTAATAAGTCAAGTTGCTGTCAAACTGCACATTAATATTATCCATGCACAGTAATTTAACAAGTTAACATAATAAACCGTCTTTGGATCTTACTTGCAGATGGCTGGAGTTGCATCAGCTCTGATTGTACTGGTGACTATACTGAAACTGGGAATGCTGTTCCAGGAGCTGCCAAAGGTTTGCTTGAGCATTGTTTGTTTTTGTACTGTAAAGTAATTGCATTTAACATCACAATAAACACTGTGTGTAAGGTCATGTGCTTATTTGCATAAATCATTGTGCATTTTTGGGTGCACATCTAATCGATGATGTCGTGTTAGGCCATCCTCGCATCGATCGTGTTCGTAAATCTGAAGGGCATGTTCAAGCAGTACTCTGACATCGCTACGCTGTGGAGGAGCAGCAAGATTGATCTGGTGAGAGGATAAATGAATAACCTAATGAATATGTAGCCTGCTTTATTTTGAAATATCTGCTGAAGCACAAACTTTGACAGACATGGCTGTTTACCAAGATAATGTTTTAGTCTCATTGTTGTTTTTACATTGCAACTGTTTATTTAATAAGGCATTCTCCTGATCTGAATCTCCCAGGTAGTATGGTTGGTCACTTGGCTGTCAACAATGCTACTCAATCTGGATCTGGGTCTGGCAGCGTCCATCATCTTTGCTCTGTTCACGGTTATCTTCAGGACTCAGATGTAAGAGTCCCCTTCACTTCATATTTATTTCTTACAGCAGGATCTGAGCTGCACAGTGTGTTTGAGCGATGCAGCATTAGATATTAATGTTGGACAGCAGGATCTGCCATTAAACAAAAACCCGTATGCAAACATTATGTAGACACACCTTACACGTTTTTCTTCCTCTTTTTAGGCCGACGTACTCTGTTCTGGGAAATGTTCCCGATACAGAACTTTATGTGGATATAGAGACACACAGAGAGGTGAGACAACTGAACAGAAAGCCGTACATGACTGTTTTCCTGCACCTGACAAAAACGTTTTTTCTGTTTGACAGGCAAGAGAAATTCCAGGTGTGACCATATTTCGCTCATCAGCTACAGTTTACTTCGCCAATGCTGAGCTCTATCTCGAGGCCCTGAAAGAAAAAGTTTGTTCTTGTTCCTAATAATTACCTCAAGGACTACGGCAATAACATTTTTGTTGCTAAGTACTCAGATCAGTCAAAATTCGGTCTAGAAATTTTGCAATATGGAATTTCTTACAACATGACTTTCTGTCGTCATGCTGATGTTGATTGATGCCATTCATTAGACTCTTTCTCTTGCTGAAAAAGTCATCACCTCTAGTTTCTTTTGTTATAACTGATGCCAGTGTTTTGTTTCCTTTTGTTTGCAGAGTGGGCTTGACATCAGTAAAATGATCATCTATAAAAGGAGGCAGGAAGCCAAACAGAAAAGACGAGAAAAAAGAGCTGAGAGGCGGATGAAGGGGCAGGCTAAGAGAGAGGTAAAAACCATGATATGTTCCGTCAGTTGACAGTAACATGGATTATTTTTGTTAAAATATACTAAACATGTTTGCTAATAGTGGGGGAAAAAAACATGTAAACAAAAAAAACATATATATAATTGTTGTTGTATAATTCAAATATCCATAATTATTTAACGGCATCTCCACATTTCTCCTGATTGTTTTCCTTGAACACACCTCAGAGACGGGCGCAGAAGGCAGCAAAGCAGCTGTCTGGATCACCAGAGTTCTCTGTTGAGGAAGAGGCCGTCTGCTGGAGTGACACATCTATGGATGGGACTGCTGCAGAGAGAGAGGACCATTGCTGGACAGAGAGGCAGAATGGGACTGTGTTTGTCATTCCAACCACTCCCCAAACGCCTGATGGCCAGGCTAGATGGGAGTATCTGAAAGGAGGCGATCCAGACTGCACCAGCCTAGGCTGGATGTCTGAGCTGCAGGACGGGGATACCACCACTCTGGGGTCCAGCAGTGAGGACACTCTGAGTCACGACCTAGAGCGAGTCTCTCTTGGGTCTCTTGGCAAGTGGACTTGGGACATTCATTCCATCGTCCTTGACCTCTCCACAGCTAACTTCATAGACACAGTGGCTATAAAGACTATGAAAAATGTAAGTAGTGACGCAAACAAGATATGATGGGAAAGAAGAAATTTCCATCAAATATCCTGATGTTAGCTTCCCTGATCTCTTCATAACTAAAGAGAAGAAATCATCACTTTAAATCATTCAGGCCTCAAATGTATTTAATATACAAAATACAAGATAAAAACATAAATGTTATTTTGAAGGCAGGTTATTTTGATACCTGAAGAGCTTTACAGACCTTAGACTGACTTTCATCAACATACATTTTACAATATTTGTTGATTTTATTTTGTTCAGATGTCCATTTGCTGACACAGCAACATCTTTGTTAGAACAGAGATAAAGTAAGTAGTGATGCAACACTACTTACAGGTAAAGTAACACTTTCAGGTACTCACATATAAAGTAATACTCATACACTATTACTATAGAAACTGAAGCACCTGGCAGGGAATTACAATGAAACATCCTATTTTTTAAGCTGGGTTAACAGAAATATTCTGTATCTGTTTATATTTGCAGATTTTTCAGGACTTCAGTGAGATCGATGTCGATGTCTACATTTCTGGCTGTCAAGGTCCGTGAATAAATCCTATCTTCCTTATGACTGCTGACTGAATATGCATTTTTTTGGTTACCCATCAACTATTTTCTCTGCAGCATCTGTGGTAGAACAATTAGAGAGTGGTGACTTCTTCTCTGAGACGATAACAAAGCGCCGTCTTTTCGCTTCTGTTCACGATGCTGTGCTTTACTGTCTCAACCATCGTGGAGCTACATCATTTCCTAGATACGACCCGACAGCGGTGAGTGTGTGAAGGTGATGTCTAACACAAGCACACAAAGCTGAACGTTCACAGTTGTTTCGCAGCTAGTACTTCTGTACATGTAGCTACTAATTAGAATCAAACTACCTAAAGTCTGACAGCTTATAAGGTGCTTTTTTTTTTTTTTTTTTTTACAAAACTGACCATCTAAAAACTGTTTATATTTCAGGATTTGCCCAATTCAACAAAATTTTAAAGCCCCTCACCATGTCAAGAAATTCAGCAACGAAGATGGAACTGGAGGGAAGATGAAAAGCTCTGAAACTGTATTCAGAGTGGAAACATGTACAGAATGAGGCTGAAAACAAGCTACTGAATATTGTGTTTAAGTTAAGAAAGAAGAAAACACAGAAGAAACATGAGTTTGATTTACCTTTAATCCATGAAGGACAGTGAGGAATTGCATTTTCAATATTACAAATAAATAAAATGGAATCAGGACATCTGAGGAACAGCTTGTGCTATCGTTGTGCATTCTACAAGAAAACAGTAAAGATAACTTCCAGGGACGAAGACAAGGCATCATGCATCACACTAAAAGTGTGTGAGCTGTTTTTTGGTAACGGCAGCCATTGCAGTTTTCAGGTGCAATTCTTCTCATTTGCTAGTAGCAAAAGCAACATATGTGCAATTATTGCATGCAAAGAAAAGCATTATTTGAAGTTCAGTGTGTAATATTTAGGGTTATCTAGTGACAGAAAGGCAAAACTTTACTTATAATTATATTTTTAGAACTGGAGTCACTTTAACAAGAAAGTGCGTGAGGCTGAAAATGAGTCTTCTTCATCACTGGTAAATTGTACCACATTGTTTCTACATTTGTTCTAAATGAAAAACAAGCAAACAAATATTTAGTCTAGCAGAGATCTGCTTTGTTTATTGTGGTTATCACCTTAGGTTTTTCACCATGCTTGGAAGATTCGGTTGATGGGGGAGGGAGTATTTATGCGGTTGCAATCTGAAACATTGCCACTAGATGTCAGTAAATCCTACACACTTTCACACGAGCATTAAGTCATAACTTATCACATGTACTAGTGCAACAATCCTGAAGTAGGAAATGACAATAACTGAAAAATAACATGATAGCATCGCTTTACTGTTGCATAAACTCACTGTGACCTCATTCCCTGAATAAATCTCGTCTCTACAAACTGGCCACGGAGAAGGATTACAAAACTTTGTGCACAGGTCTGAGGAAGGCGAGGAAGATTTTGTTCTATATGTATTTGGCGCATGAGCTACAAGTCTTCATGGATGCGAGGACTCTGTATGTCTGTGTTTAGGCTCAGACCTTCATCATCCTCATCATCTTCTGGCAACTGTGACACCAGCTGCTGGTAGCGAGCCTGCCGCTGGTAATCTGGATCGATGTTGATCCATTTATTGGCAACCCACTTTGTGCCATGGGTGACCACACAGCCTCCATGCAGAGCATACTCATCCTGCTCTCCCACCCAACCTGAGGAAAATAACATTTTTAACATATTGATGAACAAAGATGATAATTGCGGCAATTTTTCAGCAGATATCAGGTTTTCTAACATTTTCAGAAATAATTATACTTGTATTGAATTTTTTTTTTTTTTTTTTACTATTTTAAATTTTCTACATTTATGATACTGTGCAAACCTCTTTATATGAATTTGTATAAATAAAAGAGCAAAACAGAATTTGTAGGGATGGAAGAAGATTGAAAGTTTGATATGATCAGCTTTCTTTTTTATTGCCTGAACTTTCTGCAGCAAGCTTTTGTGTAACCTCTTTACCTGGACCTGGCAGGACACAGGACTGGTGATGACTTGTGAACATACAGAACTAGTCTTGGGGTTTTAACAGCTTGTAAACAAAGAAGATGCTTTGATAAAAACGCTACTCCAGAATATAAAGACGAGGAGCAGGAATAGTGGAAGACAGGATGAGTTCTTAGAATTTCTGGAAGGATACTCCAAAGTTCCTCTTTAGGATAACTTTGTTGCATACGTTTTTAACTTTATCTATCATTATGGTCCCGCATCAAATCACTGACTTTCAGTCCAATATTTGCGTAATTGACATATTTCATACTTTTCCTCTGTTTTCTTGATGCCTTGGATTAAAACCTTGGATTAAAACCCACCTTTCCATGGAGACCATTTCTGATTAACAACAGGTGACTCAACTGAAGGGACAATTTCATCTCTCAAGTACCATGTTGGGTTTTTATTTGGTATTTGCATGAACTTTTTTTTTTTTGTCCTTCACTTACCTAATTTCTTCCTTTATTTTTAGCGCTATACCACACAATGCCCATTTTTCATCTACTTCTTTGGCAGTCACATTGCTACAAAAATTTTACACAATTCCTTTCAGTTTTATCAATGCAGACAAGTGAATGGGGAAAATGTGTCTTTGTGACAAGCTACTAGTAACAAAATGTCTTAAGTTAATCTTTTAGTAAGTCACTTATTACAATGGTTTGAATCTGAGTTAGATGCAGATTGCTTTCTTTTTTAATTAAATTTGAATTGCAGTTCATTTCTTATTTGCATTCTTTGTAAAACCAACAGAAACCACGTGTAGTCTACCTACCTCTTCCATCAGAGAGGTAGTTGTACCAGAAAACCGCCGTCCCTTTCATGGGCTTCACTCTAAGATTACTCTTGTCACAGTTCCTTCTGGTGTCCAGAAGATCCACGTCGTTCTGTATGAGAGACTAAAACACACACTCAAATCAAACGATGCAGTTTCCTTTATGTTGCCGTCCTGACAAACAAGTGAGTTAACACAGATATGAAAGACATGCACAGTACATCCACAGTACTTTTGCAGCACTCTCCAAACACATTTACGCACCACTTCATCATAGGTCCTGTTGTCTGCCACAGGGAATGCGGTCTCCCCGCCCCCATCAACAGAGTTCAGGTAGAAGAGAACTGTGATGTACCTAAGTGTGCGACACAGATTTAAATTGACACACACACGTATGGTGGAAACAAACAGCACACAAACACACGTGTACAAACAAAAGGCAAGCATACAAAGGCCCCAAAAGTTGACAATGTTGAGTCACGAAAACTAACATGCCAGCTGTGACAGTGAAGCGTCAGTAACGTCAGACAGATGAATCCACACCTGAACATTCACAGACTTCTTATGTCCGATCTCCAGTGATCTCAGTTGAAACACCTGACTGACCTCACCTGCATGACGTCTCAAAAGGAGTGGAAGTATTAGCTGCAAGGCGGGTGTGTGTGCATGCTGTTTCAGGGTAGACAGGCCCGCTGTCATGGTGGGCGTGGTAATGTCCCCCTTCCTCATAGCGAACCACCTGAAGGGGCTCGCTGAGGTCCACTAATGCGGGTGGGAGGCGAGTGAGACGAATCACCCTTTGGTGAAGGAAGAAGGTTCAAAATTAGTATTTAAAAGAACTCACTGAGCTTTAAGCAGCGGTACGGCTTCCTCACCTCTCCTTGATGTCCTGAAGGACCTGGTGGGCTCCTTTGCCCTGATAGAGCCAGGTGTGCCTGCTGTTCCGCACCAGCTGGCTTCTTTTCACCCCTCGCTGCAGCAGAAAACGCTGGAAGGCATCGTTGCTCAGGAGCCTGAACTCCTCCAGATTCAACAAACCTATACCAAGTATGAAAAGGACAATCAAGACATGTGAAGAGACAATAGGATTAACATGGGTTCATTTGTTCTTTTTTTAGTGACCTGAAATCAATCAAATGACATAAATCGGCAGGCGTTAACCTGAGCAGAATTTCAGCTGGTCAAAATAAACGGTAACACTTGTGTTCGATGGTAGAAAATGGAAGGATGGAACGTTATCCAAACTTTTAAGTTTTAATATGTTTTCAAAACTGTCAATTTACTAATCGTTTCTTTCACTCTATAAAGACTCTTCTTCAGTGTGCAAAGTAGCACATTTTGGTCCTCCAGAATGATGTTTGAAGTTGCTTTCTCACCATTATTATCTTTGTCAGCTTTTAAGCCAGCATAGATTTCTCGCAGATTCTCTGGAGTGAGCCAAATGCCGTCCCTCACTCGAGAATGAGTCAGTATCTGTTGAAGACACGGTAAAAAGAATGAGATGAATTAACAATCCTACGAAAAAAGGAAAAAAGAAAACTTAAGCATGGGCTCACAGTCCACAAACTGACATACACCTCATGAAGCTGCAACTGTCCGTCCTGGTTGATATCAAGAAGATTGAAGATCTCCTCTGGGCTGAGGTTCAACTCTTTGGCCAGCTCTTCTTGTCCTTCTTGTACCATCAGCTGGCTTTCCATAAGACCCTTCAGCTGTGCCAGCTGCATCACCACACGACACTCATCGTCTGAGAGAAACCCAGGAATCTCTGCACAAACACCAACAGACTTAAACAGATCAGAGGAGGCTCGCTGAAGCTGCCAGCATTACATGACTGCAATATTCAGTGCTTTGTGTTTCTTATTTATACATTTTAGTTGAAGTGATGTTACCAAGTATTTGCATGCAGACTAGAGCTGAAAAGACCAATTCAATTAGATAATTCTTTCTCTAACACAAAGACTTTAAAGTGATTTAGCATACAGAAGTTCAAAGTCAAATATGACCTTTTAATGAGAATAACTTTATCATTTCTGTTCCCACGAGTAAGAAAAGAAAGAAAAACATTTGGACCCCCCAGTATATATCAGTCATCAGAAGCTTTTCAACTCAGTCCTCTGAACTACTGTTGCTTTTTACTGACGATTAGAGTGAGGGATGTTCAGAAAGGCCCCATTACAAGACAGCAGAGCATTTTTCAGACAGCTGTGTCCTCAGTGTGTTAGCAAGTATTTTAGAGGTCAAGTTAAAGTTTTGGTAGACCGGGAAAACATTTTAACAGATTCCTACAACTATTGCTTGTAGGATTGATAAACACAAAAAAACACTCATTTGGCCTCCAAAAACTGCCTGGGAGGATCAAGAGGTTCTATTGTTGTGGCGTACTGTTTAACTGCAGACATGTACAGATATCAGCTCATCATTGGAGTTTCTTCAGATGTTTTTTTTTGTTTTTTCTTTGCAAAGTACCAAATTTCAAAAAAGACAATCTGATGAGAAGCTCAGCTACAGCTATTAAGCATGGGACTACATTAGTCATTCTTTATGTTACAGCTAGTTGTACTGAAAACATTTATTTGGTGGAAGTAGAAATGAGTAATCCACCAGCAGCACATTCTAACAATAAATATGACTTACATTAGAAAGTTGAAAATGAAGAGGAAGAGATTGACAACATGACCATCAGAACTGACGGAACTTCAAGAAGCAAAAGCTGAATGGTATACTGTAGTCTTGTGTGGAGCTTCCCTGTTACCCTGACTTGGACTAAGCAGCATAGAAAATGAATATAGATAGCACTTGTTCCAGATGCAGAAAATATTGAGGAGTAATGTCAGTTTTAACTTTACACATTGTCATCTTCACTAAATCAGGAAAAAAGCAGTCATCTTCACCATGCCAGAAACCCAAATTATCATGTGACTGTTTCCATAAAAACATTCTGCTTACCACCTAAAAATCAAGCGAATGGTGTTGAACATTGTTCCCACTAAGCAGCTATGTAGCAGATTCATCTGAATCATTCATTCTAACAACTGTTTTCTGCTCTGCTGATATTGACCCATCATTAATTTCAAACATGAAATCTGAAGTTCATAATTATAAAATGTTCAGACTGAAATGAATAAACATGTTGGCTCAGCTTTATGGTTTGGCAACACTGTTGACGGTATGTGGATTTTACTTGGGTGCAGATGTGTTTCTGATCTATACCCAGTGAAAGCTGAGTTGCCTCAGGACTTATTGACCTATTTCATGCAGCCCTGATAGATTTTTGTGCCATCCACGTCTCAGCAGTGTGTGGACATGTATGATGAGGTTAAAAAAAGTGCTCTGATTGTCGCATGTGTTTGCTCAGAAGAAGAAATTCTGCCATTAGAGGCTCCCGCAGGTTTCCTGCAGGTTTACTTTCATGGCCCTTACCAAACAGCAGCGGTTTCAGGCTCAGAGTCCGCATCTCGTGCACTTTGCCCGGTACCAGTGACACCTTCTGGACATGTCCCACCTGAGAGATAAACCAGTGATTTACTGGTACGTATGGAGTGTGCGTGCCAAAGAAAGTGGGTAGAACTGAGCAGGAGTGACGCATCTCCACATTACTCACCCTTATTCCTTCGATTCTCGCCAGAGAAACATCGCGCACAAACTCGGGTTTTGATGGCGGACGTCGCGCGTCGGGGCGCTGGTGGCCACCGCCGGGCGCATCACGACTCCGGCCGGCTTCCTCCTGCCCGCTGCTGTAGTGCACGTAAAACAACAGCGCTATAACGTTGATGATGTACACGTGAAAAAACACCATTACAACCACGAAGTACGAGCGGGAGCACACGCTGCTCTTGGGGCCAGAGAGACGCTCGCAAGGCGGCCGGAGCGGCAAGGTCGCTCTCCGGGACGGAGCCGTGTCGTCAGCATCCTCCTGGTTGTCAGTCATTTTGTTGAGATTCGAGTTGATTGTTCCTCAGGAGCAATAAAGTCCATCTGGTTATCCAAATTGAAGTGTCTTGATGAAAATGTCCTCTACAAGACACCCAAGTCAAGTTAAATTGAACTTAAAAACTACAAAAAGAAAATATGTTTATTTTAGTAACGTTTTGGTTGGTCTCTCAGAATCTGAACTGAACTCTCTGCATATTAAAAAAAAAAAAAAAAAAAAAAAGGATCCGGGTGAAGGCGCAGTGATTAGGCTGTTAGAAGTGTGTGATAGTCTCTTTGCTCTCAGGAAGCATCGCTGCAGCCTCGGACAGGCTTGTTTACACTGCAGCAGACCCAGGCAGCATCAGCACCAGCAGCGCACTGCGCAACCAAAACCACCACGGAGCTCATCTCAGAAACACGCTCCAGGAACTGGACCCTGCGTCAGCTGAATGCAGAAGCAATCCATTCAAATCAACGGGATTTTCCTGGAAAACAATAAAAATAAGCCCCGATTTGTTTGACTGGGAACAGAACACGCCATTTCCCGAGGTTCCTGGTAGACAGCAACAGTCTGTGCGCAATGCTGACCTCTGGCGACCTGAACACCAACAACAGTTTTTGTCCGTCTCGCTTTGAGCAGAAGGCAAGGCAACGTTGAAACACAAACTTAATACTCTGGTTGCCAAAGACCGCCAGGTTCCACAACAGATTATCTAGAAAGTTATTTTCTTTCCCTTTGAGTCAGCTACTAAAAATCATGATTGTGGTAAAGGTGTAAAAAACAATACAGATGTCTTCATTGCTGCTGTTGCCACAAGTGGGCACTCATTGATTTATTTTGCATTCTTGCAGAGACTTTCCACCACAAAGTGTCATTGCTTCTCTCACTGTGTGCATTTTTTTTAAAAGGAAATGCTAAATGTTGGTTTTCCTTCTTTCTCAGTTCAGTCTTTTTCATCTCACTCCAACTGAATGAATATGACCCAACCAGCTTAGCATGTATAACAACATCAATTACTTCTAGTTTCCCTGATGTTACCATCTCCACAAAAAGAATAAGACTGACTTTTTAAAAACTAATTTAACCTTTACTTATACAGGAAGTACAGACATTATCTTATTAACAAGACAGGCCGACTTTGGACAAACAAAACATTTTAAAGTTACAGACAGATCTAACACTACATGCAAGACCGGATTATCCAATGGACATTATGGGCACAGGCCCAGGGGCCCATGCCCACTTGAGGCCCATGGGGGCAAACATCAGCAGTTTGGACATGAAACAAAATGTACATAAAAGCCAGATAGTTACACCACAGTGTCTGGTGTATTGTTATTGGTACCATTGGCTGAGAGATGTTAGAAATGTTGTTTCACAGTGTATCATTCACAATTTTCAAAATGTTGTGGTGGGGAAGGGCCCCCCTGGAACGTTCCAGGCCCAGGGGCCTGTGCACTTTTGATCCAGTCCTGACAACAAGAATAACAGTTGAGTGTAATTTTTTTGGCAGTTTTCACAATAGTTTGTAGAATTTAGGATCACTCATTCATGGGAATTGGAACAAAAAAGGTTTTAATAAATTGCTCTTCAGAATTGTGGCCCAGTGGTTAGCACTGTGGCCTCACAGTAAGAAGGTCACTGGTTTGATCCTTGGCTGGGGAGGGGTTCAGTCAGTGGCCTTTCTGTGTGGAGTTTGCATGTTCTCCCCATGTATGCGTGGGTTCTCTCCAGGTACTCTGGCTTCCTCCCACCATCCAAAGACATGCATGTTAGGTTAATTGGTTACTCTAAATTGCCCCGAGGAGTGAGTGTGAGTGGTTGCTTGTCTCTGTGTGTGGCCCTGTGATGGACTGGCGATCTGTCCAGGGTGTACCCTGCCTGTCGCCCAAAGCCAGCTAGGATAGGCTCCAGCTTCCCTGCGACCCTGAATTTGATTAAGCGGTTCAGAAAATGAATGAATGAAACTTTTCAGAAATGGTCACTTTCTACATTGAGGTTATATGTCTCCAGATATTAACATTCATTCATTTTCTTTGCCGCTTATAAGTAAAGACTATATAGTCCAAGTAAGGGTCATGGGGAAGCAATCATAGGACGAGAGGCAGGGTACACCCTGGACTGGTCACCAGTCCATCACAGGGCCAAAACAGAGAAACAAACAACCATTCATCCTCACACTCATACCAAGGGATAACTAAGAGTAACCAATTAACCTAAGATACATGTCTTTGGGTGTTGGGAGGAAGCCGGAGCAACTGGAGAGAACCAACACATACACTGGGAGAGCATACAAACTCCACACAGAAAAGTCTCCATTGGATGGGATGGGTGAGGATATTAGCAACACACATACAAACACAACATGGCACTATTAGAAAGCAAAATTTTAATAGTGTACCATGAATTTCTTTTTTCACAACCTTTGTCACATGAATGCATGCTGCTGTCGCTGATTTGCTGCTTATTATTTCTGATTAAAGCCATAGAAAGCATGGCGGATGGCGTACTGTTGCTGGAAATACATAGCAAATGCACGAAATGTGCATAACTTTTCATATTATATTCTACCAGGTATTGAGAATTCTTGCTTAGATAGTAGTTAGCTTTAGCATGAGCTAAAAACACGGGTTGGACAGGTAACATGGACAGATTTTGAAATGATTTTATGTCAAATGGTCGCATTTCTTTCTTTCTTGCTATATTTAGTAAAATCAGATTTTATTTGTTGACTTTAAAAACAACTTGACAGCCAGTCTGCTCCTAATTCAATGTAGAGCTCCCCTCCCCAAAAGGTTGAAATGCTGATAGACATATTGATCAGTCAACGGCTGAGTTGGGTCAGCTAATTGATTAATTTGGACATTTTGAGAGATTTTGATATTTTTTTTCACAAGGACTGTGAACCAAAAATGGACTGTCATAGCTACAGTTCACACAGTCTTGTCAGCATGAGGTTGGTAGCTCTTATTTTTAATTACCTGCAGTTGTATAGATTTGAATATCTTTAAACTTTAAAATAAATGGATTGTAGCAAGACTGAGGGTGATTTTAGAGTCATAAAGAAACAAAGACAATAAAGACAGACTAATATTAAATAAATAGTTTTGCTTTATTGATTTAGACTAACAGCATGCTTTACATGCTAAAGTGAACAAGTAACAAGACAAACATATTGTATGATTTCTTGCCACTGTATGACTTTGATTTCTTCATCACTCCTCTCCTTCCTTGCCCTGAAACGGGAAGGCAAATATGAAACCATCAAGCATGTGACAGGACATATAAGTTGTCCAACAAGCTTCATTCCTGAATAAATAATTCTGTTCTGTATCAACAGTCTCATGACTCATAAATAGTTATAGTTATATAACTTATAAATAGTCTTACAGATGCTCAGTGCTCAAGTTGGACTTACTTTTCCAATTTCGCGACTTTTTGCCCTGAGCTTGTTGACCTGGGACTCAGCAATGTCAGCACGTTCCTGAGCCTCCTCCATCTCGTGCTGTACCTTCCTGAACCTTGTCAGGTGAGTGTTAGCCTGCTCCTCCTGTAAAACAAAGCCAAATTAAGCCAGAACATTTGGACTAAAGAGACATTTTGAAAAATGAGTCCTGAAAATCAGGTGTTCTTACAGCCTCCTCAGCTTGTCGCTTGTACGATTTCACTTTCAGCTGCAGCTTGTCCACCAGATCCTGCAGCCTGGCAATATTCTTCTTGTCCTCCTCAGTCTATCACATAAATAAAAGAAATTTGCACATTTACAGATTTTAACATCTTGCTATTTTGATTACTACATACTATTATCATTGCATATGTATTTAATCATTTGGAAATAACCTGATAGGTCAGTTCCTTCACTCTTCTTTCGTATTTTCGGACTCCCTTGATAGCGTCTGCACCACGTCTCTGTTCAGCATCAACCTCAGTCTCAAGTTCACGAACCTGGATAAAAGGAAAAGCAAGTCATTAAGATGAAAATCTTTTTCATGTTAAATCACAAATAAAAGCTTTTTTGCTCACCCTGGCCTCCAGTTTCTGTAGCTGCTTCTTTCCACCCTTCATGGCCAGATTTTCAGCCTCATCAAGGCGGTGCTGCAGGTCCTTCACCGTCACCTCCAGGTTCTTCTTCATCCTCTCCAAATGAGCGCTGGTGTCCTGCTCCTTCTTCAGCTCTTCTGCCATCATGGCAGCCTGGGATTTGGAAGAGATTGCATTGTTTCAGCATACAGGGCTTTTTATTTGTAAAAGGACGGCTTCGTCAGAGGCTTCCAGGTGACTCACATCGGTGATCGCCTTCTTTGCCTTGTCTTCAGCATTTCTGGCCTCTTGAATGGCATCTTCCACCTCACCTTGGATTTGAACAAGGTCAGCCTCCAACTTCTTCTTGGTATTGATGAGACTAGTATTCTGAACCAAGAATAGTTTTGATTAACCACTGAAATCCTCTCGCAGTAGGTCACGTAAGCTTATTTGAATTTTTTTACCTGAGAGTGCAGCAGTCCAACACGCTCGCTGGCATCAATCAGCTCCTGTTCAGCCACTTTGCGGCTCCTCTCTGTCTGCTCCAGCGCGGCTCTCAGCTCCTCGATCTCAGCCACCATCAGGTTGTTCCTGCGCTCCACCATAGCAACCTGCTCTCTCATTTCATCTTGTCCTCTTATAGCCTCATCAAGGTGCAGTTGTGCATCCTAGATTAATGGTAAAATTTAAATTCCACCCCACATAAGGTCACCTGGGTTTGGTATTTGTTCTGTAAACTACCGTGTCGTACCTTGAGCTGTCCCTGCACGTTCCTCAGCTGCTTCTGGGCTTCAGCTGCCTGCCGGTTGGCGTGGCTCAGCTGAATCTCCATCTCGTTGAGGTCTCCCTCCATCTTCTTCTTGATTCTCAGGGCATCGTTCCTGCTCCTGACCTCAGCATCCAGAGTACTCTGCATGGAGTCCATCACCCTCTGGCTGTTCCTCTTCATCTGTTCAATCTCCTCGTCTTTTTCTGCGAGTTTTCTGTCAATTTCGCTCTTGACTTGGGTGAGTTCAAGCTGAACACGGAGAATCTTGGATTCTTCATGCTCCAGAGTAGCCTTAATGAAAGAAAACAAAAGTATCGCGTATTTACAGCGTCATAAACTGAAGCTGACTTGGCTTGATTCAAAGCGTCTTCATCAGAAAGTACCTCTGCCTCCTCAAGAGAAGTTTGAAGTTCTGTCTTCTCTGTTTCCACAGTCTTTTTTGCTTTCTCCAGTTCATGGATGGTTTTTCCACCTTCACTGATTTGCTCAGTTAGATCTGAGATCTCCTCTGTGGTGAAGAAAGGGAAAGAGGTTTGGGTTAGCTGTTTTTAGCAGGATTACTTTGTTTAATGCTACGTCAACATTTACATCATGTATGCACTACACTTTTATATATACTGCGACTTGCAGTGCAGAGTATTTTGGAACATGCTATAACCTTGTCAGGCCACTAGATGGAGCTCTAAGTGTTCAGATAAGATTTAGTGTAAAGTCTGTAACATCCTGCTCCTTTTCAACATTTTACTAAATACGTAAAAGTATACATACGTTGCAGGTTTTTGCTCTCCCTCTTTAAGGTCTCCAGGTGGTCCAGAGACTCTTCATAGGAATTTTTCAGCTTAAACATTTCAGTGCTCAGAGAGCGAGCTTCCTTCTGAGCTCCCTCCAGCTCTGCCTGGCTCTCCTCATACTTCTGCTTCCACTCTGCAAGAACCTTAAAACATAAAGACAGCCTGAGTATTTGAATGATTTATAAATCTGTGGTATTAATGTGAAAACAGCTAAAATAAACATTAAACCTTGTCAAAGTTCCTCTGCTTCTTGTCAAGGTTAGCAGCCAGAGCGTTGGCTCTCTCCACGTCAATCATCAGGTCCTCCACTTCACCCTGCAGCCTCTGTTTAGTCTTTTCCAGAGAGGCACACTTTGCATTCACAGCCTCAATGGATTCCTCTGCATCCTGAAGACGCTGGGCCAGCTTCTTCCTGTGAGCGATATTATATTTTCAGACTTTACATTACATTTTTAAGTGAAAAAAGTTTAAAAATGAAATCTTACTTGGCCTCCTCCAGCTCCTCAGTGCGCTGAATGGCATCAGTCTCATATTTGGTTCTCCACTGAGCCACCTCGCTGTTAGCCTTGGACATTGAACGCTGCAGCTCAGCTTTGGCCTCCTGCTCCTCCTCATACTGCTCTCTGAGCAGATCACAGTCGTGACGAGACGACTGGACAGCATGAGCCAGAGCGTTCTTGGCCTGGGGAAGGATGGAAAGTCATTTTACATTGACTACAACGTCTGATTTTGAAGCTTTTAAGCATGAAATGTTTTCTATGAAGATATTTTCTACTGTTCCCGTACTTTAACTTCCTCTTCAATATGCCTCTTCAGCTCTTCAATCTGCTGAGTGTAGGCTTGCTTGCTCCTTGTCAGCTGAGAAATCAGGGCTTCTTTCTCCTCTAGTTGACGGCTGATTTCACCTAATTCACACAGTAATTGATTGATTGAAAATTAATTATCTGAACATTATGACAAGCTATAAAAAAGGAAATAAAACCACAAGTTCAAAAGGAAGTATAATCCTGTTATTATATTGCCGTTTATTATTATTAATCATCACTTTGAAATTGTGACCAAATACAATCATGGATATTTCTTTAAGTAAATAAACCCATACAACCCTGAAAAAAACATACATAATGCATTTTTTTCTCACCATTCTCCGTTTGCAGTCTTGCCCTTTGTACCCCAATGTCATTCAGCTGTCGCACATGTTCTTCGTTTTTGGTCTTCACCTCACTCAGCTGATCCTCAAGTGTGCGACACATTTTCTCCAGATTTGCCTAATATTGACGGAAGCCATGTTGTTTAAAAATATGAACTAAGTTAAGGGACAAGTAGAGCAGGTAAGTCATCTGTAGTTTCCCTTTAATGTACCTTTGCTTTTGCAACTGACTCCATGTTGCTGCTGAGGTCATCAATCTCCATCTTGTATTCACTTTTCTCTTTCTCCAGCTTCTGCTTGACTCTCTGCAGGTTATCGATCTGCTCTCCCAGCTCTGCCACGCTGTCGGCCTGCTTCTTGCGGAGAGCTGCAGCCGTGGCTTCATGCTGCAGGGTGGACTCTTCGAGATCCCGGCGCAGCTTCTGAAACTCAGCCTCCCGCTTCTTGTTCATCTCAATCTGAGCTGCAGTTGCTCCACCGGCTTCTTCCAGCCTCTCGCTGATCTCCTCAAGTTCCCTGGAGAGATCAGACCTCTGCTTCTCCACCTTGGCCCGAGCAGCTCTCTCAGCTTCGATCTCCTCCTCCAGCTCCTCAATACGAGCCTGTGGTGAGAAGAAACCAACAAGCCAGGCATGTTTGAATGTATCTTGTGCAAAACATTAGAGCTATCTAAAGCGACTAAACATATTCAAATGCAGAACCAACCTGAAGTTCTTTGATCTTTTTCTGAAGCTGAGCAGAGAGAGCTTGCTCATCTTCAATTTTGCTTTGGAGCTGGCTTGTTTCAAAGTCCTTCCTGTGAGAAGGAAGAAATGCAACATTATCAAAGTAACTCAGTTTAATTATTTTTTCTTTTGCCTCTTATAACCTAATACTTTGGGTTATTAATCCCAAAAATATTGAATGTAGTAAAATGGATAGCATGGTTCTGATTTTACATTAGATTTGTGCACAACATTTTTGGTAACAGTATATTTTGGAAACAGGGCAACAGAAGGATGCGATTGTGATTTGGGATTTTAAAACTTGAATACAGTTTTTTTTTGTCATTGACTGTAGCTGAATTTAATTTGACTAACTTCTTTATTTTCTCCTCAGACTGCTGCTTGTCGTTCTCCAGGTCCATGATGGTTTCCTGGGCTAATTTCAGGTCTCCTTCAAGCTTCCTTTTAGCTCTCTCGAGGTCCATACGGAGCTTCTTTTCTTGCTCCAGCGAACCTTCAAGCTGTTAAAAAGATAAAAAGAAGTCATTTTTGTTTGACTTTTCATCATAAGAAGGTCACATGTAGTTTAGCATTTTCACACTCACATCATCCACTTGCTGCTCCAGCTTGGTCTTGGCCTTCGTCAGAGTGTTGACTTTGTCTTCCTCTGCCTGCAGATCATCGAGGGTCTGCTGATGGGCCTCTTGGAGGGCTTTTTTCTCTTTGGTCAACTTGGTAATAGTCTCATCTTGAGAAGCCATTTCCTCTGTAAGGTTTTTAACCTAGTTTGACAAGTAAAATACTTTAGTCATCATCAGAAAATGAATTTAAGAACTACAGAATCGTTGACCAACCTTGTTTTCAGTGGCGTGTTTCTCCTTTTCCACTTTGGCCAGGGTGAGCTCCAAGTCATCGATGTCCTTCTTTAACTCAGAGCACTCATCCTCCAGCTTCCTCTTCTTCGCAGTCAGCTCAGCATTGATCTCCTCCTCATCCTCCAGCCTCTCAGATGTCTCTTTGAGCTTTGCTTCAAGCTGGATTTTTGCTTTGATAAGCCCTTCACACCTTTCCTCTGCATCAGCGAGGTTTTCCCCCTCCTAGATTTGCAAAGAAACATGTGTTTTATCAAAACAATTCTCATGTCATGACTCACTGATCTGGAAAAGAAGTTCTGCTGTCAGACGTACAGATTGAATTTGCAGCTGCAAGTCATTCTTCTCCTGCAGGAGAGAAACCATCTTCTCCTCCAGTTCCTTCTTCTTCGCCAGAGCTTTTGCCAGCTCATCTTTGGTTTTTGTAAAGTCCTCTTTCATCTGGGCCATCTCTTTCTCTGTCTCTGCACTCTTCAGCAGAGGCTTAATCTTGAAGTACAGCTTCATCCATGGCCAGGTTTTGACATTCATGAATGCTCGGATGTTGTACTGGATGGAATAAATGGCTTCCCTGGAGATAACGGATATCGACTGAAATCAACTTGCTTATATTTGGCATGAAAATGACAGGTTTCCATTTATGTCTTCTCTTTTCTGTCAAATACTAAGTGTCTGAGATACCTGCGTTCCATCATTTTGACAAATTCTCTCCTCATGAGGTAGCCTCTGCACAGCGCCTGAGTCATTGTGACCAGTTCAGCCAGTTTTTCATCTCGCATTTCCTCAAGCGTACCCAGCAAACCAGCTTTGAAGAACACCTAAAACAACATAAACAATGTTAAGTTACTTTAAATTTACAACTACTAATTAATTCCTACTTGCTTTTATGAAGAACACATCCACAATGGACAATATTACCTTTGTGTGTCCAAACTTGTACTGGGTATGGTCAACATCAATGGAACCCAAGAGTTTCTCTGAGGCCTTCTTGTTGTCGATAAATTGTCCCTCGGGGATGACGCTGGCATTCAATACTTTATATCTGATCGGAGGCAAATTGATCATTGAGGGGGGTTCATTACAAAATAACAATCCTTTCAGTTCTTGTGATTACCTCTGCTTGAAGTCACCGTAGAGGATTCTGCTGGGGAAACCTTTCCTGCAGATCCTGATGCCCTCCAGCACACCGTTACACCTCAGCTGGTGGATGACCAGGAAGTTCTCCATCAGGCCTTGGAACAAATATGGATTTTATTTTAGTTTTGTAAAATCACAGCTGTATTTATATGGTTACAAATAGGGATTAATCTTACCAGGAGTCTTTGACTCATTTGGAATCAAGCAGCGTACAAAATGAGGATGGGTGCTCCTCAGATTGGTCATCAGCTTGCCCAAATTCTCCTGAGTTATGAAGAAATTTAAAATATTACATAATTAAAGCTGATGAGGTATATTTGCCTCAACCTTAACTTGAATATGAATGAATGTGAATATTTTTAGTTTTATTTTTTAAAGAAAGATTAACAATCAGGCAATTCTTTGTGATACTCACCCTGAACAGAGCAGATACAGTCTGAAAAGACCCACCCTTTTTCTTGCCACCTTTCTTTCCACCACCACCTCCCTCACCTGAAACATAATAATAAACAATATTGTACATTTTTGTCATTTAACGTTAACAGATGTAGTGCATACCACTAAAACCTGGGTGTCCAAAGTTGGTCCTCGAGGGCCGCCGTGCTGCGTGTCTTCAATGTATTCCTGTTTCAACACACCTGGCTTCCATTCAATGGATCCAACAGCCAATGAGGTTCTGCACTATGACTGATTAATCTGATTCAGGTGTGTCTGAGAAGGGATACATAGAAGGACTGTGGCCCTTGAGGACCGGAACTAGACATCCCTGCACTAAAACATTTGTTTGCCCCTCCTTTATTTGAAAACAAAAATAAAAAGTCAAAATTCTGTTTGCAAAATGAAGATACCTTCGGCTGAGGCATGGGTTGCATAGAGGTGAGCCAGCAGCTTTGTTGATGACTTCTGGTAGAGCTGCACCACCGTGTCATTCAGGGGGTCTTTGTTCTTGTCCAGCCAGCCGATGACGTTGTAGTCAACAGTGCCAGCATAGTGAACCAGAGAGAAATGAGCCTCAGCTTTTCCTTTGGCGGGTTTAGGTTTCTGGAAGGGAGCGCTTTTCCCCAGATGCTGGTCATACAGTTTGCTTTTAAAGGTATTGTCTGTTGCCTTCGGGACAATACACTCCTCTTCAAGGATGGAGAAGATGCCCATTGGCTGTGATGATAATAAGACAGGGCATTAACTGAATATTTGTAGTACTTTGGAGAGATTACAATGATCTTTAATGCAAAATAAGCCTTCAAGAAGTCAAGTTACTTTTAGTGTTTTAACTTATGGCTCACCTTCTCAATAAGCTCAATGCAAGCAGCCAAGTCCATGCCAAAGTCAATGAACTCCCAATCAATGCCCTCCTTCTTGTACTCCTCTTGCTCCAGGACGAACATGTGGTGGTTGAAGAACTGCTGCAGTTTTTCATTGGTGAAGTTGATGCACAGCTGCTCCAAGCTGTTGAACTAAACAAATTAAGATGAAAAATGATTTAGCGAAGGTCCCCTTGACATAAAATTTCTGCAGCTCTTGAAACAAAACTACGTATGCCTATAATGTATCAGCCATGTACATCAAGGCTGATACATGTAAGGGCCACTTACATCAAAGATTTCAAAGCCAGCGATGTCCAGGACACCAATGAAAAAGCTTCTAGGCTGTTTGGTGTCCAGCATCTCATTGATCCTGACGACCATCCACAAGAACATTTTCTCGTAGACAGACTTGCAGAGAGCGCTCACGGCATTGTTCACCTGATTAAACATATAATTCACACAGTATCAGTAAAGTCTGAGGAGTCAAATTAACACAATGAGAAGATCATTATGTGAATGTATTGATCTGTGAATCTTTGTAATAGTTATTTCTCTATATGTGGTGTTTTTTGTTGGACATCTGTACCTGAGGAACCGTTTGACCTTTGGTCACAAACTCATTCCCAACCTTGACGCGGGGGTAGCAGAGTGCTTTTAGCAAATCTGCCGAGTTCAGACCCATGAGGTATGCGATTTTATCAGCCACTAAAAGAAAAGCAATTGTCATTTTTAGAAAACCTACCTATAAAAATATGGAAGTAAAGCTCAAAGTTCCCTCATACCCTCAGTGCCATCAGGCTCAGCCTGCTCTTCACGCTGCTTCTGCTTGAACTTCATGTTTCCGTGATGCATCACAGCTCCAGTCAGCTTAAATATATTTGCCTTCTCCTCTGCATTGAAACCCAGGATGTCGATGGCGGTCTGCAATATGACAGACACACACAGAATGCAGATTATTTTACTTTCAAGCCAAAAGAAACTACATGATGTAGTCTTTGATGATACGGTGAGTGTACTGTCATCCCTGAAAGGCGTCTTAATACTTTCCCTGCCTTCATTGCACATACGCATAATACAATCCATCAGAGTAATGAATTATTGCGTCCTAAAGAGTTAGGGATGAAGAAACATTTTTGTAGTGATTCAGAAACAGCTTTATTTCAAACTTTATAGAAGAATAGTTGGATGTGTAAAGTGTGTGTTGTAGTTTATCAAACAATACAATGCACCAAATATTAGATTACAAAAACCTGTCTCTTTAATTATTGTTAGCAAGCACAAGTCTGGTTAGTTGTAGCTAAAAATGTCTTTGCAGTAGTGGATGTACTTACATCAGTGGCGATGAATTCTTCAATATCATTGATACTCTTCACAGTGATTTCTCCCTGGCTGATCATGGGATAGTCGTAGGGGTTGGT
This sequence comes from Telmatherina bonti, assembly GCF_933228915.1. Classification (NCBI taxonomy): domain Eukaryota; kingdom Metazoa; phylum Chordata; class Actinopteri; order Atheriniformes; family Telmatherinidae; genus Telmatherina; species Telmatherina bonti. Next base: position 30,055,605 of record NC_136624.1, read on the forward strand.
GGTGATCAGAAGAGCCTCTGAGGAAAACCAAAATACATATTTAAATACACCAGAATAAATGCTCTATATCTATGTTAAGTGGTTGTTACAGATCAGCAGACCGACACAGCGGCAGTATTGACCAACCTATGAGCTCAGGTTTGTGGCCTGTTGCGAGCTGATAGAAGATGTGGTAGCTCCTCTCAGCAGACAGCTGGAACGTCACACGGGACTTCTCCAACAGATCTGTTTGGATTTAAGTTGTTAGCACTGAAGAGAATGTTGTTTTTGATCACAACTCAACAAATGTGGGATAAAATAAAAATATCTTACATGTTTCAATATCAGCTGAAGCCAGTTTTCCAGTTGACCCAAAGTGAATTCTGATGAATTTTCCCTGTGTGGAAGCAGAAAGACATTCAGATTAAAACTCTCTTATTGCAGATGGTTTAAACTAAAACATAGTAATTCTGCAAGCATTTACAGATGAACAAGAAACTATAAATAATTCAAATAAACTTACAAATCGTGAAGAATTGTCATTCCTCACAGTCTTGGCATTACCATAAGCTTCCAGCAGTGGGTTAGCAGCAATGATCTGATCTTCCAGAGTTCCCTACAGAAAACACTGATTTAGTCTGGCTGGACTTTTATTGTAAGTTTTGTTTTCTTGCTGTGTAACGTCACTGACCTGCATTTTGCCAGGAACTGGCTCAGCTTTCTTTCCTCCAGCAGCTGCGATTGTTGCAAAATACTGGATGACACGTTTGGTGTTGACAGTCTTTCCTGCCCCAGATTCTCCGCTGGATGTAGAGGTGTGTTTGGATTCAAAGCGGAATTAATACAACATGTTGATGCAAATGTCGTTGGACGTTCTTAAATGTGTAAAATGTTTGGTGCTTACGTAATCAGGATGGACTGGTTTTCTCTATCTGTAAGACATTCAGGCGATTACAGTTAGATGACGGGTCAAGTATGGATGCTGAGTTTTTAACCAGCTCACAGAATGATTGATACCTTGGAGCATGAACTGATAGGCGTTATCAGAGATGGAGAAGATGTGGGGTGGAGCTTCAATCCTCTTTTTGCCCCTGTATGCTGTCACAACTGATTGATCATACACTGGCAGCCACTTGTAGGGGTTCACAGTGACGCAGAACAACCCAGAGTAGGTCTGCAGTCAGACAGAAAGATCTGTGATTCAAACCTTCCTGCAGTCATCATGAGTTTCAGCTACTGATGTTTAAATAAAGACAAACTTACGTAGATCATCCATGCTGCATAGCGCTCTTTAAGGTTATACAGCACAGCGGGCTCGTTGAGGTGGGTCATCATGGCCATGTCCTCAATCTTGTCAAACTTTGGAGGGTTCATGGGGAAGACTTCATCTTCCTTTACAGTTAAAGTCTGATACAGAAACAGAAGAGTCATCAGAGTCTCAGACAACATAGAACAATTGGAACTTCCCATGCTCTCCTTTTGCTTTAAGCATAAGGAACACTTGAGCCGGCATCTTTCAACAAGCTAGCAAAAAAACTGCATTGCTTAATCCTCTCTTGACCTGACAATGCTGCAAATAACTTCCTGGGATGCCAAAATGGCTTGACTCTCTCAGTTCTATTGTGTTAAGGTCAGGGGATTATGACAATATCTGGAGATCATCTTTGGTCTGGCAGTTGTTCTGCAAATCTCTGAGGCGTGTTTGAATTCAATTTCCCGCCGCACTACCTTTTCCTTTTCCACAAGACTGATTTTAGACTTTAAAGAGGGTCTCTGAGAAAGGAGGTGCTACCACGTCAGGGTGACTAAGTCCACAGTATGCGGAACAACTCCCTGCTTGAATATTTCCACCATCACGGGGAGAAAGACAGAAGCTATCTTTGTCTCCTTATGTACACCAGAAGGTTTGTCCCAGAAATATCAGACACATCAGGTATTGGAGCTTTTGTTCTTGTCATCTAGATGGAAATGACCACACAAATGCAAGTGTTTACTATTTTTTTTGCATTGATATTGTCGGTTTGGATGCAACTGGTCCAATGCCTGCCATGCTCATGTAACTCCTCTAGCCATGATCTGAAACTGTGGAATCTCCTTTTTGCAAAGTGTAACTTCTGACCCTTTCACTTCATTCTGATGGCATGTTTTCTTACCTCAACATGACTACTACAGCAGGGAGGAAAAAATGAGGAAAAACATATGTGTGAACAATAAACAATGGTTTTTGGTCAGTTCACCAATTTTTATTAATTTAATAGCCAATCTAGGAATGATGAAGAATTATGAAACATTTACGAACCATAAGTACTTCAAACAAATTCAGTCTCGGTAGAAATAACAATATGTTCGCTTTTATTTGTAGCTTAGTTTTATATAAAATTTTCAACTTCATATAAAGCCACTTGGCCTGATAACACAGCTGTCTAGTGGCTTTTTCAAATTGTTATTAAACTACATGAAACATTACATCCCAGTACTTCCTTCTCACCTTTCCACACAGAGTCTCCACTGTGGCTTTGCCGCCCTCTCTTTTTATAAGCTTTCCTTTGAGGTACATCTCAGCAGGCTCAGACACAAAATAGGCTGTTTTAGCATCAAAGGGAGTGTTCTGAGCTTCAATTCGCTCCTTTTCTGGCTTGCGGAGGTATATGGCCGCCGAGCCAAAACACTCCATTTCCGCGTCCCCACTCATGGTGACGTTCTGCTACAAGTGGGGAAACAAGACAAGAAATAAAATGAGTGACAAGGCATTACAGTCACATAAATGCATGGTTATTAGGATTGCAAATAATAAAAGTAAAAAGACATTAAGTTGGAACATGTTCAATGTTAAACTTTTGTGTTTACGAACAAGGGAAGCACATAATTAAATAATTTTTTATTTTTATCAAAAACTAATATTGAGCCTAATTTACCTTGGCACACACCAGATGATCAGGAGCTTTTCTGGGTTTTCTCTTGATTTCAATGCAGACTTCCAAAACAAAGAAAATAAGACTTATTACAATAAAACAAAAAGATCCGACTTGTATTTATATTAGCTGCTTTTTTGTGTCTTTATTTTAAGATATGATGAGCAAAAATAGAGAATTAAAACAACATTTAACAAGCAAAATCTCTGTAGATTTAATTTGATATTAACAGCATTCAATATCTGATAGAAAACTTACCTTTGCTGGGTGCCTGTCCTCTGTGGTGGTTTGTCGGCCCTTTTATATTGTGTGATGGGAAGCTGTCACATGTGTGCTGCTGTATTTGGTCATGTCGCCTGGTGTTATGTCTGTACAGGAGCTGTTACCTCAATGTGAGCCATTGTGGTTTATATTTGTTGCATACTTTACATACCAGAGTAATAGCATACATAGAATAAATTGTACATATTGATATTTGTTTTTAAAGATGTAATCTTTAAGATGTTGATTTCCTGCACAGAATCAAATACGATGTTGCCTTTTGTCTTGCGTTTGGTTGTTACTGTGGTCAGAAAACATGAAATTAGCACATTTTTTAGATTGTTTTGTTATATGTAGTGTGGAAGTAAACTCAGTGTATGTTGCTATATATGCTAAAAAGATTTTGAAACCTTTTTTTTTTCTTTGAAGTTACATCAGTCCTTACAGACAGGCCAAAGGTGTGACTAATGCATCTTTTTAATGCACTTTGGCACAACAGTAGCTCTTTGCTATGCTTCAGTGAGGCTTTAAAAAGTCACTGATATACAGTTTCAGAGTCCTAACAGGTCAGAAATTATTCAAAAATGAAACGAGTGCCAAAGAGCTTTAAAGAAAAAGAGAGATTGCCAAGGGATTACCTTTCACAACAGTGCCAACAGCTGCTCTTATTCTACTTCTTAAGGGATACACAAGAGAGGTTGAGACAATCCCTAAATGTAGAGCAGCTGAGGGGTGGATTACAACTCTTCTTCCTGAATCTTTTAAAAATAGCCTCATGATAACAGTGTTTTGTTCATATCAAAGTTCAGACTGTTTCTCTGAATATTGTTGGTAGCATTCAGTTCTGAGCCCTTTGGTTTGCTGGAAGTCTGCAGAAGATGTCATATATGGCAACTTGGGGACATGGGACACAGCTTGCACAGTTTACAAGGGTGTGTAAAAAAGACATTAGGCACTGTTTCCTTTGGAAAAAAGTATCAGCTTACCACACTTAACATGGAGAAGAAATTCTGAAGTGGTTACCCGCAGGATATAATGAGCCTCTGTCTTCAGTGAAGATGTGTTACACGATGCCTGCTCTGAAATCTTCTGTCTTATTAGGGCAAAACTCAAATATAGCATCAAGCTTGTGTTGATACTCTCGCCAAATACCACATGCCCAAGGGGCTTATTGTGTTTTCATGGGCTTTGATGTAGGCCTGTCAATTTCTTCATTAGTCAAAGAGCAACAACTGGACTGAGGATAATAAACCAAGGTAAGTGCTGAGTAACAATCCAGTCCATTGGCTGATCACAAGCAGCAGGGATATACATTATAACTAGCTGTAGCATCCTTGTTTGTTGTAAGTACATTTTAGTGTATTTTGAACTTCTTTGATACATTAATGAACTGATTTTACAGCTACAGACTAAGAACTTTAATATGTCACATTTCTGCTTGTTAAACATGTTCAGAGTTGAATCAGTCTTAGAATGAAGATGTGCACCTTTTGGAAATTTCCAGCATTGTTTTGTAAAGTTGTGATTCATTTGTTGATGTCAGTAGTTTCACCATCTTAACCCTGGGTGCTGTTATGAATATGTTTCCTTTTGAACAATTCATTTAATCTGTCATCCTCCATTACCAGCATGCACTGTATGACAGTTTCTTGTAGTTTTTCAATGCATGCCCATAAAAGACTATTAAAATATCACATAAGTAGCCACTGAATGCTATTTCATTTTGAAGACTGTTAACACATGTTTGCTTTTCAGAGATTTTGTTATGATTGTTAAAGTAAGGTTTGAGATGTAAATTTGGTTGTCTCTTTTCCTTTCGTGCACTTTAATTCGACTGAGAGGAGGACGTGAACAGAATCTGTCTCCAGCAGTCTGCTACTCCTTTGTTATAGTAGTATGAAGTATAAAGATACAGCTTTGTATCATCAAGTCACTTAACACATTATGTCTCAGCGTGTTGAAAAGCACACTGATCAGCTTTCATTTCACTATTGATTTTGGTGCTGAGTTTTGTATTACTTTTTTTTTTTTTTTCCATTTTGGATGGTTTGTTATGTTGCTGAATTAATTAAGGTTTTGTTTGTTTTTTTTTTGGGGGGGGGGGGGGGGGGGGCTACTGAGTTACACAAATATCTGTTAAGTAGTGTTGGGGGTGCAGGTCACTGGTATCTTATTAACACCAGAGGGAGCCTTGTGTTGCAAAGGTGCAAACATGCTGCTTATGTTACCAGCTTTTTTATCTTCATCATCATGAATAACCTCTGGTCCCTTCTCATCATTCATCGCATCACCAAGTAAAACTCAGCAGGTGCTGAATAGTAAATTGAATAATTTATATAAATGGAAGTTCTATATTTATGTATTACACATATACAACATAAGGAGTTTTATACATAATAGTTTGAATTTGGAATATAAAGTTTATCTTTTTTAGGGTTAAGTTTTGATTGACCCAACTGCGCTTCGCTCAGAAACAACAAGAACACTCACACTATGTATGAGGGTCTTAAAATATGGTATGTGGTACAATTTTACTGACCTTTTCAGCATGAATTGTGATTTATGTTTATAAGTGTTGAAACATCAACCTTGCAGGGATTCTGTGCTTTATACAAGAAACAACAAAGTTCTCCTCTGTTTAAACTCTCTGTATTTGTATTTCGTCTTGTTTTCAGTGCTGTCTGATGATCTATTCAACTTTTACACTAAAGATTACACTAAAAACAAACAGGCAGAATTTTTTCAATCTTTTAAAATCTTGTGTAGATGTTACTGTAAGTGTGGGTAGAAGAAAAACCATGTAAGGTACAAACACTTCACTGTGTTTAAAATAAAGTCAACTGTATAATTTAATTTTAGAGTCCCCAATGAATGAGAAGCTCTTGTCTTGCCTTGTCAGCATGGTATGACATGAAATCAGTTTTACCATTTGAGGAAGTCTGTCACTAAGACTATTAGGTGTCACAGGGGCGACTGTAGCTCAGACGGAAGAGCAGTCGTCTTTCAGCTAGAAAGTTGGGAGGTCAACTCCATCCCGAAGTGTCCCCCCCGAAGTGCTTATCGGGGTATGAGTGTGCATGTGAATGGGTGAATGTGACAAGTAGTGTAAAGCGCTTTGAGTGGTCGACATGAGTGGAAAAGCGCTATGTAAGTACAAGTCCATTTCCCATTTACCATATGTTTGACACTGATATGATGACCCTTACAAATCCATAAGTACATTTTGGTTCATTCACAATGGCAACAGATTGCAGTAGAGGACTTTCTAAAAGTTCAGTTGTAAACAGACTAAAAATGAACTTATTGGACTTATTTTCTAAAGCTTTTTAAGAGTAGAATCGATAAGCCATATTCTGTTATTTCTGAAATGCACAGGAGGGGGAACAAGAAGGAAGAGAAAAGAGAGCTGAAGGAGATAGCGTACTCATCAATACCAAAATGACATTGGAGAGTCAGAAGTGCAGGTAAAAAGCTCAATTTTTCATAATAGATTTCAAGAATGTATTTGCAATGGTTCTGACAAAAGGTGAAAATGTTCGCTGGTAAAGAGAGGAAACTTATGCAGAACAGTTTTCAAAGAGGTCATCAAAATTAGTTTTATTTTTTTAAGTTATCTTAGACTAAAAGCTGTTTGTTTAATAACATTAATTAAAAGCTGTTCTGTTTGTGACCAGTGACTGTTTACAACCATATACTCATCCGTACAGCAGCTAACACCAGTGCACCTGTAGAGAACAGAAATAACTAGAATTAAAAATGTTTTCAGATATTTAAGTTACAATATGAATGGATTCAAAATCAGACAGATGTTGAAAAAACAAGCATAACATAAGTATCTAAAACATAATAAAGCACATAAAAAGTTAACAACATTCAACATAATTAGATAATTTACACTAACTTATTGGTGACTGTTAACTTTGTACGTTAAAATGGTTAACAGCGTTCAGGCAAAAGATAAAACTGGTGGTGCCGGAAATGGTGATTTTGCAATTAAAAATGTATATATTGAGACATGAAAATCGCATTTTTGAACAAAGTACACCTTGCATTAATCTGATGTGTGTCTGTTAGCTCAAGCAACATTTAGAAAGATTACCAATATAACTTGTCATAACCACAAAAAACCACTAAGCACACCTATCCAGTCACACACAGCTTCACACACTTGTTTTTCTGTTCAGGAGGATTGAGAAAACTTTACAAAATGATGAACAATTAAAGTGCAGTAGATCAAATACAAGTACATGTAAACCACATAGTTTCCTAAAACCATGAAACATCAAAACATCAGGCTTCTTCTTACTGAATTTCTCAAACGTCACAAATGTGCAGCTTCCATCATGCAACATAGATAGATAGATAGATAGATAGATAGATAGATAGATAGATAGATAGATAGATAGATAGATAGATAGATAGATAGATAGATAGATAGATAGATAGATAGATAGATAGATAGATAGATAGATAGATAGATAGATAGATAGATAGATAGATTACCTTTCCTCAGTGAGCATCATAGAAGCAACTTGTCTTGATCTGTTTCTGGATCAACTCAAGAAGTCGTGTCTAACTCATTAATTTGACTCACTGCAGGTCAGCCCCACCGACTTCATTTCCCTTCACACACAGTCACACGAAAAGAAAAATTTGAGTTTGTTGTGTGCACATGGTGATGTCTTAAAGGCTACATCACACTCAGGGGGCTATGTGCTCCACTGGAACTGGGAAAACTATCTGCCTCCCAGCAGTGTTGACTCAAAGCCAACAGGTGATCCAATATGTAAAGTTAGTTTTTCTTCATTTAGGTGGATATATGCTACTAATCATTAGCACTATTCATGGAAACATTTTTATGAATGCATTAGATATTTTAAATAGCAACTTGATACAAAATGATATTTTTTACACAACAATCCATTTACAGCGTTTGCGAGTATTATGCAACAAAACAATAACCTTTCCAGTCTCTCCTATTATAATCTAATAGGGCCACAAATCCTTTTGTTTGCACTGCTTCCTATTGTGCTTGTTTGCTAAAAAGCCACCCGAGGACATAAACTTTGCTTCAGCTAAGTTCCAACAACAACACTGATTCCTTGGTTGGCAGATTTTCCTAATTACCTACAGTATATATGCAACTGTAACATCAGAGGCACACACACGTTAGGGTGCCAAACAATAAGCAGTGCTAACACCATGCACCTACCAAACTCACTAAAGTGCAAAGGAAAAAGGAAAGCGGCAAACTCGCATAATGTTTACTTACCATGCTACAGAACTCAAATGAACGTGATGAGTTTATAACCTACTCAAAATAATGACAGCCTATGGAGGCTCACAGCTGAGATATTGTGTGCTTAGTAACAAGATGCTGAAAAACATCTCAAATGAAATTAACAGAGGCGTTCGATGTATGTGTCAACAACTGCAATGGTAAGAGCCGTGGCACTGGTGAGCCAGCAGCTATATTTGTTTTAAGTCCAAATAAGACTGTAATAGAAGGTGAGACACTATGAATGCTATTTTTTGTTGCAATTTAATCATGCCACGAGAGAATTGTTTCAGTGTCTTAGGTATCCTGTAAGGATAATGGACCATAATGGATGCTTAAATTAGATTTAAGTAAACACTTGGGGTTTAAAGCTATGCAACTGCCAACGATTAGCTTGCCAATCATCTTGCAAATGGAGAATATAAACAAGGCTTTGATTATTACTAATCAACATATCTTCATTTATTGGAAAAAAAAACCTCATAACACTATTTCTGCTGACACTTCCAGTTTAAATGAATTAACCCTGGGTTATATGACCTGTTAAACCAAAATGTCCCCCATTCCCTCGTGGTTATTTGCTAGTTAGCTTCTGGACTTGTGAACCCCAAGTTAAACTGGATATCTTATGCGATGATGAGATGGAGAAGCCATCTGTGGCCATTTATCCAGATCAAGCTAAGTGACCTATACAGGAGGGTTGTTCCTTCATGGTTGCCAGAGTTGTCAGTATAAAAGAAGCCCTCCCAGGTTCTGCAAAAGTTTTGGACTGACAGGCCACCCAGAAAGGTGAGTCTTCAAGCAAACTTATATTCAGTCATTTAAATCTTATTAGATCCCCAGAAGCAGGTCTCATGCAGGATTTGATTAAACACCCATCCAGTTATTTCTGTTGATGCTTTTCTATTTCTAACTTGTTTATATTTTTTTCTTTCTGGCTTTTTTTTTTTTTTTTTTTTTTTTTTAGTATCCACACAACAACTGCATCACTGAAAGACAAAAAAGGTAAATTGTAACTTTTCATCTTGTGACAACACCAAAAAATGGCTCAAAATCAATTAAAGATCCATTTAAAATCAATTTCCAGTCTATAGGAAAGTAATGGTAAAAGTTTACAGAACTGATTAATTTTCCTTTAACCACATCTTTATTTTACTTTTGCTATTTATTTTTTACAGAAGAGCCATGAGTTCGGATCCGGAGATGGAGTGTTTTGGCCCGGCGGCCATATACCTCCGGAAACCTGAAAAGGAGAGAATAGAAGCTCAAAACACTCCTTTTGATGCCAAAACAGCTTACTTTGTGACAGAGCCCTCTGAGATGTATCTGAAAGGGAAACTGGTCAAGAAAGAAGGTGGCAAAGCCACGGTGGAGGTTGCTGGTGGAAAGGTATGAAGATATTTAATGGCTTGGAATGTAATAGACATAAAACAATTGCTGCATGTCTCTGGATGTCTACATGTCTCTGTGTGTGTTTCCATGCAGACTTTAACTGTAAAGGAAGATGAAGTCTTCCCCATGAACCCTCCAAAGTTTGACAAGATTGAGGACATGGCCATGATGACCCACCTCAGCGAGCCTGCTGTGCTGTATAACCTCAAAGAGCGCTATGCAGCATGGATGATCTACGTAAGACACTAAATTTATGTATTTTTTTTTACTGTTATTAGACAGTTTCTGCTGCACATTGTAGCTGTAGCACAAAAAGTGAACCTTAATGTCACAAGTCAGAGCTTTTAAAGTTGCACAAAAGAAAATATGCAGAATACTTAAATAGTTTTAAATGGAAAAGTTAAAACATTATGAGAAGCCATACTTATTAGGTGGTGGCTATAATTGGTTGTTCTTTGCTGTCAACAGTTCCAGATCACTTACATTGATCTTGTGATTTTGATATTGGATAATTTAGGATCTGAATGTAACTATGCAGAGTTTAATGTCAGAGGTGGAACTTTTCCTTCACATTCTCTGTGTGTACGAGAAAATCCCAGTTCATAGATTGGTCCTTCTTTGACCAGTTAGTATACACAGCTATCCAGCGGTAATTTTAGCTCCTATCCAGTTAAGCATGATTTTGTTCCTTTTATAAGTCCTACATGTCACACACTCTCTTTTTTCTCAGATACACAGAACCTTGACACGGAAATCTATTCAATGTTTTCTAGACTTTGACTTCCATTGTTGTTACGAGATGATGTTATTTGCAAATTGTGTTGAGAACAGTGTTTTAACTGCCTTTGTTTCTTGACTTGAAATAAAATGTTATTAATTAATGTTATTAATATCAATGCTGCTCTCTTTTTTAAACAGACCTACTCTGGGTTGTTCTGCGTCACAGTGAACCCCTATAAGTGGCTTCCAGTGTACGATGCAAAGGTTGTTAGTGGATACAGGGGCAAAAAGAGGATAGAGGCACCCCCCCACATCTTCTCCATCTCTGATAATGCCTATCAGTTCATGCTCCAAGGTATCAATCATTCTATAAGAAATATGTCCTGACAGTGATCGAATAAAATGATTTGCCTTATAAATTATATGGTTTTTATACATTCCTCAATGCCAATTGTAAACCTGCAGCTTGTAGAGAGTGTTCTGTAAAATAATAAAAGAAGTCATCACATAAATAATCCTATATTGTTTGTGGGGTTTTTATACCGCAAACCATTTTTGGACATTTTTTAACATGTAAGAAAATGAATGAATAGATGAATGTTTGTTGTTTTTTAAACAGATCGTGAGAATCAGTCAATCCTGATTACGTAAGTTACAATATTATGTCTGTTGTGGCATAATAAAGTGTATTATTTATTCACTCTGCTTTGTCTGACATCAGGATTATTACTTTTTTACATTATAGTGGAGAATCCGGTGCAGGAAAGACTGTCAACACCAAACGTGTCATCCAGTACTTTGCGACAATCGCAGTGTCTTCTGGAAAGAAAGCTGAGCCAGTTCCTGGAAAAATGCAGGTCAGTGATGACAAGCACTGAGTGTACTGTATATGTAACACTTTAAGATCGGTTTGAGGGTTTTAAATGGGAAAATATAAACGTGTGCCATGTAATTTTGTTGAAGGGTTCGCTGGAGGATCAGATCATCGCAGCCAACCCTCTGCTGGAGGCCTATGGCAATGCCAAGACAGTGAGGAATGACAACTCATCTCGCTTTGTAAGTTTTGTTTTTTAAATCTACTTGCCTTAAAATTGAAAATAAGTTAACCAGAAGTGTGTGTTCCTTATATGCCCACAGTAATAACTGTTGACTTTTTCTGCAGGGTAAATTCATCAGAATCCACTTTGGATCAACTGGAAAGTTGGCTTCTGCTGATATTGAAACCTGTGAGTGTCCATCTTGTCTTTATACAGAAGTCTCAGCGGCAGGACGAATTGTAAACACACCTTGCATCTTGTCTCACAGATCTGCTGGAGAAGTCTCGTGTAACGTTCCAGCTGTCTGCTGAGAGAAGTTATCACATCTTCTATCAGCTCGCAACGGGCCACAAGCCAGAGCTACTTGGTGAGCTGTGCAGCCTCAGAGGACACCCCTTTGAGGAATTAAGACACGGAAGACAAAAATCTGTATGCTAAAGTGCAGTAAATGTTTTCCAGAGGCTCTGCTCATCACCACCAACCCCTACGACTATCCCATGATCAGTCAGGGGGAAATCACTGTCAAGAGCATCAATGACGTTGAAGAATTCATCGCTACAGATGTGAGTAAGATATGCTGAAATAAAATATAACTACTCTACCATAAGGGTTCCTTTGTACTTAAGATGTATCGATGGACGAACTGTTATAAGAAAAATAAATAAGTAAATAATTGTAAAGGTGGATTGTTGTTTAAATAGTATATTAGTATATATTAGTAGTATATTAGGTTTCAGTTAAATAATCTTCAATAAATTTTCATTGTTCATTCCTCAGACCGCCATTGACATCCTGGGCTTTACTGCAGAGGAGAAAATGGGCATTTACAAGCTGACTGGAGCTGTGATGCATCACGGAAACATGAAGTTCAAGCAGAAGCAGCGTGAAGAGCAGGCTGAGCCTGATGGCACTGAGGGTAAAACCTCTGAGTCTTAAAAGATCATTTAAACACCATTTTATCATATTATTCATATATTAACTAAAGCTTTCACATCCACCATCAGTAAGTCTTTTGTAGGGGGGGGTCTTGATTTAAAAACCCAAATCAGATAGCAGGAAGAAGCCCAGAGCAGCTGTGCTAATCCTTTTCTTAAATAGGAGTGAGTTGAGACCCTTTGGGCATTTATTAAGTCCGCTTTCCAAGTAGGGGGGGGGGCACCGGGAGAGTGACACCGAGACAGACCAAAACATTCCTCAGGATTTTCAAGAAGAAACTGGAGCTTGTTATGAAGAGAAAAATGTCCAGCTGTCTGGTGTGGTCCATCTGGGCTGCTCTAATGTGACTTGTGACTAAAGGGAGCTTGTAAAAAATAGTGTAGATTATCATATCATCACTCCATTTTCTTTCGATTTCATCAGTGGCTGATAAAATCGCCTACCTCATGGGCCTGAACTCTGCTGACATGCTGAAAGCTTTGTGTTATCCGAGAGTAAAAGTTGGAAATGAAATGGTGGTCAAAGGTCAAACTGTGCCACAGGTAATTAACAAATACATGTATTTTGTCTTAGGTAGAAAAAATTTTTCATACATTTAATACTAAACATATATAATAAACATTTACAGCCAATCTTTTAAACTCTTCAGGTGAACAATGCCGTGAGCGCTCTCTGCAAGTCTGTCTATGAGAAAATGTTCTTGTGGATGGTCGTCAGAATCAATGAGATGCTGGACACCAAACAGCCCAGAAACTTTTTCATTGGTGTCCTGGACATTGCTGGCTTTGAAATCTTTGATGTGAGTAGACCCCTAATAGCCCATTTTTATGCAGCAAAGCACAATAAACGTGATAAGGTCTGTTTCTCAACAGTTCAACAGCTTGGAGCAGCTGTGCATCAACTTCACCAATGAAAAACTGCAACAGTTCTTCAACCACCACATGTTCGTCCTGGAGCAAGAGGAGTACAAGAAGGAGGGCATTGAATGGGAGTTCATTGACTTTGGCATGGACTTGGCTGCTTGCATTGAGCTTATTGAGAAGGTGAGCCGTAAGTTAAAACATGAACAGTAAATTGACTACTTCACAGCCTTTTTTGCATGAAAGATCATTGTAATGGTAACACTTTACAAGTAATGTGTAACTCATGATGAACTAACACATTAATTTATGAAGAAAGTATCATGAATATCTATTGCTCATCATGAACTAATGATGATCTCAATGTTGATTCATGTGATTGCTTGACCCCTAATTTATCATCAAATGATGAACATTAGTTCAACTTAAGTTTTAATTCATCAATATGTCAACAAATTTGCCAGTTTAGATACAAATAAATTATTTTATTCCCTGCGACTTTTTAAAATTCTTTTTATGCAAGACACACTCAAAGAAGTTTGGCTGGCATGGATATCTAAAAGCGCTTGGAGTGATTATTAGCGTTTTAATATCACTGTATTACTGCAGTACATTTAATATACATGCAACACTGGTATATTAAGGAGATGCTTCATATCAAATACATAGCTGCTTTAGTAACAACAAAACAAAACAAAACAAAAAAACCTACAATAAACCTTTATTAATAGTCACTCAAAGTGCTTTTACATCTATGTTCACCTAAATGAATTTCTTTGAGTGTGTCTTGCATAATTATTGAGAAGGTGGCCCAGAAGCTCACATATACGTTACCAAGCATAGAAAAATGATCTCATGACTTAAAAGCTTTAATTCATAGTAATTCCTAATTTAATTTCATCACGACAGCCAATGGGCATCTTCTCCATCCTTGAAGAGGAGTGTATTGTCCCGAAGGCAACAGACAATACCTTTAAAAGCAAACTGTATGACCAGCATCTGGGGAAAAGCGCTCCCTTCCAGAAACCGAAACCTGGCAAAGGCAAAGCTGAAGCTCATTTCTCTCTGGTTCACTATGCTGGCACTGTTGACTACAACGTTGTTGGCTGGCTGGACAAGAACAAAGACCCCCTGAACAACTCTGTGGTGCAGCTCTACCAGAAGTCATCAATTAAACTGTTGGTGCTACTTTATGCATCTCATGCCGCAACAGAAGGTACTGTTTTCATCTTCAAAATACAGCACAACATGGAAGATTTAAGTACATCAGGCATGATGGCAAATTCAGAATATGTTTCTGCACACAAAGCAAAGGGAAGCTAAGGAAATAATTCAAGGATTTTCAAGGAATTTGGGGGGGGAATTAATACAGAGTTTTCACTAACATTTAGACTATAACATTTTTTTTTGCCAACATGTTAACTAAATTGAATCTGTAAATGTTTTTACAGATGCTAAAGGTGGTAAGAAGGGTGGAGGCAAGAAGAAGGGTGGTTCCTTCCAGACGGTATCCGCACTCTTTAGGGTAAGAATAAAGACTTTACTCTGAGGACTGTAGGAGACAGCTGCTGTAACAACACACGAAAAAATTTCCCTGCCGTATACGCTCACTGTTGCTTGTTATTGGTGATGCATGTTCAGTCTGATAACAGCAAATTTAGGGGGGAAAAATGGTTGAAAATATAACTGAAAATAATTAAAGAGCAATTATTAGTCTCCCCACATCAGAATCAGCAAAAATGACATGTTTTGTCAATCAACAGGAAAACCTGGGCAAGCTGATGACCAACTTGAGGAGCACTCACCCACATTTTGTGCGCTGTTTGATCCCCAATGAATCCAAAACACCAGGTCAGTCCGATGATAAACATGTTTGTCACTTTTTTCATGGCAACTCAGATGTTAGAAGTTTCTGTTCCTTTGGCTTGTTTTGATTATCTCACAACTTCCTAATCCATTCCTAAGTGTGTGTTTATTCCTGTTTAAGGTCTAATGGAGAACTTCCTGGTCATCCACCAGCTGAGGTGTAACGGTGTGCTGGAGGGCATCAGGATCTGCAGGAAAGGTTTCCCCAGCAGAATCCTCTACGGTGACTTTAAGCAGAGGTTCAGTAGCTCTTTCTGTGCCTTTTTGCATGCAGTTGTTCAGTCTGGTTTGCTTTTAATCTGATTTGTGTCAACTCTTTCAGGTACAAAGTACTGAATGCAAGTGTAATCCCTGAGGGCCAGTTCATTGACAACAAGAAAGCTTCAATAAAACTCCTGGAATCCATTGATGTGGACCACTCTCAGTACAAGTTTGGTCACACGAAGGTACACAAAATGGACGCAAATACTAAAGAAATCACTCTGGCTGGTAACTACTAATGAAGAATTAAGCTAATGTTTACATCTATCAAAAGGTATTCTTCAAGGCTGGTTTACTGGGTACGCTTGAAGAGATGAGAGATGAGAAGCTGGTTGCACTGGTCACAATGACTCAGGCTCTCTGCAGAGGCTACGTGATGAGAAAAGAGTTTGTCAAAATGATGGCAAGAAGGTGGGTCAAGAAGAATATGTACATATGTAACATTTGCAGTTAGAAAATTATTTAGAATAGATTTTATTTTTTAAAGAAAAAAACAAAAATGAAGTTGTACATGACTTACAATTAGACCGATATTTGCCGAACACATTGAGTCATCATGTTTGTGTTGAAGTTCAATACCTCACTCAAAAATATAACGCATGGTGGTTTTGATCTCTGGACCAAATGTTTTGTTATTTACAATTTTTGAATAATTGTGATTTAATTAATGCAGAAAAAGTTTTGATTTAATGTTTTGGGAGGTAGAAAGTAACTTTTCTTGTCTTATGTTTTATACATTTCCTTACAATAGGCACTGATAGAAATTAAACAACTTTCCGCCGCAGTAGATTATGGCTGATCCAATTCAATCTTTACAATGCTGGAGTTCTTATCTGTTAGATATGTACAATTCTTCATGTCTGACCTTAAAAAAAATCTTTTTTTTTTTTTTTTTGCTTTTATACTTCAGGGAAGCCATTTATTCTATCCAGTACAACATCCGAGCATTCATGAATGTCAAAACCTGGCCATGGATGAAGCTGTACTTCAGAATTAAGCCTCTTCTGAAGAGTGCAGAGACAGAGAAAGAGATGGCCCAGATGAAAGAGGACTTTGAGAAAACCAAAGATGAGCTGGCAAAAGCTTTGGCGAAGAAGAAGGAACTGGAGGAGAAGATGGTTTCTCTCCTGCAGGAGAAGAATGACTTGCAGCTGCAAATTCAATCTGTACGTTTAATACCGCGACACACTGGTAGTTAGGAGACTTTGACTGTTAGTTGACCGGATCATTTGGAATTGATGTCATCATCTAGGAGGGGGAAAACCTCGCTGATGCAGAGGAAAGGTGTGAAGGGCTTATCAAAGCAAAAATCCAGCTTGAAGCTAAAACCAAAGAAATATCTGAGAGGCTGGAGGATGAGGAGGAGATCAATGCTGAGCTGACTGCGAAGAAGAGGAAGCTGGAGGATGAGTGCTCTGAGTTAAAGAAGGACATCGATGACTTGGAGCTCACCCTGGCAAAAGTGGAAAAGGAGAAACACGCCACTGAAAACAAGGTTGGCATCCAATTTCATTTTAACCACATGTTCCTATTAGAAAATGCAGAATTAAATCAAATAATAAATGTCAAACCATGTAGGTTAAAAACCTGGTTGAAGAAATGACTTCTCAAGATGAGACTATTGCAAAGTTGACCAAAGAGAAAAAAGCCCTCCAAGAGGCCCATCAGCAGGTCCTTGATGATCTGCAGGCAGAGGAAGACAAAGTCAACACTCTGACTAAAGCTAAAGTCAAGCTGGAACAGCAAGTTGATGATGTAAGTAAATGTGTCTGACTCAGTATGATTCCTAAAAGTACGGCAAGTTTTGATTACTTACTTGTTAACTTGTATGTTACTGCACTAGGTTGAAGGTTCGTTGGAGCAAGAAAAGAAGCTCCGTATGGACCTTGAGCGAGCTAAAAGAAAGCTTGAAGGAGACCTGAAACTGGCCCATGAGTGCATCATGGACCTGGAGAACGACAAACAGCAGTCTGAGGAGAAAATAAAGAAGTATGTAAATACAAAACATTGGTTAAACTTCCTAAATCGTAAAACAGCAATGCCAAGTGGAAGGTAGCTGGAGGTCAGCTGACTTCTACATAAGTCTGGATTTCAGCTGACAGCTTTTTGTTTTTCACATTAAAGGAGAGACTTTGAAATGAGTCAGCTACTGAGCAAGATTGAAGATGAACAAGGACTTGGTGCCCAGCTTAATAAGAGAATCAAAGAACTGCAGGTAATGTTTGAAAAGATAAGTCACTTTGTAGATAGATATGATGTAGAGAATGTTGTATTGCTTTCAATCAAAAATATACTTACCATGGTCTCTCACATGAGAATGGAAAATGAAATAGAAACAACAGTGCATTATCATTTAAAACAATCCACTGTTCTGGGATCTTTTTGCATCCCAGGCTCGTATTGAGGAGCTGGAAGAGGAGATCGAAGCTGAGAGAGCTGCTCGGGCCAAGGTGGAGAAGCAGAGGTCTGATCTCTCCAGGGAACTTGAGGAGATCAGCGAGAGGCTGGAAGAAGCCGGTGGAGCAACTTCTGTTCAGATTGAGATGAACAAGAAGCGGGAGGCTGAGTTTCAGAAGCTGCGCCGGGATCTCGAAGAGTCCACCCTGCAGCATGAAGCCACGGCTGCAGCTCTCCGCAAGAAGCAGGCCGACAGTGTGGCAGAGCTGGGAGAGCAGATCGATAACCTGCAGAGAGTCAAGCAGAAGCTGGAGAAAGAGAAAAGTGAATACAAGATGGAGATTGATGACCTCAGCAGCAACATGGAGGCGATTGCCAAATCTAAAGTAAAATTATAAATATTTCCTTTTTTCTTTTTCTTTTTCTTTCTCTTTTTTTTTTTTTTTTTTTTTTTTTTTAAATCAAGGAAGAGCATTTATCAGAATGCACACTGATTTCTGTCTGTGCTGTAGGGTAACATGGAGAAAATGTGCCGTTCTCTTGAGGATCAAGTCAGTGAACTCAAGAGCAAAAATGATGAGTACACGCGTCAGCTGAACGACATTAACGCCCAGAGATCCAAACTGAGTTCTGAACATGGTAAGTCTCTTACAAATATAGAAAAAAACTTTCATATGAATTCTAAGATGGAAACAACATTTAAGAAGTTATTTCCCTTTTCTCTAATCAGGGGAAATTAGTCGTCAGTTGGAGGAAAAGGAGTCTCTCGTTTCACAGCTTACAAGAGGAAAACAGGCTTACATACATCAGATTGAGGAGCTCAAAAGACACCTGGAGGAGGAAGTCAAGGTACTGAAGCAGTTTCTCCTTTTGTAGTCACGTACACTGTTGCTTTTCTTGAAAATTTATTTTGCGTTTGAGCTGCTGCAATTTGTATTTTGACTATTATAGGCCAAGAACGCTCTGGCTCATGCTGTCCAGTCGTCTCGTCACGACTGTGATCTGCTCAGAGAGCAGTATGAGGAGGAGCAGGAGGCCAAAGCTGAGCTGCAGCGTTCAATGTCCAAGGCTAACAGCGAGGTGGCTCAGTGGAGAACCAAATATGAGACTGATGCCATTCAGCGCACTGAGGAGCTGGAGGAGGCCAAGTAAACCACTGCATTTTATATGTGTGAAAACAGTCAAATTAGGAACACCAATGTGTTACTTGGTTGGAAAACAATATATAAAATGCAATTGTAAAAGTATGGCAGGAATTGCTGGATTCAGCAGCCACTTATTTACACAGAACTGATGCAGTTTTTCAAACAGCCACGTTAAAACACATACTGGGCTTATTTTGTTGGGTTCAGAATTGTCCAACACATTGAAAACCTGGAGGCATGGTGTAGGAATGACTGAGGTTTAACCAGTAACGTTCTAGCTGTGAGCTTATGGTGCTAACCACCACTGCCCCAATACAAGAGCTTAATAAAACAAAACAAATCCAATGCAACTGCAGACATACTGTAAATAAATGTTGCAATAATTGCCAGACTCAAAGATAAGGTGTTTCAATAAAATGCCGTAGTTTTAGGCCAGGCAGAATAATCTCATCAGATAGGGATGTAACCTATCTGTAGAAGAAGCTTGAGCCTCACGTCAGACTTCTGTTGATAATGCAGAAAGAAGCTGGCCCAGCGTCTCCAGGATGCCGAGGAATCTATCGAGGCTGTGAATGCAAAGTGTGCCTCTCTGGAAAAGACTAAACAGAGGCTGCAGGGTGAAGTGGAGGACCTGATGATTGACGTGGAGAGAGCCAACGCTCTGGCTGCTAACCTTGACAAGAAGCAGAGGAACTTTGACAAGGTTAGATGTGTCTGTTGCACACAATTTTTGCTGGTTAGCACAAGGTAACAGAAAACACTCATTAATCATTTCTATGTTCAGGTTCTTGCTGAGTGGAAGCAGAAGTATGAGGAGAGTCAGGCAGAGCTGGAAGGAGCCCAGAAGGAGGCTCGTGCCTTGAACACAGAAATGTTCAAAATGAAAAACTCCTATGAAGAAGCTCTGGACCACCTGGAGACCTTGAAGAGGGAGAACAAGAACCTGCAACGTAAGAAGAACCTGGACGTTGCTGTGTGAGTTAAGGCGTCTATAATACCTTGGATGACGAAGAAATGTTTTGGTTTTTTTTGTCTCAACAGAGGAAATCACTGATTTGACTGAACATATTGGTGAAACAGGAAAGACAATTCATGAACTGGAAAAAGGGAAGAAAACAGCAGAAACCGAGAAAGCAGAGATCCAAACAGCCTTGGAAGAGGCTGAGGTGTTTATAGTCTAAGATATCTGCAAAGATCGACACAGATGTGTAACTGTTCAAAGTCTGTGTGGATTCACTAAATAATTTATGTCTTTAAATCCTTACTTTTCATTTGCAGGCTACGCTGGAGCACGAAGAGTCCAAGATTATCCGTGTCCAGCTGGAGCTCACCCAGGTGAAAAATGAAATTGATAGGAAAATTGCAGAGAAGGATGAAGAGATTGATCAGATCAAAAGGAACAGCCAGAGGGTGATTGAGACCATGCAGAGTACTCTGGATGCTGAGGTCAGGAGCAGGAACGATGCCCTGAGAATCAAGAAGAAGATGGAGGGAGACCTCAACGAGATGGAGATTCAGCTGAGCCACGCCAACCGGCAGGCAGCTGAAGCCCAGAAGCAGCTGAGGAACGTGCAGGGACAGCTCAAGGTCTGGAAAAAAACAGGAATTATGTTAAGACACTACTGTTGCCTGAACACACATTGAATGTAATTAGAGTTGTCTCTGTTGCAGGATGCCCAGCTGCACCTCGATGAGGCTCTCAGAGGTCAGGCAGACATGAAGGAGCAGATTGCAGTGGTGGAGCGCAGGAACAACCTGATGGTGGCCGAGATCGAGGAGCTGAGAGCCGCGCTGGAGCAGACAGAGAGGAGCCGCAAAGTGGCTGAACAGGAGCTGGTTGATGCCAGCGAGCGTGTTGGACTGCTGCACTCTCAGGTGTTCATGACCGTTGAAATATAAAATCAGTTCATTTAGAGCAGGGGTGTCAAACTCCATTCCTAGAGGGCCGGTATCCGGCAGGCGCTTGTTGTTTCCTTCTACTAACACAAATCAAATGGATCCAGCAGCTTCTTGTCAACATATTTATGGTTTTCGGTCAGGTGTGTTGGAGCACGGAGACAACAAAAACCTGCTGGATACCGGCCCTCGAGGACACTCCTGATATAGAGGAAAAACTGTCAACCTCACCATTTACACTTGTTTCCTCAGAACACAAATCTCATCAACACAAAGAGGAAGTTGGAGGCTGACCTTGTCCAGATCCAAGGCGAAGTGGAAGATTCCATCCAGGAAGCAAGAAATGCTGAAGAAAAAGCCAAGAAGGCCATCACCGATGTGAGTTTGTTTCATTTGCAATTTTCTTTTTGTTTTTGCTAATTTTCTTTTGTTTTTTTTCCCTCTTTCTTTCTTTCTTTTCTTTTCTTTTCATTTCTTTTTTAGGAAAAAATCCATTAATTTATACAGTACCTTTTCAGTATTAGCCAAGCAATTGCTTCAGAGCAGCCCTGATTTCTTTCTTTCTTTCTTTCTTTCTTTCTTTCTTTCTTTCTTTCTTTCTTTCTTTCTTTCTTTCTGATTTCCTGATTTTGGACTGTTAGAAGACCAGTAGTTAGGATCTGGGGACAACCAGTGGAGAAGTTGAAAACTGCAACTGTTTGAATTCCCTTCACCTTAACACAGTGTTTCTCAAATCCAGTCCTTGGGGCCCCTGCCCAGCATGTTTCATAGGTAACCCTACTTTAATACACCTGGATGAAATAAAGGCTCGTTAACAGGCTTCAAAGAACTTAATGAGAAGGTTCAATAATCTGACTCAGGTGCTTTGGAGAAGGAACATGTCTAAATCACACAGGGCAGGGGGGCCTGAGGACCGGAATTGTGAAACACTACCTTCACATCTGGCTACAGTATAGATGGTGCAACTTTGAATTAAATTAAATTAAATTAAATTAAATTAAATTAAGGCCCTGCGATGGACTGGCAAGCTGTCCAGGGTGTACCCTGCCTGTCGCCCAAAGCCGGCTGGGATAGGCTCCAGCTTCCCCGCGACCCTGAATTGGAATAAGCGGTTCGGAAAATGAATGAATGAATGAATAAATTCAATTCAATTCAATTCAATTCAATTCAATTCAATTCAATTCAATTCAATTCAATTCAATTCAATTCAATTCAATTCAATTAAGAAAGAAACTACATTAATATGAAAAAAATTATAATGCAATAAATTAACTTTATTTAAAGAAAATAATCAAAAATGCAATCTTGAATAACTTACTGATACAATTCATAAAATCAAAGCAAACATTTGTACTTGGAGAAAATCTTTGGTAGCTTTCATCAAATATTGTATCTCGCAGTGATTAATTAAGGGATTGATGTGTTATTAAAAACTACATTTGATTGAATTTAAGTCAGTTAGACATAACAGTAACAACCTGTTGCTTAGCAGTGTAATAAATGTGTTATAAATCATCAGTACCTTATTAATCTGAGCTTTTGGTTTACATGTGGTTTTCCAATGGGCTTGTGATGTTTTGTTTTGTTTTTTTTACCACTGGTCACTTTACAACAGCTGCTATATACATGTGCAGGCTGCCATGATGGCAGAAGAGCTGAAGAAGGAGCAAGACACCAGCGCTCATTTGGAGAGGATGAAGAAGAACCTGGAGGTGACGGTGAAGGACCTGCAGCACCGTCTAGATGAGGCTGAGAATCTGGCCTTAAAGGGTGGCAAGAAGCAACTGCAGAAGCTGGAGGCTAGGGTATGCAAAATAAACACATGCTGAGCTATCATATAACTTCTTTATATGACCTCTAAATAACATCTGGACCTTTTTTTGGGAAGGTTCGGGAGCTGGAGTCTGAGGTTGAGGCAGAGCAGAAACGTGGAGCTGAAGCTGTGAAAGGTGTTCGCAAATATGAGCGCAGAGTGAAGGAGCTGACTTATCAGGTGAGGTGACACAAAGCAGTTTTATTTCTTAAGATGTTAAAAATGTCATTACTTACTGTTGAAGCTATGAAATATCATTTGATCTGCCCAACACAGATTAGATGCAGAATATGTTTAACACCCATAGATAAACTCCATTATTTGTGCCTACAACAATGTTTTATGTCAACCACAACTAAAACTAGATATTGTGGTTGCAACTATAAATACATTCAGTTAAGTGTTAACGTCAATATGAAACATGAGTGATAGTTGCAGGAGTGTTAAACTGATGCTTACTATGAAGAATTAGAAGGGAGAGGAACTCATCCATGTATACCAGCAAGCTCAGATGACAGGGTGGACTCACTTCAGACAATCTGCGCTGGTGACAGTTTGCAGATTTATGTGCCGCCTTAGCTTTTATTCACCTCTTAGTGTTTACAGCCCATAGGTTGTTGCTTTTTACTCCTCTTGTCGACATTTCTGAAATGTATTGTTGTGCAAGATAAAAGCATGTGCAGGGCATGTGCCCTGAAACACAGTCGGGGATTAAACGAGCAGACTCCTCTATGTCCCGCCTCTAGACTGAGGAGGACAAGAAGAATATTGCCCGCCTTCAGGATCTGGTGGACAAACTGCAGCTGAAAGTGAAATCCTACAAGAGGCAGTCTGAAGAAGCTGTGAGTGTGAAATATTCAACTCATGTGACACTTAATAGGCGCCAAACCAGTAACAGCTTTGCTGAAAATGTGTTAACACTAGAGTACTGACATCATGATGAGCGCTGTTACTCGTGCAGAAAGACAAACAGCTGAGAACTTTTTGCTTTAACTTTGTTCTTTACAGGAGGAACAGGCCAACACTCACCTGTCCAGGTACAGGAAGGTGCAGCATGAGCTTGAGGAGGCTCAAGAGCGTGCAGACATCGCTGAGTCTCAGGTCAACAAGCTGCGTGCCAAGAGCCGAGAAGTTGCCAGAGTATGATCATTCCTACTTCTGTTTTATTCATCTTTGATTATATATTTATTGACATGATAACAACAGCGCCGTACGGATGTTGTTTATCATTTTACATACTACTTTGATTACATCCTTAACAACTAATATCTCTTGATTTGATTTTAAGGGAAAGGAGGCTGAAGAATGAGCGTCAGTCTGTAAGACACACTGCAAGAAATCATACAATATGATCTTTTTGTTTGAGTGTGTAACAAGCAATAAACAAGCAAGCAAGTGAAAGTTGTTTCTCTTGTTGGTTTTTTATGTTTATTACATGTGCAGTATATCTGCGCTTAATTACACTCAAATGTTAGAAGCAAAATAAAGTTAAAAGTCAAACTGTAAAGCTAGTTGCTCAAATTTTGGTCATTTCTAGGATTCCAGAGAGAGTTTGTGACATTTTTTCTAACGAAGACGACTTACTGACAGTCTGGGCTGTACATCTGGATTGTCAAGTGTCACCTGTTGTCTCAGAAGTCCTCCAGAGTCTAGGTTACGATAACTGCAAATCTACGCCTTGCAGTGATAATGTTACTGCCAGTCGTATGACCTTACAGTTTTCATATGTGCTTCTAAACATTTGTTGCGCCATGTCAAGTTCCTGTGATGAAAATAAACCCTTAAGTGGTCCTTGACACAGTCTAAGTAGAAGAAGATATATGTTATGTCTTTTCTGAGATAAATCTTCATTAACAGGCAGTATATAAGATTTCACTGCAGTAGATATTTTTATAATGTATAATAAAATAAAATGTATATATTCTTTTTTTTTAGTGAACAAAACTCAAACCATGTCCATCTGTCTGAATTGGGTTCTGCATTGCTACATCACAGTAAAATGCAGCATAAGGAGCCTGATGTGATAGTCAAATGCTTACAGCTTTAAAAAAGAAATCATGTAAGACTTATCTGATCCTTTTGGCTCATAAGACAGTTTACATGAACAGATTTATGCCCATGTATTTCCCCTCTCTGAAATCTGCTGAAAAAAAAGGCTTTAATGTTGAGTGGACTGTATCTCTCTGAAATGAGGAAAATGGTGCTGTTTCAACTTTAAAGTTGGGTTTGATGGTGTCATTAGACCACAAAACATCTAAATTCAAGCCCTTTTTTCATCTTTAATTTTCTACCGACTTTTAATTTTTCAATATGGTTGCAAATCGCTGTTGGTTATTGTTTGACTAAGAAAATACTCAGTCATGGTCACATTAATGACTACAGGCTGGCATTATGTCACATTATGTCACATATTACAGAAGGATGTTTTCTGTGACATGGGGAAGAATTTAGTCTTAAATCTACAAATGTATTTCATAAAATTAGTTGTAAATCAGAATGATATCCATTGTGCAAAAAACATTAATATAGTTTGTATTTGAATTATAACATCCAACTTATGTATGGGATTGTATTTAAGTCTGCTTTCACCAGTCTGGATTCCTTTCTTGCAGTTTTGGGAAATCTCTGGAAATTACACATTTTTGGCATGCATTGAATGTTCAGTCTTTGTTTTGTAGCTTTTTACCTCCAAAATGCCAAACAAGCCTAAAGGTGTCTTCTTTTATTATTTTTAATGTAGCTTTACATGTAAAACTCAACATCCTATTTTAGTAGCCACCATCAGGAGACTGAGGACGTGAATGTTTTATGCCAAAGGTTGTTCCACAGAAAGACTTGTGGCTCGAACAAATGGCAAAGCTCTGAGTGCATTGCTGAGGAGACGGCTATATTTGTGTTTCTTCCAAATAAGCCCAGCCGGGAGCATAAGAGATCGAGTATCACATTTTTATTGAATATATAGACCCTTTTTGTCGGGTGTGAAGTCCTCAGTATTTAGCATCTAATGCCCTCTGGCCTTCTTCTCCAGTTCAGTGTCATCTTTCAACAAGGAAAGAATGCAAACTACTACACATCATATAACATGATCCCATCCTTGTCACGTATGGAGAACAAACACTTGACTTAGAGGAAGGTCAAGCTATTAGCCTGGCCTTGTCTTCAGTACATCTGTCAGGGCACATGGCGCAGGACCATTTAAAGAAAAAGTTTAAAAATATATCAGTGCCCTAGAGATGTCGCAAGTGTCTCCAAACACAAATCTAATCACCTGCTCGGTGCAAATTCCACAATGGACAATGAAGTTTACTGCCTTACAAACAAACAAACTCACAATCTTTGCATAGCACAAATACTTAGGGTTTAAAGGGCCAGTTGGTTTGACATGAGAAAAACTAGATTAGTTGATGTACTGCCAGCAAAAACTTCAAAAACGTTCCTCTTGTCAGAGACTGACAACTGACCTGTCAGCACCAAGCCATTGATGTTAAGACAAAGCTGTTTTGTATTCAAACCTTTGACTTTAGGCAACGTGGAGTAAAGACAAGACAGCCAGTGCCTAAGTCTCCTTGCTAATTGGTCAACTTGTTAAAAAAAAAAAGCAGTCTAATATGGAGAAAATAAGGAACAATGTGAGTGATGTAGTCAAGTTAAATAAGAATAGCTTAACCTGAAAATACAGCTGATAGTGTAGCTGTCAAATTGTCAGTAAAACTTGCTGAGTTGGTCTGTACTTTATTAAAGATTTCTCTGATTAATTTTAAAATAGATAAACAAAAAAGGTAACTGATACTTAAGTTCATTATAAACAGTAGGATGCTTTTTTTTTTTTTTTTTTAAATTCGACATATCCTTCTGATGTAGTCCTGCTTGTACATGCGGTTATACCATATTTCAAGTGGATCTCTAGAAAGCTGAATTCCTTTAACCTCCATCCAGAAGACCCATTCAGGATGGACTTGTCTGTCATCGGTCTGTGCTGCACAATGATCACACTTTTATCAATCAGAACAAAGTAACAACTGGGACTTCAGACCACTAAATCGATGACATTCGCTAGTTTTGTGGGAACTATGTGAACTGATGATGCTGATGATGGGTTTATATAGTTCAAAGGGAGCAAACACTGCTGGTTGTCCTGACAGAAACCTGACACATCTTCTACATATCATGTACACACAAGTTGTTGAGAGGGGAACAATGTACAGCAACTGGTGTTTTTGTATCTTTGTCAGGACCCACTTATTAGTTATTACATTATATTTGATGACATTATCTCCTGTGATGGATACACTTTTTCATACCCATATTATCCAATTAAGAGTTGCATGAGGCTGGAGCTAGATGACATTGGGAGGTTGGCCCACTCTGGATAGGTCACCCATCTATCAACAGGCTAACACATAGCGACAAGCTACCATGTGTTCTCATGTTTACACTTAACAGCCAATTCAGAACCTCCTGCAAATCTTTGGGGTTCACGAAGAAACCAGAGCAGACGACACAACAACTTATGTATTCATTCATTCATTCATTCAGCCCATCGTTTGTTTGTTTATTTGTTCGTTCGTTCATTCATTCATTCATTCATTCATTCATTCATCCTTTCAGTCATTTATTCGTTTGTTCCTTTGTTTGTTCATTCGTTCTTTCATTCATTCATTCATTCATTCATTCATTCATTCGTTCATTCGTTCATTCATAGTTGTTTCTAGCCTAGTGCTTAAACAGCAGTTTAGTCCTATGATTTAATGCATTTCTGAATAAATTTATTTAAAATGAATCCAACATCAATACGCTTCAAAAAAAAATAAATAAATAAATGTGACACTTAAACATCTTAGATCTTGTGGATGAAAAATATTCTAATGAAATTCTTCATTCATTATGTTAGAATGTATTAAAATAAAATATGATCAATAGAAATCCAGATCATTAAGCCATTGTTAGGCGTCAGAAGGAGCCCAGGTCCCACTGCAGCAGCATAGGGTCTGACAATGGCTCTGAGGAGCTCATCCTGGTACCTAATAGCAGGGTGGTTAGCATATGGAAGTCTGAGCGGCCCTTCAGGAATACGTCTCCCCAGACCACCACTGGCCTAGTGCCAAACCGATCATGCTACAGTATGTTGCAAACAGCAGAATGTTCTCCATGCCGTTTCCACTTGCTCCCACGTCTGTCACATGTGCTCATTGTTAACCTGCTCTTATCTGTGAAGAGCATGGGGTGCACTCCACAGATAAGAGCCAATCTGCCAATCTGGTCCACTGTGGAAAATGCCAGTCGGGCTATACAATGTTGGACTGTGAGCACTTGGACCTTAATATCACCCTTAAAGACATGGTTTCTGATTTGTACAACAGCAGGTGAAACTTCACAATCCTAACTGGATAAATTGATATTCCTTTTTATTCTTGGGTAACATTAAATATGGAATAAAAATAGCTTAAAAATTTAGAACTAACTACCTTAATGGAATTAACTTATCTATCTATCTATCTATCTATCTATCTATCTATCTATCTATCTATCTATCTATCTATCTATCTATCTATCTATCTATCTATCTATCTATCTATCTATCTATCTATCTATCTCTTCAATATATGAATGTTTATAAAGGTATCAAACTGGTGTGCATAATTTCCAGTAACTTATTTAATGTAATTTAAAATGTGTGCAACTTATCGAAATTCAGTCACACAATAAGATCTTTTTTATTTTTTTTTAATAGAACATGCATACAGAAAATATGCACAAACCAAAAATATTTAAAGAACTGCTTTCATTGCATAACTTGCATCACAGCAAATACACAGAGTTCAGTGCATTTCATATTCAGCTGTATTTGCTTAGTTTACATAAATCAAGGTCAGTTGGGTGTGGCTACTTCTGCAACAATTTATAGGTCTAATTAAACACTTGTCTTAGGTTTTAGGGCATGTACATTTACAATTTTCTGTGAGAGACTGTAAAGATGTATTTAATTAGCTGTGCAACTTGAATTGTAAGGTAGAGCTTTAAATCTGAGAATTAAGACCTTATTTTCTGTTTGATTCACAGCCGGTTGATACTAAAGCACAACATAGCACATCTGCATCTGTGCACACCTTAGCATAAGAGATGAACAACTTACATACCATGTCTTGGAGTCAGATATGGCACAGATGGGAGAATTACAGGTGGGTGGAAAGACACAGTGGAAAATAATGTTTTATCAGGATGCAAACTTTTATTCTTTAACAACTTCTGGAATAGTATATGCAAAATTATCAATCAAATCAAATCTAAGTTTATTTTTTAGCACATTTCATACAAAAAGCAGCTCAAAGTGCTTTACATATATTAAAACAACAAGTAAAACAAATGCACACATCATCATTCACATACACATTCTGACACCCCCCAATTCCATGTTGCCTGATAAAGTTTGTAAAATAGTCTTCTGTCTCTTCAACCAACAATAATAATGATAGTAAAAGAATAAACATAAAAGAGACAACATCTGGCTTGGCAAACTGTGAGGAAACAATATACTGGAAATCCCTTTACACCAGAGGCCAGCCCTCCCATAGGGTTGTACTGTAACTTAAATACAGATTTAATGTAGGTTTCTTTCATTTATTGTTAAATTATGCAAAACACTGAGCTTATTTTCACGGGAAACTGTAAAGCAAGCTAGTTTACAATTCCTCAGTGCAGTCTGGTTTAAACGAGCAGTATCATATGAACTAATGAAAATAAATTCAGTCTTTGTCAGCTTTTTCCTCATTGACTTACTTTCTAACATTTTCAAACAGACAAAACTCCTGACTCACTGAGCTCCATGATCATAGGCTTACTCATCAGTTGAAGCCTACTTCTTCAAGCCTCATGAACCAGACAAGGACAGTTTATTTGGTGCAGTGGTTAACACTCACACAGTCACTTCACAGCAAAAAAAATGTTCCTGGTTCAAATCTTGGGTTGTTGTGTCTGAGGCTCATCACTCTTGTTAATCTGGCTTCTCCTCTCAGTCATTTGTGATCCTGAAGGTGGACATAAGTCGTCAATGAAATACATACAGTCATATATTGTATGACCTCATGCAGCTTCTACAAGGCAAAGAGTTTCTCAAAACCTCATTCAAACATTCACCCAGTACATTTCAATGATTACAGGTGTACATACGCTCTACCGGTGCAGCGCTGTATTCTCTGATATCAAAGCAAAAATAGCCTGGACTGGAGAAATTAAAGTGCTATGAATATGCATATATTTATAGCACTTTATTTTCAATCCATTGTCCATCCTCCCTAGAATGCAAATCTAATTAAGTGTGGGATTTTGTTAAATGAGGACCTCAGCATGTGTTTCAGCTATCAAGAGGTATCATCATTTTCACAAGTTCTTACATTAGCAACAGTTATGCCCAAATGTAACAGAATGGACTTGCAAGGCTTCTTCGCAGCTAAACTGAGACCATCTACAGTGCCAAGGTTCATTAAGGAGATTACTGTAAAGACAAAAACAATGTCTGAACTGTAGTAACCAGTTCATTTGCAAGAAGACCAGTTCATTTGCAAGAAGAATGTTTACGCAAGGTTAAAGAAATATTTTGTGAGTGTCTTGATCTATTTATACATTTAAAAGAAGTCTGCCTCCAGTTCAATAGCATCTGTTGTGTGGTGCTGTTCCTCCTAAAATAGTATACAATAGGACAAATGTGCCTCACCATGTGCTCCCCTTTATTATATTCTGCACCTCCTCTGGGCTCCATGGTATTTCTTGAAGAAATAAATGATGCATAAAATTATTTTAAGGAATGACTTCAGAAAAAGAACATGCACATGCTCTGTGCATGTTTGAGTTGGTAATGCCCAGTGAATCTGATAACAGCCCCATTTAGGAGCACTTGCCAATAATAAACACTAATTAAGCATGATCTCTCAATCAAGGACAAGTCTTAACTGCACTATTTTAAATGATAGTTTTCACCATCTGAATTGTGCCTTTTAAAAGAGTTTATTATCAAAGTGTCAGATCAACACAGACCATTCATCACAGATCAAACAGGACTTTAATCCGTAATACACTGCATGTGTTGATCAGCGACGATAGATGCCAGAGATTACATTGGAGGCAAAAATACTCAAGCAAAGAGCATTAAACGACATGCCCAAATAAAGGAAGTCATTCTGCTGGGAGAACACTGCTCAGTCTATATAAGAAGGAAGGTAGGACGCCCCCAAGGACTGACAGGCAACCAGACAAGGTGAGTGAGGTACAGTCTTTTATTAGCAAGAAGAAAGCCAGCAGCTTAATAAACAATGCAGGGCATGGTTGCTTACCACCAGACACGGAGCTGTTCTGTTTAGAAAAGACCTTCAATAAACTGGTGTATGATTTTTACTACAGGATAGTTAACAAACTATTTGTAATCTGAGCTATTTTATTTCCATAGAACCCTCATAAAACCATCAAGAGCTGTTCTTCTGGGAGGAGGGAAAAAGGTAATTTATTTCTTGCATCAGTTCAATTTAATTAAAGGTTAATTTGAATCTTCAATACAGCTTTTATCTAACTGGCCTGACATGAATTTATGAACACCTAAATGCCTCTTACAGCTGTGCCTTGCGTGAAGTGGTTAACAACTCACTTAACATAGTCAATATTATACATCACACTGCGTCACTGTCTACATCAATTAATAATGCTGGATTTTCATCCAAGAGGTTACATTTTTGTAATGAACGAAAATTGTAGAATATTTAGATGGTTAAGGAATCAATAGAGATAAAATAAATACTTGATATACTTAACACCTGCTTTTCTTTGCACCTCAAGTAAAGATTCTGTAACAACATCAGTAGTATTTTGCTTTATTCTAACATTATGTGTCTTGTTTCTCACCCTTCCAGTAAAAAGCCACCATGAGTGGGGACGCGGAAATGGAGTGTTTTGGCACGGCGGCCATATACCTCCGCAAGCCAGAAAAGGAGCGAATTGAAGCCCAAAATGCTCCCTTTGATGCTAAGACTGCATATTTTGTGTCTGAACCCAGTGAGATGTACCTTAAGGGGAAACTCACAAAGAGGGAAGGTGGTAAAGCCACCGTGGAAACGCTGTGTGGAAAGGTAAGGATGATTAGAGTTTACAGCACTTTTGATTTCCCAGAGAAAACAACAGAGTGCAGCTGCAAAAGTCCTGATGTGCTGCTGTTCAGCAGCCAATGGGAGTTGTGGGACATTGAATAGATTCAATGGATGTTTTGTGCAGTTCAGCAGCTCAGTTTTCTTTTATTTCTTTAACACATTTGGGCTCAAAGCTTTGTTTAATACAAACTTCTAAAGATGAGTTTTAAACTGAACACTAAAATTTTAATTACAAAGAGATTAAAGACAAAGATACTTCACTGATGATTATTGATTTTTTTTGTCCACTTTCTTGCCATATATCTTCAAAACTGAGCAAAGTTTTTTTTTCAAAATGTAGATTTGATGTGTGCTTCACTACAGCTAGACTTGAAAGGTCAGGGTTCAGGTCGTGATAGGTTAACCCAAAGGTACCAGATGTTCTGTTGACAAGGATGTGATAATAAATGTGTAGTTTTCCTAATCTGCCTTCCAACAACCCACACATTATACACAATTGGAAAAGTAGGATTCTTGAGATTAGAATGACGTGTACCACCTCAGGCTATTTTCATAACTAGTAAACGCTTATTTCTGATGAGTCATCAGTTTATCTTTGCAGCTGTACTGTACTCCAGTAGCAGATGATTCTGCCATAATGGTTTTGTTACAACAGCAAAGATCAAATAAAAGTAGTCCAGTAAAATATTTATCCACAAAGATCTGTTTCAGAGGAAAATTGAAGTTTTTTTTGTTGTATTTTTTTTCAACTAATGCATTGTATAATTCAGAAACGATGACCCACCTCAGAACTTTTGCCAAGACTCTGATGACTCTTCTGTTTCTGTATCAGACTTTAACTGTAAAGGAAGATGAAGTCTTCCCCATGAACCCTCCAAAGTTTGACAAGATTGAGGACATGGCCATGATGACCCACCTCAACGAGCCCGCTGTGCTGTATAACCTTAAAGAGCGCTATGCAGCATGGATGATCTACGTAAGTTTGTCTTTATTTAAACATCAGTAGCTGAAACTCATGATGACTGCAGGAAGGTTTGAATCACAGATCTTTCTGTCTGACTGCAGACCTACTCTGGGTTGTTCTGCGTCACTGTGAACCCCTACAAGTGGCTGCCAGTGTATGATCAATCAGTTGTGACAGCATACAGGGGCAAAAAGAGGATTGAAGCTCCACCCCACATCTTCTCCATCTCTGATAACGCCTATCAGTTCATGCTCCAAGGTATCAATCATTCTGTGAGCTGGTTAGAAACTCAGCATCCATACTTGACCCGTCATCTAACTGTAATCGCCTGAATGTCTTACAGATAGAGAAAACCAGTCCATCCTGATTACGTAAGCACCAAACATTTTACACATTTAAGAACGTCCAACGACATTTGCATCAACATGTTGTATTAATTCCGCTTTGAATCCAAACACACCTCTACATCCAGCGGAGAATCTGGGGCAGGAAAGACTGTCAACACCAAACGTGTCATCCAGTATTTTGCAACAATCGCAGCTGCTGGAGGAAAGAAAGCTGAGCCAATTCCTGGCAAAATGCAGGTCAGTGACGTTACACAGCAAGAAAACAAAACTTACAATAAAAGTCCAGCCAGACTAAATCAGTGTTTTCTGTAGGGAACTCTGGAAGATCAGATCATTGCTGCTAACCCACTGCTGGAAGCTTATGGTAATGCCAAGACTGTGAGGAATGACAATTCTTCACGATTTGTAAGTTTATTTGAGTTATTTATAGTTTCTTGTTCATCTGTAAATGCTTGCAGAATTACTATGTTTTAGTTTAAACCATCTGCAATAAGAGAGTTTTAATCTGAATGTCTTTCTGCTTCCACACAGGGAAAATTCATCAGAATTCACTTTGCGTCAACTGGAAAACTGGCTTCAGCTGATATTGAAACATGTAAGATATTTTTATTTTATCCCACATTTGTTGAGTTGTGATCAAAAACAACATTCTCTTCAGTGCTAACAACTTAAATCCAAACAGATCTGTTGGAGAAGTCCCGTGTGACGTTCCAGCTGTCTGCTGAGAGGAGCTACCACATCTTCTATCAGCTCACAACAGGCCACAAACCTGAGCTCATAGGTTGGTCATACTGCCGCTGTGTCGGTCTGCTGATCTGTAACAACCACTTAACATAGATATAGAGCATTTATTCTGGTGTATTTAAATATGTATTTTGGTTTTCCTCAGAGGCTCTTCTGATCACCACCAACCCCTACGACTATCCCATGATCAGCCAGGGAGAAATCACTGTGAAGAGTATCAATGATATTGAAGAATTCATCGCCACTGATGTAAGAACACTAGAGTATACATCGTTATCAAAAAGAAACCTTTTCGGGATGTTTTTGCAGGAGAATAATTTCATGATTATGAATGAATAAATATATTACATACAGACTGCCATTGACATCTTGGGTTTCACTGGAGAAGAGAAGATGAGCATGTTCAAGTTGACTGGAGCTGTGATGCAACATGGAAACATGAAGTTCAAGCAGAAGCAGCGTGAAGAGCAGGCTGAGCCTGATGGCACTGAGGGTTTGTTGCACAGATCTTCCTTTTTTTTTATTGTAACAGCTGAACTTTTGGCAAACTACGCTGATTAAATGTTTAAAGACCAAATTTCATTCTCCTTTCATGTTATCTACTTTTTTTCTTCCCCTTCCAGTGGCAGATAAAATCTCTTACCTGATGGGTCTGAACTCAGCTGACCTGCTGAAGGCACTGTGTTACCCAAGAGTGAAAGTGGGAAATGAGCTGGTGACTAAGGGTCAGACTGTCCCACAGGTGAAATGTCTTCATGTTGTATTTGATGCTCTGTTTAAAACCTGAAACTTTTATTTCACAGTTTATTGTGTGTTCTTACAACTTAATGATCTGAAGCCTTAAATTTAGGTGAACAATGCCGTGAGCGCTCTCTGCAAGTCTGTCTACGAGAAAATGTTCTTGTGGATGGTCGTCAGGATCAATGAGATGCTGGACACCAAACAGCCCAGAAGCTTTTTCATTGGTGTCCTGGACATCGCTGGCTTTGAAATCTTTGATGTGAGTGTTTGTGGCTGACACTTTATAATTTTACGTAGTTTTGTTTCAAGAGCTGCAGAAATTTTATGTCAAGGGGACCTTCACTAAATCCTTTTTCATCTTAATTTGTTTAGTACAACAGCTTGGAGCAGCTGTGCATCAACTTCACCAATGAAAAACTGCAGCAGTTCTTCAACCACCACATGTTCGTCCTGGAGCAAGAGGAGTACAAGAAGGAGGGCATTGATTGGGAGTTCATTGACTTTGGCATGGACTTGGCAGCTTGCATTGAGCTTATTGAGAAGGTGGCCCAGAAGCTCACATATACGTTACCAAGCATAGAAAAATGATCTCATGATTTAAAAGCTTTAATTCATAGTAATTCCTAATTTCATTTCATCACGACAGCCAATGGGCATCTTCTCCATCCTTGAAGAGGAGTGTATTGTCCCGAAGGCAACAGACAATACCTTTAAAAGCAAACTGTATGACCAGCATCTGGGGAAAAGCGCTCCCTTCCAGAAACCGAAACCTGGCAAAGGCAAAGCTGAAGCTCATTTCTCTCTGGTTCACTATGCTGGCACTGTTGACTACAACGTCGTTGGTTGGCTGGACAAGAACAAAGACCCCCTGAACGACTCTGTGGTGCAGCTCTACCAGAAGTCATCAGTTAAACTATTGGCATTCCTGTATGCATCTCATGCCGCAGCTGATGGTACATGTTCTTACATATGTCTGTTTCACATTAAACAAGTCTTTTATGTGAGATGAATTGTATAATTTCAATGTTATTGTCCCATCGATAGCTGAGGGCGGTGGCGGCGGTGGTGGCAAGAAGGG
This sequence comes from Telmatherina bonti, assembly GCF_933228915.1. Taxonomy (NCBI): domain Eukaryota; kingdom Metazoa; phylum Chordata; class Actinopteri; order Atheriniformes; family Telmatherinidae; genus Telmatherina; species Telmatherina bonti. The sequence goes on from NC_136624.1 coordinate 30,091,363, forward strand.
TGGCAAGAAGAAGGGTGGATCCTTCCAGACTGTGTCTGCGTTGTTCAGGGTGAGCTGTAAAATAATCTCATATGCCATTTTTGTTTAATATCATGCCTTTAACTATCATCTGAAAATGCAACTCCCTTTTATATCATCAGGAGAACTTGGGCAAGCTGATGACCAATTTGAGGAGCACACATCCACACTTTGTGCGTTGCTTGATTCCCAACGAATCAAAGACACCAGGTACACAAAATTACAAAAGATCGCAGTCTCTATATCACTGTTTTCAAACAAATAAGTTAATTAATTGTTGTGTAACAGGTCTTATGGAGAACTTCCTGGTCATCCACCAGCTGAGGTGTAACGGTGTGCTGGAGGGCATCAGGATCTGCAGGAAAGGTTTCCCAAGCAGAATCCTCTACGGTGACTTCAAGCAGAGGTAGCAGAGGTTTTATCTTTAAAAGCTGAAAAAGTGCTGCTTTACCGTGGAGCTGCAGACTCTATGTGACTGACATATTTTCGTTTAGATATAAAGTATTGAATGCTAGTGTCATCCCTGAGGGCCAGTTCATTGATAACAAGAAGGCCTCTGAAAAACTACTGGGATCCATCGATGTGGATCACACCCAGTACAAGTTTGGCCACACCAAGGTAAATTCAGAAATGCTCACCTAGAAAAATCTGTTTAAAGCAAGTAAAACAAACTTTTGTCCCTGAATCATAACTGTAAAACTGTAATAATTGCCAGGTGTTCTTCAAAGCGGGTCTGCTGGGTGTTCTGGAGGAGATGAGAGATGAAAAACTGGCTGAGCTGGTCACAATGACTCAGGCTCTGTGTAGAGGATTCCTCATGAGACGCGAGTTTGTCAAGATGATGGAAAGACGGTAACTGTGTGCTCCTACAAATAATATGTCAAAAGATGTCCTTGATGAACTGCGCTCATTTTTTCTTCTTTGCATCAGGGATGCTATTTTCACCATCCAGTACAACATCCGAGCATTCATGAATGTCAAAACCTGGCCATGGATGAAGCTGTACTTCAAGATTAAGCCTCTGCTGAAGAGTGCAGAGACAGAGAAAGAGATGGCCCAGATGAAGGTGGACTTTGATAAGACCAAAGATGATCTAACAAAGGCTCTGTCCAAGAAGAAAGAGCTTGAGGAAAAGATGGTTTCTCTGCTGCAAGAGAAGAATGACTTATTGTTACAAGTTCAGTCTGTAAGTTTGATCAATACAATGCATCAAGATGCCTTCTTCTTATCCGTGTCCAGCTGTTGATTTGATATGAAAATGAATTTGTCTTGGCTTTCAGGAAGGTGAAAACCTTGCTGATGCAGAAGAAAGGTGTGAAGGGCTTATCAAAGCAAAAATCCAGCTTGAGGCCAAGCTCAAAGAGACAACTGAGAGGCTGGAGGATGAGGAGGAGATCAATGCTGAGCTGACTGCAAAGAAGAGGAAGCTGGAGGATGAGTGCTCTGAGTTAAAGAAGGACATCGATGACTTGGAGCTCACCCTGGCCAAAGTGGAAAAGGAGAAACACGCCACTGAAAACAAGGTTTTTGAAGCCGCCTTCAATTAAACATATTTTACTTATTTATTTATGAAAACCCTTGATAATTCAAACTAATTTCAAATTTCATAGGTCAAAAACCTTACAGAGGAAATGGCTTCTCAAGATGAGATCATTGCCAAGTTGACCAAAGAGAAAAAAGCCCTCCAAGAGGCCCATCAGCAGACCCTCGATGATCTGCAGGCAGAGGAAGACAAAGTCAACACTCTGACGAAGGCCAAGACCAAGCTGGAGCAGCAAGTGGATGATGTGAGTGTGGAATAATTTTATTTAACCTCTTATTCTTTCTTCTTAATCTATTCACAACGTAGAGTTGATCAAAGACACCAAACTGTAGTGAACCATTGTTTGTGTCTCTAAGTATGGAAAAGATTTTTGTAACGAAGACACATCTCCTGTAATCTATAAAAGAGTGAACTGCTCTCCAATGAGCAGAGTCCTTGTTCAGATGCCTTGTAGATCTGTGTGAGAGCTCTCCTTATGCAGAAGTCTTATTAAACTTCGGTTTGATTTTTTCTCATTGAGATTCGTGATTAACTCCATTTTTTCCATGAGTATTTGAAGATAATGCATTTCCCAAGCACATACTAAAATTCTATCAGACAAATGCAAGAAATATTTCTGTCATCTACAGCTTGAAGGTTCACTTGAGCAAGAAAAGAAGCTCCGTATGGACCTCGAGAGAGCTAAAAGGAAGCTGGAGGGAGATCTCAAACTGGCCCAGGAAACCATCATGGACCTGGAGAACGACAAGCAGCAGTCTGAGGAGAAAATAAAGAAGTAGGAATAAAACTGTGTTTGGTTCATCGACAGTAAAATATTCTTTTGAAATCTCCACTAAAACCAGACCCTGAAATCCTCCCTGCTCTATAGGAAGGACTTTGAGGTTAGTCAGCTCCTAAGTAAGATCGAGGATGAGCAGTCTCTCGGGATCCAGCTGCAGAAAAAGATTAAGGAGCTTCAGGTAAAATGAAAAGCTTGAGTTTTACCAATAGCGCATTCAAATGTCTCCTACAACTTTTAACTTCAACCTGGTGTGTTTTAGGCTCGTATTGAGGAGCTGGAGGAGGAGATCGAAGCTGAGAGAGCTGCTCGGGCCAAGGTGGAGAAGCAGAGGTCTGATCTCTCCAGGGAACTTGAGGAGATCAGCGAGAGGCTGGAAGAAGCTGGTGGAGCAACTGCAGCTCAGATTGAGATGAACAAGAAGCGGGAGGCTGAGTTTCAGAAGCTGCGCCGGGATCTCGAAGAGGCCACCCTGCAGCATGAAGCCACGGCTGCAGCTCTCCGCAAGAAGCAGGCCGACAGCGTGGCAGAGCTGGGAGAGCAGATCGATAACCTGCAGAGAGTCAAGCAGAAGCTGGAGAAAGAGAAAAGTGAATACAAGATGGAGATTGATGACCTCAGCAGCAACATGGAGGCGATTGCCAAAGCAAAGGTCAGAAAAATGGATTTTCACAGAGCAAAAAAAATGAAAAAAAAAATGTAATGACTTTGTTTTGATTGAAAATTATTTTCTGTTACCAGGGAAACTTGGAAAAGATGTGCAGGACATTAGAAGACCAGCTGAGTGAGCTCAAATCTAAGAATGAGGAGAACGTCCGTCAACTCAACGACAATAGTGCACAAAAAGCACGACTCCAAACTGAAAATGGTACGAACCCCTCTCAATAGGTTCTTTTTATTATTCCACAAAAACAAGTCAAGTATCCATCACTAGACATGGGATTAATGTTCCTAGAAGAAACAAAAGGCGGCCATAAGAACCAAAACACAATCTTTGTGTTTGTAATGCTGGATTTTTCATGCAGTTGAGAAACTTCTAACATTTCATGCTTTACGATGCTGAATATTAATTAATAAGCTATTTAGTTGTATATTCAGCAGTAAGTGTAAAGAACCATGACATGGCAGGTTTACAGTCATTTTGAGGTCTTTAGTTGTACCAATGTACTTATTACATTGTACTCATTATTCTTATCTTCCAAAAGGTGAAATTGCTCGTCAGCTGGAGGAGAAAGAAGCTCTTGTGTCTCAGCTGACCAGAGGTAAACAGGCCTACACACAGCAGATTGAAGAGCTGAAGAGACACATAGAGGAGGAAGTGAAGGTGAGTTGTTGAAAACAGCAGGACAAAAAAAGGAGCAAAATGCCATGAGATGATCAATATCAAAGCTTCCCCTGCTAATTTTTTTTTTTTTATTATAGGCTAAGAACGCTCTGGCTCATGCTGTTCAGTCGTCTCGTCATGACTGTGATCTGCTCAGAGAGCAGTATGAGGAGGAGCAGGAGGCCAAAGCTGAGCTGCAGCGTTCAATGTCCAAGGCTAACAGCGAGGTGGCTCAGTGGAGAACCAAATATGAGACTGATGCCATTCAGCGCACTGAGGAGCTGGAGGAGGCCAAGTAAGACTTCATTTTTAACTTTGCCCACTTGTTTGGCGTCAAAGATTCTTCTGGTAATGACTTATTAGTTATGAGTTTGATCTGTGAAATTAAATATTCTTCCCAGGAAGAAGCTGGCCCAGCGTCTCCAGGATGCAGAGGAATCTATCGAGGCTGTGAATGCAAAGTGTGCCTCTCTGGAAAAGACTAAACAGAGGCTGCAGGGTGAAGTGGAGGACCTGATGATTGACGTGGAGAGAGCTAACGCTCTGGCTGCTAACCTTGACAAGAAGCAGAGGAACTTTGACAAGGTATGACAATCTTGTTTTTACCCAAGTCAGAATATAAATTGTAAGATCAGGAAACAACAATCAGTTGTTCACCAGGTTCTTGCGGAGTGGAAGCAGAAGTATGAGGAGAGTCAGGCAGAGCTGGAAGGAGCCCAGAAGGAGGCTCGCTCAATGAGCACTGAACTGTTCAAAATGAAAAACTCTTACGAGGAAGCTCTGGACCACCTGGAGACCCTGAAGAGGGAGAACAAGAATCTGCAACGTGAGTTTGGCGAAACCACATTGTTAGTTTTAATGTTAAGATTGCTACATGTTCAAATCTTTTTTTTGTCTTCATTTCATCTCCTTCAACAGAGGAGATCTCAGACCTAACTGAACAACTCGGTGAGACCGGTAAGACAATCCATGAGCTTGAAAAGGGCAAGAAGACAGTGGAAAGCGAGAAGTCTGAAATCCAGACTGCTTTAGAAGAGGCAGAGGTATGACTGAACACCATCTGCTCATTTAGATTTTCTATCAAATAATTTGTGCTGTTGTTTACAAAAGTCTCACATTTTTCCTAGGCTACTCTGGAGCATGAAGAATCCAAGATTCTCCGTGTTCAGCTTGAACTCACCCAGGTCAAGAGTGAAATTGACAGAAAACTCGCAGAAAAAGACGAGGAGATTGAACAGATGAAGAGGAACAGCCAGAGGGTGATGGACTCCATGCAGACCACTCTAGATGCTGAGGTCAGGAGCAGGAACGATGCTCTGAGAATCAAGAAGAAGATGGAGGGAGACCTCAACGAGATGGAGATTCAGCTCAGCCACGCCAACCGGCAGGCAGCTGAAGCCCAGAAGCAGTTGAGGAACGTGCAGGGACAGCTCAAGGTACATCCACTGACTGATACCTGATAGACAGTCATCGTTCTGAAAGTACCTGAAAGCATTTTCTGATTTCTTTTAATGTTCTCACTTCAGGATGCCCAGCTCCATCTGGATGAAGCCATCAGAGGCCAGGACGACATGAAGGAGCAGGTTGCTATGGTGGAGCGCAGGAACAACCTGATGATGGCTGAGATCGAGGAGCTGAGAGCCGCGCTGGAGCAGACAGAGAGAAGCCGCAAAGTGGCTGAACAGGAGCTGATTGATGCCAGCGAGCGTGTTGGACTGCTGCACTCTCAGGTATCTGTCCGCTCGGCTAAAAAAAAGCTTCTAAATACGTCTTTAGTTTATCTTCTGGGATCTCATTGCCACATGCTTTATAACAGAACACCAGCCTCATCAATACCAAGAAGAAGTTGGAGGGTGACCTTGTTCAAATCCAAGGTGAGGTGGAAGATGCTGTTCAAGAGGCCAGAAATGCTGAAGACAAGGCAAAGAAGGCGATCACCGATGTGAGTCACCTGGAAGCCTCTGACGAAGCCGTCCTTTTACAAATAAAAAGCCCTGTATGCTGAAACAATGCAAACTCTTCCAAATCCCAGGCTGCCATGATGGCAGAAGAGCTGAAGAAGGAGCAGGACACCAGCGCTCATTTGGAGAGGATGAAGAAGAACCTGGAGGTGACGGTGAAGGACCTGCAGCACCGCCTTGATGAGGCTGAAAATCTGGCCATGAAGGGTGGAAAGAAGCAGCTACAGAAACTGGAGGCCAGGGTAAAGATGTCTCTTCTCTTCAAACCTAGAATTAACCTATGTCACACAGCGTGTGTGTTCTGAGCTTACTGTAACAGCCATTTACATTTTAGGTGCGCGAGCTTGAGACTGAGGTTGAAGGCGAGCAGCGCCGCGGAGCGGACACCATCAAAGGTGTTCGCAAATATGAGAGAAGAGTAAAGGAACTCACCTATCAGGTCAGAAGCTGCTTCTTTTTGTCTCGGTTGATCATCACAGACGTGCATCTCAGCAAATGAATCCTCCATGACTGTGACCCACAGACGGAGGAGGACAAGAAGAATATTGCCAGACTGCAGGACCTTGTGGACAAGCTGCAGCTGAAGGTGAAGGCCTACAAGAGACAAGCTGAGGAGGCTGTAAGTCACATTCTTGTTTGCTTCTCTCTGTTACTGGTTTGTCAACAGTGCAGCGACATGAAAATGCATTCCAGTATTAATTCATATCTAATAATATCTAGTCAGCTCTTTCTCACCTGCATGTACCTTGAGTCTCTGGGGAATAAGAATCTGTTGTTGAAAATGCTCACAGGAGGAGCAGGCCAACACTCACATGTCCAGGCTGAGGAAGGTGCAACACGAGCTGGAGGAGGCGCAGGAGCGCGCCGACATCGCTGAGTCCCAGGTCAACAAGCTGAGAGCAAAGAGTAGGGAAGTTGGAAAAGTAAGTATGATTCTGGATATGACCTGATGAAACAACTCATCTCTCAGGCTGCTTCACTGTGAACAGTGCTGCAGAAGTTAATATCCTCTTTTACAATCTTCCAATGGTTTCTTCTTTATTTCAGGTGAAGGACTCAGAAGAATAAGCTGAATCCTTCACGAGAGACCACATGAGAATCATAAAATATGATTTTTCATTGAAACACTCTCACTTAATGTTCTACAGTCAATAAATTCTTCTGCCACTCTGATGTCTTTAAAATTTTCTTTGAAAAACAAAATCCAAGTGTTCCCAGTTGGTTGAAGTTATCACATGCGGATGTCTTGTTGTTCAGGGTCGAAACAAAATCTGTAACACACACACACACACACACACACACACACACAAACTGAATTAGCCATGTTTTTGCCACATCATTTGCTATGAGGTGTTCATCATTAATATGAGATTAAATTAACTGATGAGGAAAAGACAGAGATGGCACTTTGCAAATTATGCACATGAGATCAGTTACAGACCTTAATTTGGGTTTAAATATGCCGATGACTATGTATGGGATCTTGTTGAATTCAAAGAAGTGTGAAAACCACAAGTTAATGTCCCAGATACTTACTTAATTTCCAGGATCTTGGCTCTAAAGTGACTGAGAAAGATAAAATCACAGATACAGTTATCTTAATGTTTACAAACATATTCTTGTTGGGAAATCTGTGACTAAATGGTTGAATGAATGAATCTCGGTTCTATCCAACAATCTTTCCAGTCTTATGAATCTCTGTATTGATTCTACTGGCATCCGTGGAGCTCGTGCTGCTCCACCAGCATGGTGCAGCATGCATGGTGAGACTGGAAGAACATCTCCAGTAATTTGCTGCATTCATTGTACCCACCATCTGTCTTGCTCTTCCAATCCAGTCTGCTGTCCATGTACATACCCAGTTAGATGTAGCTGTCCACAACCTCTGCATCCTCATCCAGGAACCTGATGAGTTGTTGTGCAGGTATTGTCCCGTTGAATTAAATAACCATCTTGTTCACATTTAGAAGCTCTCTGCATTCTCCTATTTACCTCTGAAACATCCAACCACAGCAGAGCTGTCAGAGTATTTCTGCAGGCAGCATGAGTCAGAGCTGTATTTACAGCCAGAGGTGCAGAGGGACTGTGACAAGACCTGTGTCACTGACCACCACATCCGACGTGATACCAACCAGCCGAACTGTGAGATAGGATCCAGGATGTTTTAACACCCCCCACAGCAGCTTCCCACTCAGTAAAGATGACTAAATGGTATTGAAGGCACTAGAATGTGATTGTCATACTGCCTCAACTACCACCCAGCAGGCAGGTGTCAGCATCCTCCATAACACACATTAACAATATATCAGTATGATCAATATTTCATATTTATGCATTCAAGGGGACAAAACCTGCACATCAGTATGATAAATATGAAATATATATCTTCGTGATATATAAATATAAAGTAAATATAAGTTTAAAGATACAACATTTTTCTTTAAAGGTGTGAGGCTTCCCTGTTTTTCCTGCTCTTAAAGAATCATGATTACATTTCTCAAATCCTCTAGGAAGAAGCGGCCATTTAATGTGTGTTTCCACTTTCAGGAACCATTTCATTAACATTGAATATATAAAAAAAAACAGTTGTGTCCTCCAACCATCAGTTTCTTTGCACCTGCTCCTGAATACAAGATAAGCTGATACCCAATCTTACTGAGGGTATTATTCACCACATAGCAGTAAATCAATTTTATGAGATTTTACCCAGTCCTCCGTTGTATATTAAATTGATTTTGCTATATTTTTTTTATCTACAGACAGGATAACAGGGTTCAAAAACAGAAAACAATCACTATCATGGAATGATAGTGATTGTTTTCTTTTTTCATTAAAAAGGTTTTAAGGGATCAGAGTCAAATTTGTCCCATTTTTAGCTCATTCAACCACAACCAAGTAAACACTATTTCGCAATTTGTAAAAATATACAGAGTAACAGAGTAACTTAAGCTCAAATGAGCATGAAGTACATCATATTAATAAGTCATTGTATCTTTAAGAGAAAGCAAAATAAAGTAATGTTTTGGTTAACACCCATTAGAAGCAGTTTTACCTGAAGGAAGTCACATCAGTCCTCATCTCATCTGCTCTGTGTCTCGTATGAAGGAAGAGCTTGCAGTCTGCAGAATATACTCTGTGTGATGTGTTAAAAGAATTCAAACTGCTTTGCCAAATACTGATGGTCTGATATCATAGCTAAGTCAGATAGTGTGTCCTTCTTTTAACCACAATATGAGGCCTGTTGCTTGCTGGGGCTAAGATATAACTTATTCAAATACTAGAGAGAGCAGCTGGCTGCCAAGACTGCTGGTTTATAGAGTCAGTGAAGCCAAAATACCCCATCCACTTGAGTGCTTTTAGTGTCATTGACTCATCGTATTTCCTCTGAGGACCTTTTGTTATGCTTGCTTACTGACAGTGGAAGCACATGGCCTTGATGAGTTTGCCTCTTAGATTTGCTTTCTTGTCCTAGTGTGCTTAAAAATATTAGTATGTTCTCTTACTGCTCCGAGAAACAGGGATATGTGCTCTCTGCAATGTATGAGCATGACAAAACAGGACAAGTCAATCATACAGTAAACAACAAGAGCATTATTGATTCCTTGAAAAGCTCACCTATAGGGCAGATACCACATCCAAGATGTACATTAAGCTGAAATGGAAAACCATTTTCTTTTCTTTTTTTTCTTTTGCAAGAAAGAGGATGAAAGAAATATTTACTTCAGTGTACAAATAGGTCTTGTGCAAATGTGCTGCCAGGTGCATGCCAGTCAATGATGTGTATATATATATATATATATATATATATATATATATATATATATATATATATATATATATATATATATATATATATATATACACACATCATTGACTGGCATGCATATATATATATATATATATATATATATATATATATACATACGTTACATATGTTATATATACATTTATATTTATGTTTTAATATACAAAAGTTAGACTAGAAAGTAATTTTTTTTTTTTTTTTAAAAAGGAAGAAAAACATTCAGAGCTGAAGTGAAAAATATCAATAGCATTTAATCACCAAAGATAAAAACATTTAAATATCCATTTTATAATGATACTGACAAAATCTTTAGAAAGTTAGCCTTCATCTTCCACTGACTGCTTCACTTTATCTGTACAAAATGAGGTGGCGTTGGAGACTGGTACAGACAGAGGAAACTTTCCAGAGTAAACAACGTCAGCAAAATGAAAAGCATAGTTACAGCAAAAACATTCTTATAGTTTGATATCCAGTAAATGAAAAGATGCAGACATACAAAGATCTAACGATCAGTTTAGTCTATTTTACCGTTTACCTCGTAAACTGCTTTATGTCCCCTCGCAAGCTTAAAACACATTCAGTTCCATATTCCATATACATATTCATCATAATACTGAAATAATTAAACAAATATATAACATAACACATGAAAATAAAACTAAAAAATACTGAAATGTAAGATTTTATTTTATTTTTTTTTTTAAAAAGTTCATCAGTAAAGCGTCATCTCCACACATGCCGCTGTCTTATTTCTTATCCAGCCTTTAGATGCATAAATAATTTTCAGTAAATTTTACTTAACTTGGAGACTTTTTTTTTCTGAAGACATGAGAAAAGTTCCATCAGGCAGTATGTTGCTCATACCTCTAAACTTAAGACCTAAATTGCAAACACTGACAGTATCTGTAGGCTTCACTGAAGTCAGACTTTTCGCTTCATTTGTGGCCTCTTCATCACCTGCAGCATCCACAGTGGGCCTGAGGGCCAGAGCTAGACAGCCAAATGTGGACAGGAATGTAAAATATTCATCAGACTATGTACACAAACCTGTAAATTCAAAATATCATGCAAATAAGTACCAGTCATTTAGAACAAAACAACTACACTGACCTCAGCAGTGGTTAACATATCATACTGTAAGCTGCGGAGAGTTATTCAAAATGTCTTTCCTCAGTTTACAACCATGTTGTTTTGATAATGCAAAATGACCTAAAGTTATACAGCAGGTTGTGTTTGTGCTGAGGTCTTTGTTCTCCAGGTCCCCGCCATGCTCGGGTACAGGAGAAGATGCACAACAGCAGGTATATTGTACATAAATATTCATCCATTTTAGTCAGTCCAAACTGGGAAGCAAACCTTCCCAACAGGTTCCAAATATGTATCAACAATCTGTAGACGGGATGAAGTAGAAATTTATGAAAATGAACAGAGTCTATGCTTTTATTCAAGCCCGAACCACTGAGTAGTAGTAAACAAATTGAAGCCGGAGGTCAGCAAGGCTGGTTCCTGTCGCTTGCTGCCCATAGGAAGGCAGTCCTCTTTCAAATCTGTGCTCCTTGAAGATGCTCATGAAGACGTGTCTTTACATATTCCCTGACTGAGGAGTCCTTTAAGAACTGGACCGCTGCAACCTTTCGAAAATACAAGTGTGTCTTTCATCCAGCCTGGAGGACGAATCTTCACATCTGAGATCCAAACGTTCCTGTTATTCAAAATGACGAGTGCAACAAGGCACTGCAGGGAGGGACGCCGGGCACACAGAGAAACATTGGCTTACAAAGATTTTCTCCAAAAAGCTTTTTACAAACATCCCACCGTTTGCTCGGTAGCCGGATCAAACAATGACACAAAAGACACAAGTGAATGATTCACTGTGGGAGTCTCATTTCTGAGCTGTATCATGTCGTCTACAGCTTGCTGTCACCCTCTTCAGAGCGCCGCTCAACTGCGATATTTAGACTCCACACTGCAGAGTACAGTCAGTCACCTGCAGAAGAGTCAAAACTTCTAATTTTAAATGAAATCCAGTTAAATAAATTTTCTGATCTTGAGAAATAAGAACTGAAGTGCCACATAAAATGAACAGATGCCATTATTATAAACACATGAGTTTTCTGAAAGCATGTGAAACCTGCTCACCTGTTGATATAAATTAAGTCAATTTCTGTACAAATGAGTAGGTTTTGGTCTCTAACTGAGCTACGTCGTAGTGGTAGTAAATTAATATGCACCTAATTTGGAATTAAGTTAATCATTTGAGTAACTTTTCAATGCAGAGCTTCTGTGGTGACACCAGCAAACATGTTATTGCATCGGCAATGAAAACGTGGCCACAGGTTAGCGCTGTGTGGGAATACATAATTAAATCATAGGTTTCATGATGTAATAACTGAACTGTGGCAACAACTTAACAATGCATGGCCACTGTTTTTGCTGTAGGCTTTTAGGTACTGTCCCTTATGAAACAAGGATATGTTTGATTTTTATCTCATGTTATTTTAATCCAGAGACAAATAATGAGGATAATGTGCATCTTGTGCTTGTAAACACAGTGCCATGACAAAAGATACATATATGAGCATGTGGACTAATGCACAGCCACATTTAGGCTGTTTAGTGGCATAGTGGTTATCACTGCAGCCTCACAACAAAATGTTTGCTGGTTCAAGTCTTGTCTGGGTGAGGTTTGAACAGCGGCCCTTTCTGTGTGGAGTTTCCATGTACTGTGTCTGAATGGGTTCTCTCTTGGTACGCTGGCTTCCTCCCACAAGACATGTGTTTTAGGTTATTTGCTATGGTTAACTGGTCACTTATCACATGTAGGTGCTTCTATTCAAGTGACTATAGAATAGAATTTACTCTCATCACTAACCCATGTGTTTACCTTTCTCAAACTATTTAACTATTAAATCAAATGAATCAGAAGAGCGCCATGTCCAAATTGGTAACACTGGTCACCTACTAACTGCAAGGCTGAAGTGTGCTGACATTAAGACACTGAAGCTCAACTGATCCCTCTAACCAACTCACTGGACGTTGAGTCCAGGGCTAACAAATACCGCAAATAAGCCCACACTACAGTGACAACAGCAGCAACAAACTATACACACTATTGCTGCTGCTCCAACAGTAGTCATTTTCTATGGCTGTGGTTAAAAGTCTATTAATTCAGACACTTGAGATCCCACAGAAATACCCTTCCACAGTGAATCACTATGTTTGGTACAGAAGGTTAAAAAACACAGCATACTGACAACATATCGTTAACACCAACAGCTGTTCAGAAGCTACATTCCTCATACAGAAGCATACATAAGTGCATAAATTCAGATTTGACAAACACTGGCAATGCAAGATACAAAAATAGGGCAACAAGCTTGTAGCTGTGCTAGTAGACTACATCAATAACACTGCGTGTAAACCGCTCATTTTTATCATGAGATGAATATTGCTGCGAGATTAAAGTATCCAATGGCCGTAGCATTAATGCGAACAATGTGCAGCGTTACACACTACTAAATGTTGGAGTTCACGAGGATAAACAACAACTCTCCTAAACCCAATCATCTTTTGTTTGATTTCACGTCCACTGATGGCGTCTAACTGGACTGGAAGCACTTTAAGACTTACCAAGCATCTGTGGAAGCGTTTCAACAAACACAGCAACGCTGTAGCACAATGAAACTACACAGATGTTTCCTCAGTGATATGTGTCATGAAAAGAGTATTTTCCTCATATTAGCCTGTCTCAACCTTCATTTCATGTGTCCAATCATCTGAAAGAAATAGCTTTTAGGCGAAGACATCAAACTTTTAGAAGTTCTCTCAGATATCTGGTTGGATCAAGTCGTGCTTGAAAGAACAACGGGAGGTCAGTCAGTGACCTGTCATGTATGAAAAAAGTAATAAGACTAAAAACTCTCTTGGCAAAAGTCAAAAATGGATTGAAAGACACTGGAGTTAATGGGAGGTTAAGGCTCAGATCTACCATCCTGTTAAACAGCTTTCTGTACTCTACATAAGAAAACGCCTACTAGGACCAGACATACAAACAGAAAACAGGCACAGAGGCTTTTTTTTTTTTTAGCCAACAAAACCAAAGTCACCACAAGGAGCTTCTCAGAAATTCCAGGTCTCAACCTCAAACAGCAGCAAATTCTTTTTTCTTATTTTTCTTTCTTTTTCCTAACATTTTTTGAATTGTTTCTTTTTATTTACAGGTTGTGGAGGATGTTTAATTACCTGTGTTTCATGTGCCTTAAATAGGTTCACAAACAGAACAATGCTGGACATGGATGGGGCAAGGGGGGGTGGGGTTGCATAATGCAAACGCTGATGTAGTTGTACAAAAATAAAATTAGGCTAAAATGCACAACTTTCACTTTGAATAGAACATCTTTGCAGCGTGGTCCTGGAGCTGAATGCAAGCTGCACAGGTGTTTCTCTACCGCTGAGCAACACAACATCAATGAGCTGAAGATGGTTTGGAATTTCACCACATCTGCCAACCACTGATCCACAATCATACACTGCCAAATCCTGCGGCCACCTCCTTGACTTTACTAATGGATCATGTGACTGAATCCAAATGAACAAAAAAAAAAAAGCAAAGAAAAATGGAAAAGATCAAACATGTTTGTCCCAGTTTAAGTTACATGCACACTCAACACATTCTCGTCCTATATTTTACACTCGAGCCCTGAAACATCCAGAAATGCATAAGCAATAAGGCATAAACACTAAGAGATGACCCAAGGTTTCCTTTTCCAGCACAAAGCACCGAGAGCCGTTTGTAGATCATAAAAGAAGAATCTGGCAGTCGCTGTTTGATTTGACCTTCAGTAGATCCGAGCCTAAACCCAAAGAGATGGAAAATGTCAGAGAGTCTTCACGTGTAAGAGATGAAAGAGAGGCAGGCTGAGCTGAATGAAAAGGAGGACTCCTACAGAGGACTGCAGAGAATGGCCGCGTCCACACTCTGATGTGTTTTCCTGCAAAGAAAGGGAACAATGAATCCTCTTTCATGCACTCACAGGTTCTTCAATCTGAACTTATAATGGGACATTTCAGGTTTCAGTGGCTTCTAACATTTTTAATTTATTACGTTCAGCAACAATCCAGCAAAAATAAGCGTTTAAGTTTCTGGTAACACACCTGTGTTTTGTGTTTGACCTTTTAATTTTTCCCTAAGCTGCGGAGGGTGACATCATCCTTCATTTTCCTGTTGTGCACTTTTGTAGTGCTCACAAACTGCTCTGTTGGCAGGCGCGGAGGAGTCTGCAGCTGACAATGTCTTTGTTCCCTTTGCCATATTTATGAAAAATATACCTTTTGTTTTTACTGTGTATCAGAAATCTAAAAACTGATGCGATGCGATGCGAAGAAAGAAGCATGGAAAAAAAGCTGTTTCTGGATATAAAAGGTGGGGAAAATTAAAAGACAAAATAAAACACATCAATGGGAAATTTTAGTTACAAAAATATTGTAAAATGAAATAAAACACAGGAATAATAATTAATTAGGGGACAATAAATAGAAAAAAGAAACAAGATTCCTAGAATGGAGTCAAATTCAGATAACAGGCTGGAATTTCCAACATTATGTTTTTAATACGTTTTGCAGGCTACAATAAGACACAGGTGACATCCAGACCTCACAAAACTTGTATGGAGTTTTGCTTTTCACTTGTTTGCCATCTTGGATCAGAAGTGATGTCATGCCTCAGCATTCAAACTGGAAAATGACTTCAGTAATGGTGCATTGAGTCCGATCCCAGTCCGAAGCTGCATGAGGTTGCGGTAGTGAGGTTCTTTACTCCAGTGTTTCTTAATCCTGGTCCTCACGTACCACTGCCCTGCATGTTTTAGATGTGTTGCTACTCCAACACACCTGATTCACATTAATGAACCGGTTCACCAAATTCTTTGCAAGCCCACAAACCATACACTCATTTAATTCAGGTGTGTTAAAGTAAGGTTGCGTCTAAACCATACAGGGCAGCGATACCTGAGGACCAGGACTGAGAAACACTTCTTTAGTTTAGTCAACCTCCTGACAATAAAGTCTACTTACCGACAGCTGGATTTCAAACCATTGTAAAAAGAATGAATGTGAGAAGCTTGTAGAATGAAAACATTTTGTTTTTAAAGTTATTCTGCACAGAATGTCCCATCATGAGCTCAGGAATGAAGGTACAATTAAGCTATCTACTTACTAAGGCACTGTAGTCAAAGCAGGACGTTGGACCTTTACGATATCGCGCGTTGCTCAGTACTTCACACGGATTCTCCTCCTGAACTGTTTGTTTTTCGTTAAAGGAGGCAACAGTGGACTTCCCTGGCTCACATGATGGATGTAGCTCAGCTCTGAGCACAGATTAAAAACATGACGGCTTGTGTGTGACAACATAAAGGATACACTCTGTCCTGATCTGGGTCAGTCTCTCGATCTCACAGGAACTGCAAGGCAGCGTCTCTGCCACCACAAAGAGCAGGTTGGTGTTTTGTATTCGCTTGGCGTGAAACAGCCTGCCGTAGACAAAGATGGATAGTTAAGCAACTCCATGTGGACAGAGCAAACCTGAAAGCGCAAAGCATAAAAAAAAAAAAAATTTAGCTGATGCGCCAGAAAACACACACCGTGAGCAGTTTCCACAGTCCTGCAGCACATTGTAGGAGTTTGTGGTATTTGTGAAGTAGAACTGGCTTTGGATGGTCACGCAGCTGCTTTCTTTTGTCTCAAAGCCTTCAACAAAGACATCATCTAAAGGACAGATTTACAATCAACATTTAGCTTTGTAAATTTGCAGATCTTTCGGAAAATATTTGGAATAGATTTGCAGCGAACACATCAGAGCCCTGTTAACAGCAGGTTTGTGGGATGTATGCGATTAAAATGTTAATAAATTGAGGGTAAATTATAAATGCTTCCAAACACCAAAGTGATAAATGCATGCATTTCCACCCAATCAGGATGTTTAACCTTGGTAGAGCCAACTGTTGTAGGCCAGTCCATACAGAAGCTGCTGGATCACAGACCTGAAAAAGACACCATGAGGTTTACTCTAGAAGCATCAATAAACACTTGACAGTCATGGTGACACAAAACTGGTTTGACATCCAGAGAATTTCAGAAAACAAAGTCTCACCATGCCACTGTGGACGTCCACCAGGCTAAGCTAAGGAGGTCAGCAATGGACGGCTGTAGAAACAGAAAAGTACCAAATGATTCCAGTGAGAAACCGTGTGTGTTGTTCTTCCTTCAGCAAGCCTGATGCTGTCTCTCACCACATAGATGCCTCTCGGCGCTGCACCAGTGTGGCTGCTGCTGACTGGTTCGCATGCAGACTGGTAGTGGAAGGACTGCCGGCGATTGAAGATGGAGTTGTTGTAGAGTGCATGCATCAGGTAAGGGTCCACATCGCCGAAGAAGTGACCAATCTGGGATGAGAAGAATGGAAACAATGCAAGAAGTGCCAATGAAACAAGAGAAAACAGTAACATGCTATTCATCCCTCTGCATAGCAACGAAAATGGAACTGAAAACTTTCATACTTCAGGTTTTTATTATTTAACGACAGAGATAGAAGCATACTATTTAGCTTTATCTGAAATAAGTAGTAGGCAATTTACAGATTCCAGTATGAAAACATGCCTTTTTCCAGTGATCTCTCTGATTGGACATGACCAGGAATCCACCATCGTCTATGAGATAGCACAGCAGGTCCTACGAACAACCAAGTTTGAGGTAAACATCCAGGAGAAGAAACAGAATAATGTGCAGAATGAAAAGTCACAATAGTTGGTATATGTGATTAGCTGGGGCTTAGTGGTTTGTTTGTTGTTTACCAGAAGCTCCCAAGATTGCACTTTAAAAGTTTTCAGCACATACATCATATTTTCAAAGTCATAATTAAATACAGGTGATCCTCGGGTTACGCAGTTCTCGACTTCAAGACGCTCATTAAATGAATGTAAAAAAATTTTTTAAAAATAATGGAAGTTTCAAAGTTACGAGGGTCCATTAAGCTCTCACAGACACAGAGGCTGAGACAACACTTCAGTGTATATTTTTAATTGCCTGTACTGTTTTTCTATTAATATGACGTATAATACGTGTATTTAGATAGTTATTTAGTGATCAAGGGGGCAATATGGGGTATTTAAGGATAAAAATCAGACTTACGTAAATTTCAGGTTACGTTGCAGCGGTAGGAATGGAACTCGTTCGTAAACCGTGGACAACCTACATAGGCACCCTATGTGAATTTTTTTAAGGAACTTTTTTATATATATATATATATATATATATATATATATATATATATATATATATATAAATGTTCCTTTTAGCTCTGCACGAAGAATTACTCTGCTGAGTCAAGCACCAGTGTGATAATCAGACTCAAAGCCAATGAAGGAAGGTAAAAACTGATGAAACTGTCTGCAGAGCAGGATTCATCACAGATTATGCATTAATCTGATTAGGCATTAAATCTGAGAAAGGTTCTTACATCTGTGTTCACTTCACAGTCCATCTCACAACTCCTGGATGGTCCGCACTGTTCAAGAAAAACAAACATCGGATCACATAAGTTTGAATGAAGTCGATTGAGCTTCAACAGTGTGTTTCTTTAGACACTGTGCTGTACCTTGTGTGAGCCCTGTCGACTGTCGGACACATTGCTGGCCAGGATTTTAAACTTGTCCACCCACGCCTCCAGGTCCAGCTTCACTCCAACCACTGTGTGTTCAGTTCCACAATAATGTAAGTGAAGAAGGAAAAAATAAACACAACATAAAAAAGTAACAATCCCTCATTCTGCATGAACTGCTACTTACCTGCAGGTTTGAGCAGTTTTCCTCCTAAATTAACCTCCACAGCTGAGCTAACCAGGATTCCTATGGTGCCATTTTCTGCTCCAATAGAGTCATCAAAATCTGTTCAAAATAAACAAACATATCAGCTTTCCTTTGGCCCGAATCAAAAATATCTGCAAACAGCAGCTGGGGGGCTAAGAGCTTTAGCAGGACGCAGTGACCATGGCAACGTGATCATGTTCGAAATGGCAGCTAACAGAGCATCTTAAAAAAGATCAAGTTTGTTTCGTTTTTGTGTAGGTTAGAAATATCCAACAGATTTTTTAAATGCTCAAACTCTGTAAAAATCTGCATGGCTGCACATCAGTGTCAACTGCTCGGAGGTTAATGCCTTTTAATTCAGGCACATTTGTTCGTTTTCAGTGATTACTGACTCTTCTTCCCACAGGAATCTATAGAAGTCGTGTCTATATAGGACTGAAGCTGCAAACGTTAGGAGACACTGTGGACCAGAACATCTCTTGTTAAAGGTAGGGAGAACAACGCTGTCCCACAATCCCCAGCGGCATCAGCATTCAAAGAAAGGCTTGGAAGCTTTTCATCTTTTCAGGCTAATTGGGGTTCATAAAATAAAAATTGAGGACAGAGAGGTGAGTGTGAACTATTCTCAGTTTGAGTGCTATATATGACATTCTCAGTTTTTGATGTTGAAATAAAGAGTTAAAGTGGAACTATTATGTGCATTTCAGGCGAATTTATTTATTTTTCCCAGAAGGGCTGGGATTGATCGAGTTATTGTCACAAATCACTTTATTTACTTCAGACCGACCCTCTCCGTAGGCTGTCAGATCAGCCTGTGGGCAAAACGAGTGGATTGAGACTCTTCCGCATTAAGCCCCGCCTCCCGCCGTAACATCTCATAAACAGAAGGATTAGGCTGATATGAACTCAATAAATAAAAACAAAATACAATGTCAACACATAGCATACAGCCCTACATGTTGGAACCTGAATCAGACCCTGAAAACAAAGTGGAAAACAGCAACCCACAGCAACGAATGCAGCAGGATGTCTCTCTTTGGTAAACTCACCAGCCATCGTTGGAAATAACTTTATCTGACGTTTTCCACCCGCCTGATGTATTTGTACATGCCCTTGTTAACCAGTAGAAGGTAACCAATCACCGAACCTTATCCCCCAGGACGTCACAAGGATTTCCAAGTAGAAAAAACTCTCTAAAACGACACGTTTTTCGTCGCCATGGAAACCAAACGGAGAGTGTGCTGGAACTCAAACTCAAACTCAAACATGCGTTTAGGTGATAAAAAAATGGTGCCGTTCACATGTCTGATGAGGATTCAACACTGTAACACTGTAGAAAGCTCAGAAAACTCCAGATACCATAATAGCACCCCTTTAAGTAGATTTTCCTACTAGACACAAAGGGTGACATTTAAATTGTGTGTGTGTGTGTGTGTGCGTGTGTGTGTGTGTGTGTGTGTGTGTGTGTGTGTGTGTTTTAACAAATCTATGGAATAGTTGTAGTAACTATTATATCAAACAACATAATAAAAATTAAAAAAAAAAAGACTTTTTTCTCAGATTTTTTTTTTACAATCCAGAGTTATTTCCTGTTTATCAGCTTTTTTTTTTTTTTTTGCTAACTTTGATGGATTAAGATGAACAAATGCTTTTATGAAGCTTTTTATGAGCAACTTCTGGTAAGGATGGTGGAAAATGTTTTAAGCCCTAAAAATAATTTTAAAACAGAAGGAGAAAAAGTGGAACAGGTAAAGGTGCAACACAGCTTTACTGCTTGGTCCACAACCAACACCTTCACTCAAGCCTCACTTTGGTGGACTTAAAAACGTCTGCTCTGTCACTCACAGGATCTGGACGGAGGTCTGAACATGTAGCCTTTGTTGTCGAGGCTGCGTCGGTAGAAATTAGAATTGAAGGGCTCGGGATCCTCGTCCCACATCTCAGCAGCTCTTTGTAAACACAAACAAACATCGTTAAACACTGAAAAGGAGAAAATCTCTCTTCAGAGTGGTACCTCTCTGGTTAGGTGTAAATATGTTATAATATCACTCACATGTTTGGAAAAACTCGTGTTATTCCTCCATCTGTGGATGCAAATACTGCCAGGAAGCCATACCTATAACAATTCATGTTTACACTGTCAGCTCTAGGATGGTTTGTTGTTGTTTGTGGACTGTATAGAGTGTCAACAAGCTGACTTACGCATTCAAATCCTTGTCCTTCCATACACGAGAGGCAAGCTGCCCAATAATCCTGGAATCCAGGATGAGGTTATGGATGAGGCCATGGTCACCTGAGTAAAAAAAAACAGACTGATGATGTCATTTGTGCGTCTCTGTAGCAGTGGAAGACAGCGAGAATCAACACTCCAAACACACTCACAATCATTGGGCTCGAGCGAGATGTCCAACATGAGTGTGAGGAAGTTCTGCAAAAACTGCGTGTTGTTGTCAGAAAGCTGCAGACGCTTGCAGTATTCCCTGCGGAGGGGAGCACATAAATGAGCTCCTTGCTTTCACAAAGGGCGACATCAGAAGAGATAAAGGATGAAGATGCTCACCTTGGAGCCAGAAATACGTGTCCTGATGATTCAAAGGAGCTGGGTAGCAACGACTGCATGTCTGTGAAACAGAAAGAGAATTGGCAACAATTGTTTTACATATTACTTAACTTTATTTAGTTTTATTAAACAGCAAACACACTGTACTCACACTGCAGCTGCAGGATCACATCACTCAGGTCTGCCTGGATGTAGTACTCATTGTAGAGAGGTAATACCAGACCAAGACTGCAGGTGACAGCGTCCCAATATGAGGACACATGGAAAACAAAGCAAAAGCTGAGTAACTCCTGTAAAATCTATTCTGCATGTGTTGTACTTGCTACATACACTAATGACACATAATGCTGTATGAGCTCACCTGTAATCTGTGCCATTGATAGGAGTCCATGTGTAACCTCTGTATACTTCATCAATGTACTGCTACAAAGGTAGACAGACAACCATAGGTATGAATTGGGAGCACTGATTTACAGTAGTTGGGTGTGATTTTTTTTTTAATCATGTTGTTTTAAAGACTTCCAACTTCAGAATCAATGTTACAGTTTATTCTGCTTATCTACTTCTATCAACACCAAATGTACTTGTTGACTCAATAATAATTTTACACCAACAACACAAAATAAAAAGTAAAAATTATGTGTAGTTTGAGCTATGATCAGAAGAAATAAAACCTAACATGATCATTAAAATAAAGTTTTAAAATAACAAATAAAACAGGAAATAGAGGAGAATTTGTGACGATAAACCACCCGTCTGTAAAAAAGAAAAAAAAAAAAGGATCTCTTTTTTTGTTGTTGTTTTAGGTGAGACCTTAAAGCTCTTAACAGCTTATAAATACACAGTGAGACGACCCAAAGTGAGCTGCATATGCTCACACAGGAACTGCTTCTCTCTCTACTGTAACTGCTGTGCTTTATTAAAAATAATCTGCATATTTCTTTGATGATGCATTTTGATAACATCTATTTGGGCTCCAAAATGTAACTTAATTCTGAAGTGATTTCAATGAACACTGCAAACCTGGGGAATCAAGTATCATGCTGGATTAATGTAGAACTAAATCTAGTTACTGTTAAAAAAAAAAAAAAAAAAAAGCTAAACACTCACTGCCTTGTGTATGCTCACATCAAGAGCATTTAGTACAGAATTGGAATTACTGTGAGTTCCACAAAATATGCAAAATTTTGTACCACTTAGTTGCATTTTAATGAATTAATCTGGTTACTTAAAGTTGGTAAATAGAAAGACATTAAGTCAACTTATCTAAATAAAACCTTTAGTCTGAATTCTGGACGGGAATCATTGAACAAAATTGAAAACAAACATCTTTTATTACATCTTTTTACTGTTCTTTCTACTACAGCAAAAACTTGTCATAAATGATGTTCTAGGTTTGTGTTACATCAGGGAGAAACTCACATAAGGCTCAATTTAATGACATAACTTTTCTCGTTCTGAACACATTTAGTTGTACTGGACAGAGCGTTTGCTATCTTGTCCTACTGCTTACTGATTCATTCTGACACAAACATTTCCATCCCTTTAAATAGAGGAAGCATTTCAACTTTATACAAGCAGCACATGTAATGTAACATATGGTGCTGTATCATCAGCAGGTCTGCAGGGACATGTCCACTAACAAGCACATGCTGCCTTGTCTGCTTTTTACTGTACTGGTAATTTTTATCTGCCGCTGCTTAGTGATTAAAATGGTTTATATCTACAACATGAGTTTGTGACTTCACATTTAAGCCATTTGGTTTGGTTAAAGCAAACTCAGCTCTGTTTACCCATTTATTATGGTTCATTTGAGCTTGCTGGAGTGGAGATGCACACAGCATCTCAGAGCAGGGCTGCTCATTCTTGCAGGTTTTCATCATCATTACTGCTTTACACAAACTTGAATGATGTTATCTTGAGATCAAGGATTAATAATAGCATTATCTGAATGGAAAAAAATCTTAATTTTGCCTTTATACTGTTTTATAATGTTTTGTATAGTTTTATATTTTTACTATTTTTTACTTGCATTTTATCTTATTAGGAGATTTTATCATTTAATCACCCTAAGCTTTATTGTTCTATTTTTATTATACTTTAAATAATCTTATCTGTATTTTCTGTACTGTGAAGCACTTTGGTCAGCAGGGGCTGTTCTAAATGTGCTATATGAAATAAAATTGAATTGAATTGACTTAAATTAAAAAATTATATCAGAATTGTACATTGTGTGTTTTCTAGTAATAAAAGGGTTAGATGTTTTAAAAACAGATATCATGGGAGTCTTGCTAACATTCAAAGATGGCATCTTGAAAACTGAAGTAACAGATTAAATGTCGAAATGTCAGATGGCAAACACGGACACCTGGCCCTCTTAAGCAGTTACATCTGCTACGATTTGAACAGCTGCTGACTGAAGTGTAGAGGCGGGAACTGAGCAAACTACATGTGTGGCTATAATGAGAAGATATTCTTTACTCTTAACTGGAACAAACAACAAGCATCAATCTTTTCAACATTTAAAGCAATCACCGATTTCTCGTGATACATTCATTACTGTAAAACTTAGCACAAAAAGAAAAGGAAATTGGTATTTGCTGGATTATTTCTTTTTCTGTAACAATGCTTCTTGGTAATACATTGCATACCTTTAGAAAGCTCTTATTAGAGAAAAAAGGCTTGTCATCACTGGAAGCAATCTCAAACCAAAGAGGTACCGAGGTGAGGTTATGCAAGCAGTGATAATGCTGTCTCTACAGCCTAAAACTGCAGCCCACACACTCAACTCTGCTGCCCATTCCACAGGAGCATTTTCCTTATGAATGGGCAACATTTAAAAAGAACTATACAGGCTTTCCAACTATATAAGATTTTTTGCCAAAAGCATTTATACAACAAAGAAATAATCAGCTCAACACAAACATCTTGACTTTTTGGGCTAAGATTCAGTTTGCAAAATCAAAAGTCCAATTTCTCCAGATAAAAAGATAAATGATGCAGCAATTATGAAAAAAAAATATCTCTGTGTGAAAAATCAAGTTGTATTCATTCAGTTTTGTTTTGTTTTTTGCCATTTTTATGCTGACTTTTCTTCTTAACTTCTCAGAATATTTCAATTGTTTAAAGACAAAATTAAGCTTACACTTTGTTTTTTGGCTATAATAAACACTTTGATTTTAAATTGTGGGAACAATTATACATTGTATGGATTAAAAAGAAAAATGTATGTTGTCTCCCAAAGTCACACAGCTTGACATAACAGTATTAATTTGGATGTTGTCACAAAAGAAAAGGGGGAGTAAGTAGCTGTGACTATTGGTAATAGTTTTGCTTTTTGTTAATCATAGCCACAGGCTGATAGCTGCAGCTGAAAATTCATTTCATGTTGATGTAACTCAGTATATATGTTCATATATCTGTGTTCATGGAGGACAGAATGGAGAGACAGCATTGCTGCAGGAAGAGAGATACATTTTCTGATGTTTTTTTTTTTCCCAAGTATTTTCCAGATGTTGGCTAAATCCAGCTTTTTATGTCCATTATATTTTTACTGCACAGCAGAGGTACTTTCTATTTCAGCCTGCAGGAAGTTCACTCTAATAGTCGGCCATAAAAAAAAAAAAAAACAGCTATTTGACCGAAAGGTGAACTAGTTTCAGTAACAAGAGGAGCGGGAGAAAGCTACATTAGAATGAATCTCTGTAGTAATTTTAGATAAATGGTTTAGATAACAAGGAGAAATCAGATTGAGCAGTTTGTTTCATGAGCCCTTCAGATTCCATCTGAACACTGCAATTTTAGCTGTCATGGAAGTGCATTGCAAGCAACACTGCAAGAGGCATCAGATGAACTTGGTTTAAAGTGTGTATCCTGTAAAGTGATGAAACCCGCTGAAATGTTGCCGGCTGTTATTGTGGCAAGAAGCAAAATATTCACTTTGAGTTAAAGAGGGTTTCATGAGCTGTCCATCCATCCTTCCATCCATCCATCCATCCATCCATCCATCCATCCATCTTCTGTCGCATATCCGGGGTCGGGTCGCGGGGGCAGCAGCCTAAGCAGAGAAGCCCAGACTTCCCTCTCCCCAGCCACATTTGCCAACTCTGCGGGGGGATCGCAAGGCGTTCCCAGGCCAGCCGAGAGATATAATCCCTCCAGCATGTCCTGAGTCTTCCCCGGGGTCTCCTCCCAGAGGGACGTGCCTGGAACACCTCACCAGGGAGGCGTCCAGGAGGCATCCTAACCAAATGCCCGAGCCACCTTTACTGGTTCCTCTGGATGCGGAGGAGCAGCGGCTCTACTCTGGGCCCCTCCCAGATGACCGAGCTCCTCACCCTATCTCTAAGGGAGAGCAATACAAGATCTCGTTCTTTCGGTCACGGTGAGGGTAGGAACGTAGATCGACTGGTAAATCGAGAGCTTCGCCTTCTGGCTCAGCTCCTTCTTCACCACAACACACTGGCGCAGAGTCCACATTACTGCAGACACCGCACCGATCTGTCTGTCAATCTCACGCTCCTTCCTTCCCTCATGAGCTGAAAGACTGAAAAATGAGTAAATGCACTGAGTGTCAATATGTCCACGGCTTGTTATGCACTTAAAAATTCCCTCTCTATTTCCTGTGTGGTCATGGTATCAGCTGGAGCATGCATCATCAGGACACTTTAGCTCATTCAGCTTCTAACTGCATTATTTAGCTGTGCTTAGTTTTTGCACAGCTGCACCAGCAATGCATTAATAAGCACATTACAGCTATGTTTATATTAACTGGTTAGTACTGGTTAGATCAATGTACAGAAGATATGACATTTTCTGTATGATCACACTCAGTGATGTGTATTGTAAAATAAGTTATCGAAGCTATATGAAATACTACAAATAAAAGAAAAAAAATCTTGTCAAAGGCACTTCAGTAATATAGATAATGCAGAGGAAGAATGAACATGCATATGCTTCTATATGTTTAATATTATTCTCCTGCATTACAGCTAAATTGAGATAAATTAAGAAACATTTACTTGCCTCATCAATTGACTTGAGAAGAGTTTTAATCTGCATTTCTCCTGGTCTTCCATCAATCATTTGTCGTCTGATCTGCAAAATGAAAAAACACATTTCTTTAGTTAGAAACACACTACATTGGCTGTCAATATACACACTCAGGACTGATGTCCTGAGGCACTTGACATTTGTTCCGTGACCCAGCATTAACTCAAAAATAATAAAGCACAAAGTACATAAAATGCCTGAAACCAGAAGTCTTTTTAAGTTTCACTTGATGCTCACTTCTTCTTTATTGCTGTCTTCCACTTCTGCGTCCAGGAAGTCCAGCGTCACAGGTTCAGGGAGGTTTACAAGCTAAGAGGAATCAGTGACAAAAAGACAGAAAGTAAGCATGAAGCGAAACAAATGGAGCACACATGAAGAGTAAGCCTCTTACAGCAACAACCCTACCCCCCAAAAAACGTATCACCTTTGGCTGAAGATTAGGATGAAGCAGCAGATATCCGTTTGGATCGATGGCAAATATGTATCCATTAGCCCCAAGCTGTTAGTCACAGAGAGAGAAGACACTGTAGCTGTGGAGAGTTTCTCTGTTCTGTCTTGTTGTGAATAAATACAAATGAAGACAAATGTGACTGATGTGCACATACATTATATCGTGGCGTCAGCCGCTTTATCTCATCAAGATGCACATCAACTCCCATGACACCTAATATCAGCTGATTCTGATGAAAATAAAATAATAACAACACAAAATTAAACAATAAAAAATAGAAGTACATCATTTATTTCAATAGGATAGTATGCTTATCCAGGTCATTTTAGTGAGATTGCACTAACTCATCTACATTGTTATTATGAGCTTTGTTACCTGTGAGTTTCCATCCATGGTGAGGTTGAATACAGGCAAAGTCCCAGTTACAACCATACCAAGACCCTGCAAAATAAAATTAAATTAAATTGCATGATTTTTTTTTCCCACGGCATCAAAATCTGACTCTCACAGTTATTAAGCACATAAATACTCAACTGTGGTCATTAAAAATGGAAACTTCTGAGTAAAAAAAAAAAAAAAAATGCTGGATGTTTGACCAGCTGAATGGGAATTTATTAAAATACTAAAATGGCCTCTCTCATATCTCTGTGCACAAGCAGATGACACTGCCATTTCTATTTACTCTATGCTATCCTATCCTGTACTTTCTTTATATCAGAGTGAGTCTAAAGAAGAATAAGGAGAAGCAAGGTTGTGTACAACTTCAAGTATCAGAATAGTAATGTATAAACGCTCTAGTGCTTGCATGAGAAATGCAGTAGCTAGCCAGAGCAGCAGCTGTTAGCATCCTTAGCTGCTGGACAGTTGTCCCCCAGCTATGAAAGCCAACTTTAGCAGCTAGGCAAATTGGCAACAACTAGTAAGCCACAGATGCAGCTGCCAGGGGACACTTATTCACTCAAGCAGCAAATGAATTGGACATTTCCAATATTACTGATCTTGTAGTCGTTAAAATAAAACATTGCCGGGATGCTTCTAATTGGCTTCCAGAGGATAATCTTAGAGCTAAGATAGGTTTTAATTTTGTAATCACTGGGCAAAGATGACTTAATAACTTTCCAGGACACTGCCATAGCAGCTGTGGATTCCAGTAAATCCTGTTCCTCATAGCTCTTCAGAGCTTGCAACAGCTGCTTATTTCACTGGCTCCATGCAGCACATGAATGTTAGCTGCATGCCCACCCCATATCCAGGCCGGTTTGGCTTTTCCAACGTTCTACATGGGACATTCATGCTGTCTGAGCTTTCCTTTTAGAGACTTTCTCCAGATTCAAACCAGATATCATCAGCTATAGCATTAATGGAGAATTTTGGTATTAATAAAGTTAAACTTAATCTGTTCCATGGGGAATTTCAGTGTGAATATTGTGTCAAATACAACCCACGCCTTACCAAAGCATCTTGATAAACATTGGTCCACTGAACCTGCTTGGCCTCGCTGCCTGCCAGAACCATTGGGCGTCCCAGTACATCCAGATACTCCTAATGACACACAGAAACACTGAATATGACCAACCCTTAAAACAACCACAGACGCAAGGCCAAAGGGAGGATGTGTGTGCCAACAGATGAGCACAGATGTTTCTCCTGAGAGTGACTGAGTGCCACAAGCATAGCCAGATACAGTGAAAGGGGATCAGCTGTGTCATAGGAAATAGACAAACCCACCTGGGTGTTAATCCTTATAGCACAGATGGAACGGATCTCAAAATAGTAACCTGGCGAACCACGGAGAAAAAGACAAGAGAGAGAGAGAGAGAAGCAGCGCATGTGTGAGCAGTTCTGTCAGAGACAACACAGGAGTGGAGCTCATAAATATTCCTGATTTAACTAGATGTTACTAGAACAGTGACTCAGACAGCTAAATCTCACAGAGGATGCGGGAGGATGATACATTACTGAGCATTAATACCGAGTCATTCACTCAAAATCTCCTCAAGATCCAAGATGCTTGATTTCTAATCTGAAACACAGATTTTTTGCCAATGTTTCCTGATCAATGTTCTTCCTTGGCTTTATAGACACTTCATGTTGTTAAAGGTTTTTTTTAATCTGCAATATTCAAATATGCAAGATCTGCATTGATGTAATACAATATTATAACTGAGTTGTGCATAAATTTAACATTTCCATTTTTGCTGTCGGTCTGCTCTTTTTTTTTTAACCAGCACCAGTAAAACACGTGACCACATTTTAAATTACATTAGACAGATCCTTCCTTATGTTCAATATTAACACAGAATACAGTGTTGAGTTCTTTATTTTCATGAAAAGTATTGAAAGGAAACAATATGATGATCAGAGAAATAAATAAATATTATATATATATATATATATATATATATATATATATATATATATATATATATATATATATATATATATATATATATATACATATATATATATTTGTTAATCATATTTATGTGGTAAAACATTTTAATGTCAAGCTCATAGAAACAATCAAATGGGAGAATAGCAACGAAAACATCATCATCCTTTTGGTACTGGCATGGTCTATGGGCTGTATACGTTCCCTAACAGCCTCTTTCTGTTTGCATTACAACATCTGTTACTCCTAACTATAAAGCTGATTATTAATTAGGTGAAAGAAACAAACAGAGTTTCGCTCACCTTTATTTGTGCAGGCAATCCACTGTAAAGGTGTGACATCATAGTTATGTTGACCCACAGAAAAAGTAAATACTCGAACCTTCGGGGCAAAGGCAGGAAGAGAAAATAAGCGGGATTCAGATAATATGATGCATCCTGTTCATATGGACGAAGACGAAACTTTTTTTTTTTATCTGGAAGCAATAATAAAACTAACTGTTTTGTTGGGCCAGTTGTATTGCATGAAGACGTCCTGTGCTCTGTCTTCTCCTCCATCAGTAAACAGCATGATTATCTTATTGCAGTTCGCTCGTGGGACATTTGTCCTCTGAAGAATGAAATACAATAAATCCAATGAGAAAAAAAAAAGAAATGAAACTGAATCAAATAGTTGGTCACAGAAAAGGAGTGGATCACTTACATTTAGAAGCTGGTTAAAGGCAAAATGAAATCCAGACTTGTAGTCAGTGGTGCCTTTAGCCTGCATCTGCTGAACTGCCTCCTTGAAAATCTTTTTGTTGCGCACATTAGCCTGGACGAGATGTCTGAAGCACGGAACCACAGCCTCGGCCTTCTCGTTAAACTAAAGTACAGAAGAAGGCGCAGTCTGACGTGAGTTATGTTTAATAGAAAAAACATCATAAATAGATAGACCAGTGGAACAATTTATAACTGATCAGGAGACAGGAAGTGTGGCAATACTAACCCTGGCCACGTTGACATAGTCATCATCAGATAAAGTGTCCAGCATTTCCATTACAGAAGCTTTAATCAGTTTCAGTGTGAGCCCACTGACACTCCCACTCCTGAAGAAAAAGTACATGATTACAGAAATATGTGGGGATGAGACAATAAAGACTAAAATGTTTGGAGTCAGAGCGTCCTGCAGAGTTCAGCAAAAGAAACCGGTGCTGAATTGGGAGAAAAGATCCCAATAACTTTGTGTAGTTTAAGATTTAGCTGAAGTTGAGTATTTGTCTCAGAACAATACAAGATATGTGAACATAGGCCAAAAAATTCTGTAGTTTCTTTAAAAATAAAGCTTCAGTTTGCTTTAATTCCTTCACGACTTTAAAAACTCCACAGTATCCTGTCTGAAGTTACAATGACATCCTTTCATTAAATGAAATTAATAAATAAAAAATCATTTTAAAGTATTTTGATTATTATTACATTAAATCAATTAACAAAAATATTTTAGATACACTGAAAACATACATTATGTTTTTGTCTTAATACCTTACAAAAAATGCATTTATGCTCCTACAGTTTCTTCTTAAAAGATTAATCTGGTAAACTTTTGACTGTTTCATCAAGACAAAACCAGATTGAAAATTCACTGAATTATTTTTGATTTATTGTGATGATTAAATCCGTAATGTATCCTTCAGCGTTTTCCTCTGTCTCTTCCAGCTGTCTCTGCACAGAAACAGCATTGTAAAGTTACATTGTAACTTTAAGCTATAACTAAAATGTTGATGGGAACCATCGTTATGTATTTTCTGGACACTTCATAAAAACATGCAAAAAGCTACAAACAGCGCCTTGTTAGCTTAGCTTTGCAGAAAAAAAAACTGTGACTGGCTTTGTCTTAAAGCCGATGGATTTCATCTATCAGCATCTTCAGAGTTCAATATTTATCTATCTTAGCAAAGATAGGAATTCACTTATTTACCTTCTGTAGATTTTCTGTGCATACTTTAATAAAATTTTAGTATTCATTAATGCAAACCTAAGCTAACTATAAGAGAGGTGCAAATTCACAAAAGCCTGGGCAAATTCAGATACAGCTTCCTCGATATCACTGAGTACTCACACGTCAACCAGGATGACCATGTCCTTGGGGGATGAGGCACCCTGGATGTACCTGTAACAAAATAAAATAGAGGATGTAAAACATCATCCCTCTAACCTACTGGATGTGATAAAACAACATGTTAAAAAACAGCAAACTGTACCAGGGCCTCCTCCTGACATCATAAAGGTCAATCTTATCTGGAGTTTTCCAAGGTGTTGCTGCAGAAAAGACAAGAAAACATTCACGTTGGCGTGATTCTGAAATGTTCACGTTGATCTTCTTCAGTCCACTTTGGCCTAGCTAACAGCAAACAGAGACAGGTGTTAAAAACTTACCTGGATAGTAGCGAGTGACTCCGGTCGCACTCCCAAATGCTTGCCAGAGCAGCGATGGATCCTCCCTACTGTTCTCCATGAACACCTTCTCGAGCGCCTGAGTCCAGTTCAGTTCATTCAGAATAACTGGAGCTGCAGGGAAAAAGAACAAAAGCCTTATATTCATATGGAATAAACAATGCATGTCTTTTCAGGCCGCCTTCTCATAACTGACATATTGGGAGCATTACTTGCCTCCTTTATAAATATCTGTGGGAATCTGAACAGCTGTATAGGAATAGTTGACATTATTTTTGAAGTTTGGATCGTACACAAACTCCAGCTTGATGTGGGAGGGATTTTCCACCTCTCCTTCTCCATCCATGGAATACTGTCAGAACCAGAATAAAATAATTAACAAACTTGATCTTTTTATCACTACTGCACTTCAAATAGTTTAGAATACAATTCAATGCAATTAAGCTTCAGATAAAACTTGCAGAACAGTTCAGTTCTTGTGTCCCTCATGCACTCACATAATCCAACTCTGCCTTGGAGTCATAGTACGCCATGTCCAGCTCCTAGAAGAAAGCAGAGGGAAGTATGAAGAGGCTGCACTGAGAACATCTACAGAGCATTATGAAGATGAACTGTCACTGGGAAGCAATTGTCTAATTGAAAACATTTACTATTCCAGTATTCCCATCGCAAACATTGCACTTTCATCTTATTCATAGAGATAATTTGAATAGTTGTGAATAGTTAGAAGCAAAACTTTTGATGTATTGAATCAGGGGTGTCCAGCTCTGGTACTCAAGGGCCCCAATCCTGCAGGTTTTTTATGCTTCCCTGCTCAAACACACATGGACTCCAATGAATGAGTCATTGTATAGAACCGTAGGCTGTTGGATGCATTTAATTTGTCAGGATCTGCAGGACATCTTTTGTGCTGATTGTCTTAAAGATACCATAAACCAAGAAGTTTGACAATCAACCTCATTGAAATGGTGAAAGCAATCTGTTGCGTCAGTTTTTTTTATAATTCTTTCTAATGGACACAAAATGAGGTTATTTCCAAAGACTGTGCTTTAAAACATCTGTTTTAATCACATCAACAGTCAAAATCCACAAAGGTTTGGAGCTGTAGTTATATAAAATGGAAAGAAAGTAACAAATCTTTCCATTTGCAACGCTGTAAGAAACAAATGTTTATTTTTATTCGGCACTGTTTTCCACTTAGAACTGTCACATTATGATTCAGTAGACAGGCTGTAAGGCTTGTCTGCCATCTGTTAGTCTTAGTTTCTGAGGAGGCCTAATGTACTTCAGCACACACGTGACTTCTACTCAGAGGTGTTCCTATTTTTGGAATGTTCCGATTACCAAACGTTACATCCAGTGAACATCTCAGCTTGTATTAGAAATTATCTAAACACATCTTTCAGTCTACTGTTTGCCATATTTCACTCATTCATTTTCTTCCAGACTGGGGGGTGCTGGAGCCTATCCCAGCAATTAGCTGGCAAGATGCAGGGTACACCCTGGTCAGGTTGCCAGTCCATCACAGTGTTTGTCATCTTTTGGTTACTAATCCAAGTATGTCTTGTGCTCAGCAGAGTGTAGCTTTAAAACCACCCTGGTAGACTCCTACACTGTTTACTGTTTGTGGCACTGCTCATCCAACATGTCAACTAAACATGGCTTCTACAGTTTACCAAGCATCAGCCTGAGGGCTTATGGCATATATCAGAAATAGATTGACAGCGGTGGAAGTCTACATAGTTTCAGTGAATGGGCTAAATCATGCAAAACCACCAGCGTAGTCTTTCAAAATGACAAAGGATTCAGTGCCTCAGAGAAGCCGTGTGAGAGGGTGAAGTTAACCCCTTGTGGGGCGAATGAAACAGGCCAAGTGGAAAAGTGGAATGCCAATGTGTGTAGGACTCAACAGAACAGCACGGCTGAGCGCACTCAGTCATCTGTTTCACCCAGCCGAGCGTCAAGGGATCTTCACAGCTGACTGGTGTAAATGTTCCATCTTTCATGGGTCGTACCATTTAGAGTTGCAGTGCTCAGACACACATCTGATTTGAATCATCTTTGTCCATTTTTTAAAGATGAGGTTATATCTTTCTTAATAAGCTTGAAAAAAAATGTTAGCCTCTCCCACTTTTATTATTAAACAGCAAAGAATATCAGTGTTGATACTTTATAAGAAGACATCTCTGATGGGAGTTACTCCAAACTGAGCGATGATAAACAACTCCAACATTAACACTAAAAGGCCCGAAGGTACAAGAATTTTTGTCATGCTGCAGTCCCTCCCATCCCCATTCACCACTCAGTAATCCCCTTTCTCATGTAAATGCACCATTTAGCGCTTTCATGAGGGAAGCATTCCACCCCCTCAGTGCAAGGTTTCAGCTCATACCTCTGTCGGGAGTGCTTTACTCAAGAGCACAGAAAATACTCATGTTTATCATGAAATATAACATCACGGTCTGACACACAGACTCAAGAGTTTTTTCTACCTGGAGACTACCTGGATTTCACCATGTCTTGGCGCACGATACAATCAAGAAGGAGAATGACCACTTTGGAAGCTTTGGCTGTATTACAAGAAATACAAGATTGTGACTCTGATGGTGGAAATGAGGACTTCACATTTGAAGATGAAACGGACAACACAGATGCAGATTCTTCATCGGAGGAGGATGTGACTTCTCCTGCAACAGAAAATCCTCCTCTACAAAAGCACAGCAGGAAACAAGCAGCAGTTTGTGTTCGGATTGAGCCAGACAGCACGGACACAGAGGCTACATCAGATGAAGATGACAACCATCCTTGTAGCAAGAGACAAAAGGCTGCTGAAATGGACAAACCATCAAAACCCACAGAGACGGTGAAAGATGGCAGTGTGTGGATTCAGCAAAAAAGTGAGGACTTTACCTTTCAAACCAAACAGATCGCATTCAGTGGGAGTCCAGGACCAACTGAGTTTGCAAAACGCAAAATAACAAGTCGCCTTCAAAGCTTCCTCTGCTTGGTGGATGATGGTATGCTGATGACCATCAGAGACTGTACAGTCAACAAGGCCCGTGGAACAAATCCCAGCTGGAATATGAGTGTCCATGGGTTGATGGCATTCATTGCTGTTCTTTTTATGAAGGCAGCGCAGGGGAGCGTTGGTGCCATGCGTGACTTGTGGTCCAAAGACTTTGGCAATCCAGACATAAAAGTCGTGATGTCTCGACATTGCTTTCGAGAAATAATGAGATATCTGCGCTTCGACAACAAGGACACTCGTGCGGAATGTGTGAAAACTGACAAATTTGCTGCAATTTCAAACATCTGGCAGCGTTTTGTACAGAACTGTGTGTCGTCCTACAGCCCAGGGCAACATATTACTGTTGATGAGCAGCTGTTTCCAACAAAAGTTCGTTGCCCCTTTCTGCAATACATTGCATCCAAGCCAGGTAAATTTGGAATTAAGTTTTGGATTGCAGCAGATCTGGACACCAAATACATGTGCAATGCCATCCCTTACTTGGGAAAAGATCCTTCACATCCAACGGCAGAAAGGCGGTCAGAGAATATTGTTATGAAATTAATGGAGCCATTCCTGGACAAGGGAAGGAATGTAACTATGGACAATTTCTTTATGTCTCTGTCTCTGGCTAACAGGCTTCTTCAGCGAAATACAACTCTGCTTGGCACCATTAGCAAAATTTGTCTGGAGTTACCTGCAACAGCAAAAGACACTGCAAGACAACAGCTTTACTCCACACAAGTGTTCACATCTGGAAGTGCCTTGCTGACAGTATATGCAAGCAAAAAAAAGAAGTCTGTTTGTCTGCTGAGCACCATGCACCACAAAGTGGAGATTGAGGACACGCGAAAAAGAAAACCAAACACTGTTACTGATTACAACCACTTGAAATGCGACGTGGACATTATGGACCAGAAACTACGGGCTTACTCGGTGCGTGCAGGCACACGGAGATGGCCTGTGGCTGTCTTTTACCACCTGCTTGACATGGCTGCCACAAATGCACATGTGCTGTACAAGGCATGCACAGGGTCCACAGAAAGCCGGCGACTGTTCATACTGCGACTTGCAAATGAACTTAAAAACAGGTTTATGCAGGAGAAGGCAGAGCAGGAAGAAAACTTGAGAAAGCATCACACGGCAACAAGACTTTCTCAAGGAAAACCAACGCAGTGCCAGGTACGCAAGCTCTGCAACAGAAACCATAGCACTGAGCGTTGTGTGCATTGCAGAAAGTTTACCTGTCGTAAATGTAGGAAGGACTCACCTTGGGTTTGTGTAAACTGCTAAACAGGATAATTGTGGGCTAATAGTTTGTTGCTCATACTGTAGCCTATATATATATATATATATATATATCTGCACACATCATGCAGACAATGTGTATTATATGTAACATCTTTGGGCTTCATATTTTGTGCTTTTCTCAGTGTGAAATAAATGTTATTCCTTTACTCAAGTCATACTGTTTGTCATTTTCTAAGCTGAAATTACTGAAATGCAGTGGACTTTGCCACCAAGTTGTTGGTGCTTTCACATTGTGAGCTGTGCACTGTAGTCTTACTGACAAACTGACTGACTCTGGAAAAATGGGCAATGCTTTGCATTGCCTAGTAGTAATCAAGTTAGACATTGGGTTTTTATACAGGATTTTTGCATGACATAATTCACAGTTAAGAAGGGGAGAGTGAATACACAAACTTGTAGAGGGGAGGGGGGCTTGCAGGAAAACCTGAAATTCGTGGGCCTTGCAGTGTCAACTGAGCATGACAGTATTAGCCTGGTCTGCAGCAGGGTAGCTGCAAAGAATAAATCTCCATGACAACTAGGATGTTATTGCTTTTGTTACTGAATTAAAAATGGAGTTTACCAGAGAACCGGAAAATTCCAAGCCTTATCTCTGTCTTGTTAAACAGCCCTCAACAATTAGGCAATGATGGTCTTGATATGCCAAATAGCATAAGACTGTATAAAAAAAAACAACAATAACCAGAACCTAAACCAAAATTAAAATGAAACTGGAATGACATTAATCTGAGACATGTCCATGTACAAGAAAGACACAAAGGGAAAATAGATAATCTGGGCTTTTACCTTGATTCCGTCCTGCCACAAATGTTCTCGCTGGAGCCGCTCCGCCTCATTGGCTAACCGCTAAATATTGAAGACAGAAAAATAGTCACATGCATGAAGAAGACTGATTTCTCCAAACAAGGAACACAATATGACGTTGAGATAAAGTCCTGGTTCAGAACCAGTGTTCTGAGTGTTATCTATGAATAATGATGTCCCACTGTGCTGTAACTTTCTTTTTTCAATACCATTTTGAGAGAAAGATGCATTTATGTTTTGAAGCTATTGAACTAAAAATATTAATCTGGTGAAAATCGGATCTTCAAACTACAAATGAAACAGTAGTTGAAGAAAATATTACTTATCAGGTTCACTTCACACTATAGTTATTGTCAACATAAACCTCTTGTTTTTATTAACAAACTCATTTGAATCCTTTAACAAACAATAAATAAGACATTATTATTATTATTATTATTATTATTTTTAATAATAATAATAATAATAATAATAAATTCTTTAATTAATTGATTAAATTAATTAAAATATTTTTTACATTAGTCTAATAATGTCACACCAAATTATTTTATTATTATTAATAATAATCTTTTTTTTTTTTTAAGAATCCACAGGGGAAAAAAACAGGTTAGATTACACCAAGACATACTCCATGATAAAAATCCCAAATATTTAACATTTTACCATTTTTTATACTAAATTCAAAGAAGTCACAGCTTCATATAAGTGTTTAAAGCTGAGAAGAATCCTCTGACTGCCATCAGTAGACATACTTACATCCAGTGCTTTGCGTTTCTTAGCCAGTAATTTTTCTATATCCATGGCCACCTTCTCCACAATCCTTTGAGGCTGGTTCTTCACCAGACTGAACCGCCGTCTTTCTTCATTGTATATCTATATAAACACAGTTACAGACACAACAGTCAGTCTTTTTTTCAGAGCACATTTCTGTTTTGTGTAAAAACATTTGACTTTGCATAAAGCTGTTTTTAGGAGTTATTTGATTATATTTTTTAAGCCATAGAAACTAACATTGGTAACTTTCCATAAAGGATCTGCATTAGAAATTTTAAGCTTTTAAAAGGCTCAATACTTGTTTCTAATAATGAATAATAACTAAAGAAAGAATAGAAAATATAAATAAAAGTTCAACATTGATAATAACTTACAGCCATTTAAAGTCAAATCTTGTTAAAAGTTGTAACAAATAAAAAGAACATAGATGCATTATGATATAAAATGGATGTGTATCAGAGATGTGACCTAAATAGAAAGTTCTTGAAACACCCAAAACAGAAAAACTCTGAAAGCAGACAAAGCTTGTCTGAAGTTCATGATTTTGGAAAAACACGTCCTTTTTATGTGTAAGCACCGAGCACACAAGGGAACAGTCACTTGTTGTGCTTAGCTGTTCAGGCCAAATCTAAATATGGCTCATTTCATCCAAATGAATTCATGCAGAATGTGTTGCATTCATTCATTCATTTTCCAAACCGCTTATTCCAATTCAGGGTCGCGGGGGTGTTGCATTTGATGTGGTGTTAACTAAGACATAAACTTCTTTGTCACTCAAACTCTTCTCTAAACTAAGAGACAACAATTATTTTTATGGATAGAAAGTACATTAGTCTAATGACATCCCATCAATCAGTGTGATGAAGAAAATGCAGTCATTGACACTTTCAGCTGTATGTAGCAAACTTCAGCAATGCAAAGCTGACATAAATATAGTCGACACTGTGTTGATACAGTCGGAACCACTTCCGAAATCCGGTCAAGTTGGCCCAATGATGAGAAGACAGACACAATGCCATAGAATATTATTAAGAGGAATGAGCTGATTGGTTGGAGAAGCAGTGGAAAATAGATAGATGGATGGATGGATGGATGGATGGATGGATGATAATTAAGTCTGGACATAATTTATTTACTAGTGTTCCTTCTTTATAATTTCTTTCACCAAAGATAACTTTACATTTCAAATGAAAATATAAACAGTACCGATTATTTTTTAGATTATTGCACTTTTAAATTAAATTAAATCCTGAAATGCTGAATGAGTCAATAGCAACGGCAACAAGGTTTTTAAATATTTTACACGATATAAAAAGCCACCCTTTAAGTGCCAAAGAGCTTGAAGACTGAATCCTTATAAGCACACAGTACATGATATGTAAAACAAATATACATAAAGTGATTTATAATGTTGACTTTTTTTCTTTTCTTTTTTTAAATTTACAGAAATTCAAATCAAGATGATATGATTGTGTATGATTGTGTAGATTTGATTTTATTGCTAGAGCCTACTTTAACTAGCTTTGGGTTTAGAGATTTCACACAGTAAATCATGTCAATA
Organism: Telmatherina bonti; assembly: GCF_933228915.1. NCBI lineage: Eukaryota > Metazoa > Chordata > Actinopteri > Atheriniformes > Telmatherinidae > Telmatherina > Telmatherina bonti. Next base: position 30,129,997 of record NC_136624.1, read on the forward strand.
AACTTGTCAGCTGACCTGGATAACCAAAGGTTATTTTATTTATGGCACAACTAGTAAATGCTTTATGGACACTTTAGGGAACAGACCAGCAGTCCGTCCACCTTATGCATCCCAGCGGGAAACGGTAAAGAAAAGAGATAGCAAGAAAGCGACTGCTAGTTTTTCAGCCACAGTTAATAAACGGGAGATTTACTCATCGGGTTTGAAGACTAGTATTTGCAAACATTTTAGGGTTTTTTTGGAAATGAGGACAGACAAGGCCTGGATACTAATTACTCCTCCTGTCAGTTGTTTAAAGTCAAAGTAAAATATAGTAATAAAACAAGCACATGACATTATCTCGTACATTCACATCCCAGGTTAGAGGAGGAGAAAACAGCTGCCGCTTGTTGCTCCTAACTATTGCTAACACAGTTTTCTGTAGATTCCATGGAAAAATTTGAACATAGCATAAAAAATTTGTTTGTTTGGTTACTTGAATTAATAGAAATTAAACAGAATATAAAACAATGTAAAGGTAGCTACAGAGTGGGAGAAAAAAACCTGAAAGGGGAAAAAAGATTGAAAATCCTGATATAATTTAATAATCAAATCATAGCACCCTGAATCATAATCGAGCTGAATGGTGCAGTACCTAAGGTGGCACACCCCGACTTGCCATGTAACTTCACTCCTCCAATACAATTCTGTCTTGTGTGTGGACTGTTGTCTTGCTTCAAAAACTCATCTGGTAAGAACAAGAGTCTCATTGAATCATGCTGTCAGACGCATAAAAACAGAATGAGCTTCTCAATTCCAAAAAAAACAAACCAAAAAAACATTTTACTTTGCAGCAGATGTTTTACTACATTGCAGTCATTTAGGAGAAACCTTGACTATGGTAGTTCTATGTTACAGCTAAATACAAGGTAAAATGGGACCTAGATAGAAAAAAAAGCCCTTTAAAATATTAAAGCTTGGTAAACTTTGTCAGCCTGATGGATGGCAATACTTTAAAAGTAACTTGAACCATGGCTAAATTTTATGCTCTTCGGACAGATCTAGTAAAGGTTTGCATGTAATAAAACGTGTGCAAACTTATTGCACATGCAAAACAATGTACAAACTGATTTACGAACAGCACACACAGAGCTGCGAATTTCAAATGGTGCAAAATATTTTGTATGCATCCGGTTCGTACGTCTGGTGCAATAAATATGGAATATAGAGCGTTCACATGTTATTTGTGTGTTTTGGCAAGAATAAATGTAAAAATACTATTTTAGTACCTAAAATGTGGTCTATCAAACCTGAGAGCAATTATGCTGATAGAAACTAAACCTATTTAACACATTTCAAAAGGACATGCAGAAGATCTGTATGTGTAGTTGTGAAGATTGCTGCGGTTATTGTCACAAGAAGGAGACATCAAAACAAAGCAAGGAGATGCAGAGGTGTGAATAATTTTGGGATAAACGAGGAAACAATCATCATAACATATGGCTTATCCAGCATTTTGGAGCTGTTAGAGGAACCTCAGGATGGATATGGAGAGGTCTCATACAATACCTGCAATCGACATATATTTTGTGTCACAGCTGGGATTCCCTAATCCCGTTTTTAAGATGTGCTGTCCAAGTTCTAAATGCCATGTGTTTGTTTGTTTTTTATGGGTTTTTTTTTTTGTTTGTTTTTTTTTGTTGTTTTTTTTTTTTGTAGCTTGATTTCTTAGAGTAATAGGAGCAAATGATTGCGCCCATATGCAAAACATCTTGGGTCAGTGCATGATTCTTTTATTTTTGAAAAACTGTTCTCCAAGTTGCAAACTGAGTATTTCAACAACTGGCTTGTCAGAAAGGCAATTCATAAAAGTGAATATAATTTAAGTATATAAAAGACACAAGAGCGTTTCATTTTCATTCATGTTGTCTTTTTTTTTTTTTTTTTTAAGGTGACAGTACATACATCCTGCACCCCCAACTGTTGTATTTGCAGACATTTTATTATAAGCCGATTTTGGTTTTGTTTTCCTTTATAGCATCTTTTTAGTTTATTCCCTGTTGGCATCGTTTTACCGACACCATTAACATTTTCATGAATTCCCTCCCATATAGTGGTTATTTGCTTGGCAGTCAGATTTCTTTGCTGTACATTATGCTTTCTCTTTAAACTTGCTGTTCTGAATGCCATGAAATGTGCAAAAGACTCATTTAGATAGGGAGTTTTAAACATGTTTGCATTGCAGAACATATACACAATCAGTCTTTGTAAATCACCTGCAAAACATGCAAAATTCTAGATTGCACACACAAAATACTACTCGCAAATTGGGATTATAGTAGATCTGGTCTTTAGTCTTAACCTGATTTTAAAAAAAGCTTTAAACACCTGCAAGCTGAGATAAACCATTTCTTTTACACATCCAGAGTGATTCTGATAGAAGGGTAATGAGAGGGAGATTAAAGAGGAGTGAATGAATAAATGAGTGTCACATCAAGGCATTACTGCAGGCTGACCATCTGCTCTGCTGTGACACAAACAAAGAGGACACGTGCCGCTGCTCTCTGCTGAGGAAACGCCCCCACACATCTCTCCAGAGCAGGCTTCTCTTGCCCCCTGCAGATGATCTCTGGTCCTGTTTGTTGGCATTTGCTTACAGAAATGATTCCTCCACTGAGAGGTTTATATTTGGTATGTGAAAACTGACTATGCACCAGCTGGGATTTCATGAAAAATTGTTTGCTTTGAATACCTTGGACATTTTTTCACCTTTGTTTCAACTGTATAAAAAAGTGTTGTTACAGCATCATTATGTCACAAAACAGGCGACTGAATCATTTTAGTTAACGGTTCAGCTGTCGGCTAAAAGAAATGTTACACTCTTTAGTCTAAACGTCTTTGACCAAAGGCATATTTCTCCTGTACATGAAATGTTATCGTGGAAAAGACATAAAATGTTATATGATTCTAATAAAATATGTATAAAATAGACAATGTGCAGTCAAGAAGAAGTTTCCAGACTGTGAGAAGTTATGTGCATTAATGTTCAATGAGACATTGATGTTATGCAATAGGTAAAACATTTTTATCTAAATTCTCTCGGGAAATAACTCTGCATATGGACAGGCTACTGGATGACACTACAACTCACAAAAAGGCCATGAATATTTTAAGTTAGTACAAGATATACAAGGTTATCTGGGGCGGCTGTAGCTCAGGAGGAAGAGCAGTTGTCCTTCAACTGGTAAGTTGGGGGATTGATTCCAGGCTTCCCCTGAAATGCCAAAGTGTCCTAGGGCAAGACACTGAACCCCAAACTGCCCCCCGATGTGCCTATCGGGGTATGAGTGTGTTGAATGAGTGTGTGTGCAAATGGGTGAATGTGACAAGTAGTGTAAAGCGCTTTGAGTGGTCTGTATGACTAGAAAAGCACTATAGAAGTACAAGTCCATTTACCATTTATCCTGGCAGGTCAAATCTCTTGCTTGTTTAATGGCTTCATGAAAATGTGGATTTCTGTTGCATCTTCAGTTTGTACAAGTGGACTTTGAGTTTATAGTCTATGATGTACTGAGGAAACAGGTAGCGAGACCAGTACATTTTGGCTTTTGCTCTTTTCATGACAGTCCTGAGAAGTCATATTCCAGGAAATGTCTTTTAGCTGACTCAATTAAATGTTAATGTGGAAATCAATTTAGTCAACGTGGCAGCTTAGAAATCAGGCTTCTGCAGAGCAAGGAATCAGAGTACTTTATGTAATGTTCAGTAACGCAAATCAGATGCAAGTGTGTAATCCCCATATGATTGAGAGTTTGATTAACAAAGCCTGACAAATGCAGAGAAGTTCTGCGATTAACACACAACACAGGAACTGCATGATCCGCTCATGAAAGGTCTATTATTATTCATGAATGTAGGAGTTAATAAGCTCATGACTTCATGAAGGATAATACCAGAATTTTAAATCGAACTAATGTAGGCGAGAATTCTGGCATCTCCTTTGCCTCTTAGAATCATACAATGTGTGAAAGACTCAATTATTGCAAACAACATACAGAATTCCAGCAAAATTTGCCTGGAAAAAAAAAACAGCGTGCATTCTGAAAACTGCTATATATAAAAGCTATTACCAAGATGCACAGTCACCGGCTGTGCATTGTTTTATAAAAAGGTCCCAGAAAAATCAGTAAAAATTATATAAATGACTAAGGTGGCAGGCAGCTTGTGAATGTTTTCTTGTTTCAACATTTACATTCAGCTGTAAAACTTGATGGATTCAGAGCCATTTAGCACGCTGACCTCTCTGTTCAGTGCATTCCTTATTGAGTTTATGTCTTGCTTTGATGGGTGAGACTACGAACCACACACTTACCCCTTTCAGCTGCTGAGCTCCAGTGATGTGCTGAAAGACTCTGTCAATCTCCTGCTCGATGCGCCGGGCCCAGTGCATTATTCTGTGGATAAACATCACAGGCAAACTGTCACACAGCACAAATCTGGTAAAAAGATATGAGTGCGTCTCATTTTCATTTCAACAAACAGTGATTGTTGATCAAACATGGCTGATCCACATGCAAAAAAAACAAACAAAAAAACACAATTTAAAAGAAACTCAGACTTAAAATGAACTATAACTAGGCCTGTTGCAATAAGCAATATGTCAAGTAACTGCACAATAAGAAAAAATGCATGCAATAAGTTTGCCAGACGCAATTTCATTTATTTTTCTTTTCTGCTGCATTTTTTAAAGATAATATTAACTAAACACAACAATACAACAAGTTTCCATCTGCACTTAAGACCTTAACAAACAGGCTATCTCCATCTTCTCGACAGTCCACAATCACTGCGGTGTTTAACCAACAAACAAGACAGTGCAACACGGCGTGCACTCAGACAGTGTGGTTGGTAAAGCGATGCTGCCCTTTAATATTGTTGAAAAGGTGACATTTTGAAAAATTTTGCAAACATTTCACAGCCAGTATGAATTGCCCGGATGAACATACATGTTACAAAAAGGCAACTTCACAATTTTACAATGACATGAAAAATGACATACTGAAGGAGATCAAGAGCATTCAATTTTACCATTCCACCTCTGGTCAAGTCCAAACATGTCCCCTTATATGAGCTGACCGTAGACTATGCAGCTGTATTACATGGTGTTTAGAGACCATATGTTCCAGATAACCACATTGCCAAAACCCCCAGGAGAAATCCTGATCTGTTTCAGCAGACAGGGCACTGGAGGAGCTTAAACTAGTCTGCACATCAAGCTAAATGTTCTTTAGAAATTAAAGTATGTTGATCTTTGAAAGGGTATACTTGCATTATTATTATTTTAGTTGAAAATGGTCTCAAAATAACAACAATAATTGCTTAGCGCAATATTATTGCCTATTGCAATAAATTCTGAGACAATTAATTTTATGGAAAATTTGTTACCGTGACAGGCCGAACTATAACTTTGTCTTAAATCAGTGCAGTTTAGAAAAAACGAGGCTCAATGACAGTGTAGCCACTTAGAGCACCGCCAGGCTTTCTTGCAAACATTGTTGAGACATTTGCCTTACTGCTGTAAAAATCAGAAACACACGACAAGTTACAAAACTTTTCTTTTTAACAGAAACTGTTCTACAAAAGTCTATAAAAGTCTTACAATCTTTTGCCAAACATTTCCAATTTGACAAAGTTTGCAAACTCACTAGTAAAGCTGGGTTCACACATCGGCCAGTTTGTCCTGATTTTCCACCTTCTGCCACATTACCTGAAATCTTATAAAACTATCCTATGAAGTCATCTTGTGGTCTGAGATGTGTTTAGGGTGATTTTCTCCTGATAATTAGCTCCAAAACTGGTTGACAATCTGAAACATTTAACTTGTTCAAGATTAACAGCCAATTATTGTGATGTGGAACATTATGTAGCCAATAAAGAGCGAGCCGGCTGAGAAAGGAAGCAGACAAAAACCAGAACATGACGAGATTAAAGTCTGATGAATTTCAGAAGAGCAGGTGTTTTCATGATGTTGCCATGTTTCTTCTTCTTCTTCAGTTTTGTTAGATGGTGTTTAACCACACATGACTTCTGGCTCGGACGACTAGACTCCACATCGGCTGTGGGACAGTATCATTTTGTGAGATTACCACATACGATACAATCAAAACTATTTAATCCCAGATTTTTGTCATCATGTGTGACGTCTCTAACAGATAAAAGATGTTTTTGGATTTAAAAATAAAAATCCTTATGTGTGTACCCAGCTTTAACTGGAACTATTATGTGCATTTCAGGCTAATCTATTTTTATTTCTGAGACCAGAAGGGCTGGGATTGATCGAGTTATTGCCACAAATCGCTTTATTTACTTCAGACCAACCTTCTCCGTAGGCTGTCAGATCAGCCTGTGGGGAAAACGAGTGGATTGAGACTCTTCTGCATTAAGCCCCGCCTCCCGCCAGATATAAGTTGCCACTGATTGGTCAGCTGCCACTGCACTACATCGGGAGCGCGCACCGCAACTGCTTTCGCCGTCATTGTAACATCTCATAAACAGAAGGATTAGGCTAATATGAACTCATAAAAAAAACAAAATACAATGTCAACACAGAGCATACAGCCCTACATGTTGGAACCTGAATCAGACCCTGAAAACAAAGTGGAAAACAGCAACCCACAGCAACGAATGCAGCAGGATGTCTCTCTTTGGTAAACTCACCAGCCATCGTTTGAAATAACTTTATCCAATGTTTTCCACCCGCCTGATGTATTTGTACATGCCCTTGTTAACCAGTAGAAGGTAACCAATCACCGAACCTTATCCCCCGGGACGTCACAAGGATTTCCAAGTAGAAAAAACTCTCTAAAATGACGCATTTTTCGTCGCCATGGAAACCGAACGGAGAGAGTGCCGGAACTCAAACTCAAACATGCGTTTAGCTGATAAAAAACAGTGCCGTTCACATGTCTGATGAGGATTCAACACTGTAACACTGTAGAAAGCTCAGAAAACTCGCAATACCATAATAGGACCCCTTTAAAGTCTTCTGGAGATTTTGCATGCTTCTTCCCCAGGAGTCCCATTTTTGCAACAGATATATTCCTATCTTTGTACCAACACACTTTGTGGAAAGTCAGTTTGTTTGTGTTGTTGTGATGATGTTGTTTAAATAATATTAAAACTGCCCCAGATAATAGTAACACTGCAAAGTCTAAATCACTTATTGGTTATCAGCTGACCAAATATGCTATTCCACAGGCTGCTTAATGGGTAGGGTACTCATCTCAGATGATGGAAGTCTGCATGCTTTACATTGTTTTCACAGGAGGATTATTCCTTTTCCTAAATAGCTGCCCTTTAAATAAGCTTTGAGATCAAAATAAACCTTTTATTTTGATAAATTCAAGCCCTCTGATATATTAGCAGCTATATGGCATACTTCTATCAGTTAGAATTATATAAATACATAGTCATTTTCCTTTATTATAACTGTTCTAGGGGATTAATCTTTTTACTTCTGTATGTCAGAGGGAAAAAGAATAATAAAATACTTCTCTAAGCAAAAATAGACGTTAGAGGTTTTACTGTGTGGTACTGTCCACAAGAGATGCTGAACGGTTACAGCATCAGTAGATTTATCCCTGGTTGGCCACTGATTTAAGTATTTCTTGACTGAGCAGTGAATATATGAGCCTCTACCTGTCTGAGTTCAACCGAGAAATACAACTTAACACCCAGAAAGTTGTCCTAGATCCTCTCAGTGCCAAAAGAGGGAATTTAGCATCCATCAGATGGATCCCAGCAGAGTTACAAGACAACATCACAGATTAAAGCTTTGTCAGGCTGTCAGGCAAGCCACAAATTTTCACTCTGCTGCCAAAAGCTACAGAAAAAGCACAGCTTTTTGGATGTTACTAAGCATTCCTTTTTTTCTTTTGTTTCTAGTTGAGCTGAAGTAGAAAGTTTAGACCGTCACAGTGCAGTGTTATGCTTTTCACACTGTTCTTTTTTAAGACTTTCTCGACAGAGCCAAACGAGAAGACCAGCGTGAAAACCAAGCAAGCGATTTCATATCATATCAAGACTATCGCTGTAAAGAACCATTTGAAAATATGATTAAATGTCTGACAGTGTCTCTGCAGAGTACTGTTTAAAAGTGAAATCATTTTCAGCTTGAGGCAGTTTGAGCAGCAGCAGGAAACTAAAGGAGGAGTGCTCTGAAAAGATAAGCAGCATACAAGGCTTGCTTCCCTCCTCCATTGTGACAGCATACTTTTTTTTTTGTTTATTGGATTTGTTCAAAAGGTAAAGCGCAATTTCATATAAATTTTTCATGTAAACATGCCAGATTGCAGCTAACACTAATGTCCATCCTCTGTGAAGCAGCTATCAAATAAAATGTTTCATTCTCAGATATCAAATGACATCTGAGAACGATTTTTAGCAGAAGAATTTTCCAAATATAAAATTTAGTATTCGTGAAAATGGTAAAAATATTCAAAGCTAAATGTTTCTTAAATTAAATTTAATTGAATCAACCTTCTTAGTGGATGATATAGGTCTTGTGCTGTAATTTTAAAGGAATTTGCACACTGTGCATTAATGGTATTCCATGCATGTTCATTACATATCAAATTTTACATATGAGCATTACAAAACATTGAATTGCATCTTTGTAAGACAGTCCAACACTAAAGTACTGAAGGACATCAGATGCCACGAATGCTTCATTAACTCATATCCTCTATCTGCACTCCAAGTGTCCCAAATTTGCAGAAAAATACATTTCAATGTAAATTTCTTCTAACTGAAGTAAATAAATCCAACTAGACTCCCATTACTGAGCTGAACTGACTCAAATTTCATGTCTAGCTTCTCTTATCTTTCTCAGTCTCTTTCAACGTCACTAGATAAGTGTTCAATCTAATCTCTACATTGGGCTCAAATGATGTTTTCTTTTGTTAATACAAATAACACATGCAAAAAGACATCCAGTACATACGTGCGCTGCTTCAGCAGGCAGTCACGTTCCGATCAAATCAAATCTCTATTAAATCAGAACTGATCATCATCAATCGATGCCAGGTTGAAGAGTCATGAAACTGTTGTCAAGAAGACTCAAGGTCACAAATCTGGCACAACTGTTTCTCAGGAGAGTCTATCAACTACAAGGTCGGTGGTTTAAATCGCTGGGTCTGAAAACCCACGTTGTCATTGCTGTGTTTGCTGAATATGTGTTAAAGAGAAAAACTGTATGGACGAAGGAGCACACAATGAATATGTCTGTTGGAATGGATCCATATAAGACTTTTACAGGAGCAGTCAATACTTTTGAAAGGTTGTTAGGCCGTACTTTCTTGCATGAAGCCACAGGGCTGTTTGTGAAAGAAAGATATCCAGTTCCTTGCTTGTTAAGTTCAGCTGATAATATCATGATCCTCCTCATCATTTAAAGCAATTTGCTTTTTGCTCCAATCACCAAAATGCAATGATTAAATGCTAAACCCCAAGACTTTAATTATTGTCACAACTCAGATGTGATGTTATGTTAGATTTAGGTAACATATCTGTTATGTTTAACCATATCCTGACAACCTAATGATAGCACCGCAATATAATTTAAAAACCATTCTCATATGAACTGATATCCCTCATCATCAAAGAGCTAAAAGTTTAATTGTTACTTCACACATGAACTGAAGATGCCTTCACAGGGTTCAATGTGTCTAAATCATGTTTTTTTCTGTAGTATCTCTGCAGGCAACAAAACTATGGAGCAGCCTTTTGAGTGCAGCTAAGAGTAAGTTTTATTTCTTTTTTCCCAGCATGCTCCTTATCCTCTCCCCTGAGCCCTGTGGGACAAGAGAAAGCTCTGTATCACCAAGCTGCAGTGGAGGGTTTGAACAGCGAAGCACACTTGTGCATCTCCTCTGTCACCTTCCACCCGCATAAGGAAAGACAAAAAGAAACAACACGATGTGACCCACATTCACTTACAGCGGAGGGAGCAGGAGTTTGGGAGGGAGGAGTGGCAGAAACGTGGGAGGAAGAAAAAACATTAAGATATTTATCGCCAATGACTTCTTTTTACAATTTACTACATGATAGTAAGGATTTTTACAGCTATTGTTTGAGAAGTTAACACAAACTTCAAGTTTTTTTTTTTATTTCTGTGTTTCATGATCAAGTAGAGTTTAATATTTTGGTAAGTCAGAACGGTTATTAACTTAGTCATAAGACCATAAATGATCACAGTCATAGCTGATCCCATACAGAGAGTCCAAAAGAAAAACAGTTTTACCCATATCTATTATTTTGAGCAATATAAATAACAGCCCAATGCAGTAGACCCTGAACATAAAGGCTTACTGTCCACTTTAAGGGAAAACAACACAAAATTCACTCCTGCATAGTCTAAACTGAAACTTGTGCCAAAATGCTTGTCATTTTCCTGGCATATTAATGTAAAATGAATTAAGAGAAGTTACAGGAAACAGTCATTTATGTATATTGACACCATAAATTAGATTACTCTGTTAAAATGAATTTATTTATTGTTAATTAATGGTTATATCACTTATTAAATAACCAATTTAATTTCACTAATATTACAGTTAGATTTGTAATTTACAGAGGAAGAATAATAAAAATTAAAAAATTAGTCAATTAAAGATGTATCAAAGCATTCTATTAACTAACTGTAAACATGTAAATGACAAGTCCTCCTCACAAACTACAGTAAGTCATGGAGTTCCTCAAGGTTCTGTACTTGGACCAATACTCTTCACGCTATATATGCTCCCTTTAGGCAAAATTATTAGACAGCATGGAATAAACTTTCATTGTTATGCAGATGATACTCAAATATACTTATCCTTTAAACCAGATGAAACAAATCAGCCCAATAGGCTACAAAATTGTCTCATAGACATAAAGACTTGGATGTCTAGAAATTTTTTCCTCTTAAACTCAGATAAGACTGAAGTAATTCTCGTTGGATCTGAAAAACTCAGAGCTAAATTTTCCGGTTTTGTAATGAACCTGGATGGCATTACTTTAGCTTCCAGTGCTACAGTGAGAAACCTTGGAGTAATATTTGACCCTGACCTGTCCTTTGGCCCACATATTAAGCAGGTTACTAAAACAGCCTTCTTTCATTTACGTAATATAGCCAAAATTAGGGACATTCTGTCTCAGAGTGATGCAGAAAAACTGGTTCACGCTTTTGTTACTTCGAGACTAGATTACTGTAACTCTCTATTACTGGGCTGTCCTAAATATGCCCTGAAAAGCCTTCAGCTGATCCAGAATTCTGCAGCCAGAGTCCTGACCAGAACCAGCAGGAGAGATCATATTTCTCCAGTTTTAGCCTCTCTTCATTGGCTGCCTGTTGAATCTAGAATAGAATTTAAAATCCTTCTCCTTACATATAAAGCCCTCCACAACCAGGCACCACTATATATCAAAGACCTCATTGTTCCTTATATACCAAGTAGAGTACTTCGTTCGCAGACTGCAGGCTTACTTGTGGTTCCTAGAGTCTCAAAGAGCCGAGCAGGAGGCAGAGCCTTTGGTTATCAGGCCCCTCTCTTATGGAATAAGCTCCCAGTTAGTGTTAGGGAAGCAGACACCCTCCCCACCTTTAAGACTAGGCTGAAGACTTATCTTTTTGATAAGTCCTATAGCTAGGGATGGTTAGCATCCCTTAGTTATGCTGCTATAGGTTTAGACTGCTGAGGGACATTTCCTGATACACTGAGCTTCTTTCTCTCTCTCTTTCTCTCTCTCTTTTACCCCCCTAATAACAGTGTTGCATCATTAACATGTATGTCTCCTGTCTCAGCAGGTCTCCCTGGCCGGGAGTAGCAGTTCCTGTTGTCTGTTGTCTTTCTGTCCTCTTCCCCCCACACAGCAGAGGCAGATGGCTGCCTGTCCTGAGCCGGGTTCTGCCGGAGGTTTCCTTCCTGTTAAAAGGGAGTTTTTTCCTTCCCACTGTTGCCAGTGTGCTTGCTCAGGATGGGAGATTGAGTTGGACTCAACTCAATCTGTTGGTTTCCTTATATAGGCTGTTATGAATTGGCCTTCATTATGTTTTCCCCTCTGTCTGTAAAGCGTCTTGAGATGGCATTGCCGTGATTTGACGCTATATAAATAAAGTTGAATTGAATTGAAACAGGCTAATAAGAGAATATTTCTATCTTTTTTTTTTATTTTACTTTTAATAATAAAAAAATTAATAAAGACATTCATATAAATATATATATATATATATATATATATGGTTTTGTATATATATATATATATATATATAAATATATACATATATATATATATATATATTTTTTTTTTTTTTATATATATATATATATATATATATATATATATATATATAGATAGATACATAGGAAACCCAACAATAGTCACACAGCCTGACGCCCATGACATTTAGTCATCCCAAACTCACAGAAAACTCTCGGTATTCACTCTGGTGGCATTGCCATGGTAATTAGTGTTCAACAAAAGGATAAACACTGTGATTAGTTGACATTTTCCTCAGCTACCAGTAATCTAACACCATGAAATCCTTCAAGCTTTTGCAATTCCAAACTCCATGCGCCTTTTTTTTTCTGTTTCAACATGTTAAACATTGGGGGTTTTTTTCTACTTTCAGTCAAATGAATCATTATTTGAAAAAGATCAACAGCATTTTGTTTATTGCTGACATTTTACAGCAAACAAATGCTCTGTGAAAAAGGTTGTATTTGCTGTTGGAAGGATAATAAAGCTCAGAAAAAATACCTTATTTTCATTTTAACTAAATAAATAACAGAAATCAAGAGTTTGAAAGAACAAAATGTAATTAAGTATTTACCTTACTTCAGTAAAATACTTGGACTTGTATTGTACTAAATGTTTTTCAACCATTGCTATTTGTTTAGTGATCGTTATTTGTACATCATCCTCATAAGAAATTAATAGACTGAGCTTTAAGAACATCTATCTATCTAGCTATCTAGCTATCTATCTATCTGTGTACAGTATCTGTAAGCAGACAGACAGTAAAGACAGAAGGGGTGGGAGTGAGAAGGGCGAAGTGAGAAGAGAAATAAATCCTCACCACTGCAGTATTAATTCTTAACTGGAATGAGTTGCTGTTCTTCAGTGTAGCAACTCTGCTTCATTTAGCTTCCATGAAGCGACCCAGGGCAGAGAGCTATGTAGCCGTTTCAGAGCATTCAGCAGAAAAAACAGCAGAGAGGAGACGGAGGAGGAGAAAGAGGAAAAGAAAGAAGCTGCCATAATCCCTTTTCAAACAACCCAGTTCATCATAAAACACACAAACACACCTACATTTGGTTGGCTTCCCACACCTTCCTAATTTACAGATCCCTTTTTATTTTAAATTGGTAAATACACCTCGTATCTCCAGTTGTGACTGGCCAAAAAAACCCTTCACTGTGTGCCCTGAAGATGAGCTGACCATCTGGCCTGTTCCTCCCTCCATAGCAGCCTGATTGCTGAGCCTGGAGGAGGGCCTAGATAACTGTAGTCCAAAGTGAAGTGCCAGCTGTACTCAACACTACGGGTTAAAGGTTAAGGATAAAGACCTGATACTGATTAAAAAAACGGAAATGTTCATTTCAGTGTAGCTAACCACATGAACAGAGAATGAAGCCACACCTTTATCCTTCTGTACCACACCAAGCATTGCTTAGTTGTTTCGCAACATACAAGCTGTACCAGTATGATGTACTCCAAAGGCTGCAGGAAAGGAGAGTGACAAAACTGTTTTAGCACTTCTGCATGGGGGGAAAAAAATCAAGTGCTGAGGCACAACACTAGCAGGGGAAGCTGGCCAGCAGTGCTGTTAATGCTGCATGTAGAAATTCTTGTCTTTTTAAAACCATTTTACTACAACTTTGCTGGTTCTTATTTACTGGTCCAAATTTCTCACATGCAAGCAATAAAGCCACAATTAAACTACAAAAATATGACAAATGAGAGTTATTTTACAAGTGTTATCTGATATGTAGCAATTTGCCCAAAGAGATGTTGCTGTAAAAGGGAACAAGGAACCAAATAAAAGGCTACAAGTCATCATACGATGAGGAGGAGGATAAATCACTGGTCAGATGCGGCCAGTTGGAACTGATCTAAACGTGACTTCATATAAACAGACATTTAATGGGGTTTTCTACTTAACAGAAAACAATGAAGACCCGACTCCTAATATTTCCCTGCAAATGGTGCGTAAATCTCTCATGCATGCTCAGTCAGTGTGGACTACACCTTCCAGAGCAGCGGTCTCTACATGCGCTGCGTTTACACTGATGGGCTCGCCAACACTGACAAATTATGTAACAGCCGATGTTTTTTTGTTGTTTGTTTTTTCTTTTTCTTTTTAAAGGTGACAAAAGTATATCTTGGTTGCAAAGCTGAGTGGTAAAGCCCAAAGTTGTCTCCCATCTAAGTCCAGCTCCCTTTTCAGTTACTTACGTGTATTGTTGTGGGAATGTGAGACCCTCTGCTCCAGGCCACGATGCGCTGAAAATCAAGATAATCTGGAGAGATACCAAGCAGACGATGCTGCGAGACCTTTCGCCTATCGCCATTTTCCATTTAAAAAAAAAAAAAAAAAAAAAAAAAATCTCGTCTCTGGCTTTGGGGTGCGTGAATGAAGCGCCCTCGGCTGTCTCTGGGGGATGCAGTGAGCAAGTGTGAACGTCCGGCTTAGTTTCCCGACGACTTCATGTCGCTTTCTGCTGTCAAGTGGACGCGGAGGAAGCAGGCATCGCTCGTGGAGGCATCGCGAACGGTGGGAGATGCACTAATGCAGCTGCCAAGACACTGCAGAGTCTCCCCTCCTGCTCCCACACATACACACACGCACACACACCACCACCACCACAAACACACAAGCCGGCGCGTCCTCGACAGCTCCCTCTCATTATCAGCGTGGATCCAGGCGCGTTCACGCTCACCAGGCAACAGAGGCGCAGAAGAAGCATCTAGTTTGGCTTTATTTATCTCTGCAGAGCCACGTGGGATTTGACATAGCCATATATTTAGCTTTTCTGACCGCAGGCTAGTCTGTGTGGGTTTTCTCCAAACCAGAGGATCCTTTAAGATCAGCTACTCAAGGATCTGGTTCATGACATTTGGGTCACATCTGCCCATTAAAAGCAGGCCATGTCTCATGTATGGACCTGGCTGCTTACTTTTGGTTCACAACTGGAGCACAAAACATTTGTAATAACTCATGTCAAGGCTGCCTTGTGATAAATGGGCCATATTTTGGGCCACACTTGTCCCTAACAGTGTTTCTTAATTCCGGCCCTCAAGGTCCCTGCCCTGCATGTTTTATAGGTGAACCCTACCTTAATACACCTAAAGAAAATAAAGAGCTCATTAACAGGTTGCATAGAACTTGATAAAGATGTTTTTTTTTTTTAAATCTGACTCAGGTGATTTGAAGGAGGAACATGTCTAAAACATGCAGGGCATGGAGTCTTAGGACTGGAATTGAGAAACACTATGTCAATGTCAGAGTTGAGTCATATCATTTGATGTCATGGTACGTGGAAGTGTGGGGACCCAATTGCAAGACAGAGTGGTAGTAGGCAGACCAGATTCAGGAAACAAGACTTAATCCAAAAAATAAACTTGACAGAGAAATCATGGGCAACTACAGTCACACAAAACACAATGAACCAGCAACTGAGAACAGAAAAAAGGGGGTATAAATGCAGCGAAAATAACGAGGAACATGGGAAATGAATGAGTAAATCAGTCCAGGTTAGCTAGTGAAGAGAAAGCAAAATGGGACACAATACACATGGGAATTAAACTACAAAATAAAACAGGAAACCGGATCTTAAGAGACGATACAAACATCACATAATGGCAATTTGGCCCAAACTGAGCTGGTCATACCTGATGACAGGTTCAGAAACTGGACTATGTCTGGTCCTTTTTTATGCCGTGTCGCACTTACATGACATCTGGGCAAAAAACTGATTTGCACAGAAATTTCACACCATGTCAACATGGAACCGCATTTGTTCAGGCCATTCCCAGCTCTCATTGCTGTAACTCAACAGTGGCCATAACTGATGTCATGGCTGGTTGCAAATTATTGATTGATTATTAATGTCTGGCCTTCAACCTGCTTTTGCACATAACTTAGCCATTTGTGCCAAAAAGGGTCATATTAGCAATAACCTTTGTCTACAGTCAAAGGTTATTGCTAGAGAATACAGACATATTGTTGTAGGTGGGTTTTGATGCATTGGAATAATTATTGCAGTGCCTCTATGATTAAAAAAACTAAAACGATAAAATACAGTACACTTTTATGTTGACAGTTGTTTCAGGCTAATTTTTGGTGTTTGGTCTAAATGCAACATCTGGAAACGGCATGGATCTGTTATTCTACATTGACAAAAAAAAGTCTCTGATGGGTTTGATTTTTTCTAATACTGCCCATTTTGTTTTATCTGTCGTGTCATTTTTGCAGACTTTTAATAAATTCCACGGAAGCTTTTTTTCTTTACTTACAAACTGACTATTTCGCAAATTCTCCATCTTTAGGCCTCATGTCTTACAACCCATTCATGGCAGCATTTTGAGATGCACAGTGCATTGAAATGAGGAAAAAGTTTCATCATTGTGACACTTCTCATATGACTGTGTTCCAGAAATGAGGTTTGTTCCTCTGGTTAATTCTTGTATATTGTGCTGACTTCCTAGGTGCACCTCCTCCTGTAAAGTGGCGGCCTCTTCCAGCCAACCAATGCCTGAGAGTAACCTATTTAAAAAAAACTTTGGATATACCTGACTAGAGCTTTTGGCCACTTTTACCTCTACAACATGTTTCTGCTATATAAGCCTAGGTTTTTAGTTGTGTCCATTAAGATTTGTCCATGTGGGTACCAGTCTTATATTATTCCTGACTTAAGATGTTGTGTTTATTTTTATTACCTGTAGTTTTGTCGGACTGGCCTTGTAGGTGAGAGTTGCCATGTTCTCCTGTTCATGTTGGAGCTGGGGGAATTCAGTTGGATGTTTGTCTTCTTTTGTTTTAGTGGTTAGGTAAGTTGTCCTTTTATTTCTAGTTAAAATAAATAATTTAATTAATGATTAAATTATTGATTAAACTGACTAGGAAGAGCTCTGCCCCTAAAAACAGCATCATTCACAATGAAGAGGGTGAGATTGTAGATTCCTGCAAGGACTTGGGAACTATAAGTTTGACTCAACAGAGGACCTGCCTCATGCAGAAGCGAAATTCTTTGAACATTTCTCATATGATTTTATATCATTTTTATTATTCTTTACTGACTCTGTTGATCTTTTTCTTATAACTGTGTTTCAGGGATTGTCTTTAAAGATAAAAACATGTTAAACAACACTGTTAAAATATGTTCCAGAAATATTGGTGTTTGGCTGACAGAGTCGGGAAACTAAAAGACAGCAAGAAAGCCAGACATCACTCGCCTCTGGCACTGGAGTTTCAACTGATGCCCTCTGGAAGGCGCCATCTTGCCCCAAGTTGATTATCAAACTCCTTCATCCCTTCCGCAATCAGACTCTTAAATGCCTCTGATGGTAATACTTTTCTTCTCTTAAATGTCATCACTGAGATGTTCAGCTGCTGGTAAATATATCATTACTGCTACAATAACACTTTGTTTGTGTGTTGTTATATGTTATTATATTCTTAATAATTGGCTTCAAAGGTGGTTATTGTTGTCTGAACTGAGGACTGTCAAACTAAATTACCTTCAGTGATAAACAATGTTTTCCTTGACTAAATAAAAAGTAAATAAAATCAAAATAAATAAACCTAAATAAAAGGTAAACTTATAACTGTTTCCTTATTGGCATCTTCTGGAGTTGTCTTACACCCTTTCCCCCCATAGGCCTGCTTTAGGGATGTAACACTGTCTAACAGTTTACTGTCGTGTTGTTGTTACGCTTTCTCTCTCCCTTGCTGCTTATTTACAGGATGGCTCCTGGTGTGGGGGAGCTGGGCTCCAGCTGTTAAAGTCTTGCTACATGCAGTATTTGTTGTTCATGTCTTGTTTATACTCAGCAAATAAGACAGGCAGTCCACATTCATCCATCCAAGTCTTTTTGACTTGTTTAAAACACCTTTAACTAATAACATCTTTGACAGCATCAACCCATTTGGGTTTTTTTCCCCACAGGACAGAAGCCAACATGCATTACAGATTAACTTTTTTCATTCAAATAAAGTGAAAGCTGTCTGGAAAAACACCTCTAATTCCAGTAAACATATATGACTTCTTGCAAGTGTGGTAAAAATGTAAAAATGTAGCATGAATGTGTGTAGAACAGATACACGGCTCATGTTTAATTGCTTCTGTAGATGGTCAGAGCTCAAGCCCCCTAATTCCATTCCTCGGGGTAATCAGGCATTTTTTCACCATACAGGGTGAAAGAGAGTAAGAGAGCCACTAGCATAAAATGTTTCTTATAACTACTAAAATCTAGGGTTGAATTGTATGGCTAAAATATACAGCAGTTGTGATTTAAAGGCAGTTTGATACCTTAGATATCCACAGCTGAGCACAGTATAAGTCTGGCAACATTAAACCACAAAATGATGTAGCATGAATGTGTAGGCCAGGGAAAAGGATTTAGAAATGTTATGGATTTAGTATGAATGGAAAGAAAATATGGAAAAAAGAATTTGTGTAACAATGAGATTTATATGCATTTTATTGCCTGACTGAAAAAATTGAAAAATTTGAAGAAATCAAATTTTTATTTATTTATTTATTTGTTTGCTTTTGTAATTGCCAAAAATACATTTTCTTTCTCATTCCAGTTCTTTATTAATTCACAACTTTCCTTCAAATTCTTTACATTCAGTCTTTAAAATTGTGCTAAGTAGAATAGCATTTTCATGTCACCACTGTAAACAGCACACTTTGTTTTGTTTGTTGTTGTCACTGGTGTTTTTTGTTGTTTTTTTTTAAACAAACAGATCAGATTTTAAATAAACACATTTTTTTCCAGTGTTAGATTTTTTAGATTTTTCAGGCAAATAAAATAAATAAACAATGGGATGAAAATAAACAAGCTATGAGACATACAATCATTAAGAGAGCACACTGACCACAGTGTCGTGTTTCCAGTACTGCAATCTCTGACAGACTACAATTAAACTCCATTCAATGGAGAATCATGTGGCCATCACACAAGACTTTGGCTGTAGTTACCAGCAGAGGATGCTTGCTGTTTTACTGCAGGGGGAAACTGCAGGGAGATTTAGCTGCAAATTTTAGACTGTATGTTTCTTTATTCACTGCAGCATTTTTGAGCATCAACAGAAGCAAGGAAATCCACAGAAGTGAGGCTCAACCCGGATGCTGCAGATGTTTAAAGAGATGCTCAAGCAGCTACATCAAAAGTCTTGCAGTTCTTTTCACAGGACTGTTCCAGTCTTCTGGGGTTTTATTTCTTTTTTTTATGAATATGCTTTATAGGTAAAAGTCAATGCATCGGTTGCAATATCTAAAATAAAAGGGATTTGAGTTATAAGACTGAAAGATTGCAGCAGGGTGTGTGGAAAGACGGCATGAACCGGGTTAAATCTCTGCATGGAACAGATCTCCCTCCTCAGTTGTTTTTTTTGTTTTTTGTTGACCATATCATCCTGCCTCACAGTTGTTGATACTGACATTTATTACCTTCGCCAAGGAGGTTATGTTTTTTTCTGGCATTCATCTGTTTGTCTTTCTATTTCTTTGTTTGTTAGCAGCTTCACGCACAAAAATACTGGGCAGATTTTTATGACATTTTTTTTTCTGATAATAGGTCTTGGTCTAGATTCGATTCGATTCAGTTTTGCAAGTGATCTGGATCCGGATTACCATCTGAGGCTAGAAATTTTTCTTATAAAACAAGTTTTATAAGATATTGTTAGATCTGTATCCCAGCAAAATTCTGGCTCCTACAATCCAGAACAGGAAAACACAGGAGATATTTAGATATACTGCAAGAAAACAAATAAAGATAGAAACATGCAACAAACACCGTAATATGGCCAAGAGACACTGTGGAAACATTATCAATGTATCTAGGAATCTAATAGTGTATAGGATGTGTATAGGATGTAGGACTGTAACATAGGCTAGAGATCACAATATGGGTGGAAATGAGCTGCTGTTGACTTGAATTTTTCTGATATAATGAAACAGGGATGTCTTTAACGGCACTAAAGTGTTTCCACAGTCAGACATTCACATGCTTGACAGGATGACTACATCTGCCCCCTCTGGGAGGAAGGATGTGGGTTCAGCTTTTATTCTTTTCCCTGATGGCCCCATGTGCTAATGCTGCTGTCATGTCCTGGGGAGAGAGAAGACTAATTACTGACAGCACAGCCTTCCTCACAGTCCCCCTCAGAGATCCATGCACCCTTAATTGGGTGACAGCTCTAAAGAGGGATGAACAGTAGGTGAGTATGACCTTAAACCAATGCAAACAGCACTACATATTAAACACGTTTCCCATTATTTACTTCCTGTATTATATCTCCATTTGAACAGTCTAACTATCCAAAAGGGAGTATATCCGAGAGGACATAAGGAACATATGAGTCCTTAACTTCTTTTGTTTACTGGGGCCTCATGAGCTCCATTGGAAGGCTAAATGAAATTTGGTACCATAGACCCATGGGTATTCTGGTCATATAGCAGCCTAACCTTGGGGCATGTTATCACAGGACCATAAAAGCATTGGATTGCAGGACTCTGGAACTGTATCACACTAGAAATGTATGAAAATGGCAATGTAGGCTCCAAGGAGCAAAAGGTAGGGAGAGAATAGGACCATGGCGATGAATCACCTCTGTAAAGTAACACAGAAATTATCATATTTAGGGATGTTCATTTGGAAATATCACAAGTTAACTAAAAACTATTTTATTTGGAAGCTCAGCATTTTTACTTTTTCAAACATATCTAATAATAAACAATGGTAAGTAATGGCCAGGGTGATGAAAGAGAAAAGTATAGCAAAAACTTTTTTTTTTTTTTGCTTCATTAAAGTGCCAATTAATGTTTATTTAGTTAGTTTTCCAAATAACTCTGTACCTCCAGGGATATTTCCAGCTAAATAATTTGTAGCTGCAAAATACTTTTTTTTTTTTTTTTATCAGCATGCTGTTACTTGCTGTTAAGTACAGTGAGGTACAGGAGAAGCTGATAAGGGTGTCTTTAGTTTAGCACAGGAGTGTTCAAAGTTGGTCCTCAAGGGCCGCTGACCTGCAGGTTTTCAACGTATCCCTGTTCCAACACACCTGGTTTCCATCAGATTGATCAAACAGCCAAAGAAGTAATTAGTTTCATAGACTGATTCATTTGAGTCAGGTATGTTGGAACAGGGATACATGGAAAACCTGCAGAATCGGGCCCCTCAAGGACCCCTGGTTTAACAGGTAATTGATAATAAAACAGTTGCGTGTAAAAAAATAAAAAAAGAAAAGAAAAAAGCTCAACTCCAAACAAGTGATGGTCTGAAAATCAGATGATATGTCCAGCTTCCACCTCGGTACACGAATAGTTGTTTAGATGTCACATGACAGTTGCCAGCTTCTTGGTGACTCGGTGTAACTAATATAAAAGGATTTATCATAGTCGGCCTCTGCAAAAATCTTTTGGGAATTCACAAGATACAATGGGCTGAACCGAAGCTCCTAACCATTCCTTTAACATTAGATCCATGCCACTAATATGGCCAAAATCAGAATAAACTCTGTTTTAACAGCTAGTTCTAAGTGGTTTAGTGTTCAATCATTTCATTTGGTGCTGGCTGTCCTCTAAAATTCAGTACATTATAATCTTGAGGTTTACTTTGTGACTAATTGAAGGTCGTTCCTTGCTTTGTTGATATAGTTATTTTAAATTGTATTGCCAGTCATTGAACAGATGGTTGGATAAAGGTAAGATGTCTTTGCTGTAGGCAGAAATTTCCCTGCACAGCCAAAGTTGTAATTCCTATCCATGCCTTTTCCTGTTAGAATTACCAGTTAAATTGAATTTAAGCATATATATTCCAAACTTTCCAGAACTACTGCAAGCAAACTGGTTTATGTTACCAGATTATTTTCATTTCAATGTCCAAGATTACAAACTTGTATAAAGGTAAAATGTGTCTAATGCCATCTTGAACTTGTGCCAAAGTGGTTTCTGCTGTTCACTCCAGCTGTTTTACATTTCAGAAGTACTTAATGAAGTTAGAGATTACAGTTGTTTTCAAGGGTTTTCAATATGACTAAAGCAGTAAATCTTGTTTTCTTTTATTTCATATTGTTGGGTATGTGATACAAGTCTTTATCCTGCTGAAAGACAGCAGACCCTCAGTCAAACCTACAGTCCTGGCACTGGATAACAGATGCTACTAGTTGTTTGCAAATTCTTATTATTGTTCATTTTATTGTTGCCAAAAGATTTTAGATTTTCTTGATGCCTCCATTTAAACACACCTGACTCATATGAAAGAGTTATTTACAGAGTTGAACAAGTGGTTGAAGAGATAAATTTAAATGAATTGGTTTGAAAAGAGTGAAAAATAAAAAAGAACTGCAGAATTGTGGCCCTTGAGGTCTGGAGTTAGACATCCTTCAGATAAACATACACAACTGATGGTGTGCAGTTTCCACCAGAACACTAGATGGTTAACAACGCAATGTAAAGGACACCAATGATCTCTCTCCAGGTCTACCTGTTGACATTAAAAGTTGACATTAAAATTGCATGTCAGTGTGGAACACGCATGTCTAGCATGAGAAAATGACAGAAACATGTTTTCATTTCAGGTTTATTATGATAGAATTATCATTTAAAATTAAGCAATTCAGTGACATGTGATATAAGATCTAATGAAAGTAATTTACAAACTGCATTGAGTTGATTATTTCATATTACTAAAACCCATTGTTAAAACAATGGATGATATACTTTTAATATTACACACACGCACACACACACACTCATCAATGTTTCCATACAGTAAATATTGAGTTAGAACCTGCTACAATATTAAGTACATAAAAGCTTTACAATACTGTCTATATCCTGAGAATCATTAAAAATGAACAGCACCAAAGGTTAAGTGCTCAGATTGGCTTAATGATACATGTTGTTATTCTTTGGTAATCTCTGCTAATTTCTTAAATCAATATTCATAGCATTTATGACATATGCTTTCTTTTTTTCCCCCTCAAAGTGAGGATTAAAAATGAGAGCTTTTCTAAGCCTCGCCAGGTAGGGCAGGAACACTTGTCAGAGCTGGGATGAGCTTCTCGTACACGCTGATGCCCTTCAGGAAGACTTGCTCATTCAGATACTCGTTGTGATCATGTAGCAGGATGGGAGTCCGGTTCATTGGAGAAAACCCAATTGCAGGGATACCTACCTACAATTTAACAGACACAACTCAGGCAAAAACGCTCCCCCCCCCAGCCCCTCTGGTCTCAAATGTTATACCAGATGGATAAATGACTGGGAATTAATAGAAGACCCATACAGTAGATATGCTGGTAAAAGTTATTCCTAGACTTACCGCTCGGATGAAACGGCTGTCTGTGGCAGCTGGAAAGATCTCCTTTTCCAAAGTCATATTCCTACAGTTAAAACGTCAACATGAGACTTGACCTGCAGTTTATGAGGGTAGCAACTTAACAGTTTAAATTATATTTAAAATCAGGGTTCAAAGTTTACTTCAGGAAGGTTTTACCAAAAAACTGCAGTTTCCCAGTCAAATGGACAACAATGCAAAAGACAGAAGCTGCAATGAATGATTGCTGAAAAATTATTCTTTCTGAATTCAATAAGCACAAACTGTGATAACTGAATAAATGCAGCTGATGTGAGAGAGAATTTATAGGGGCGGCATTAACACAAATACAAAGATACAAAAATCTTTGTGATACTGTCATCATCCTAAAATATTATGCTTGAGAAATCTGACTATTCTGTTGATTAACTAGTGCTTATTAAAATAAACACACTCACACTGAAAATACCACCTCTGCTGAAATAGTGTCAAAAATGTAGATGTATGTGAAACAGAATTGGGCTTATACTCCTTTAATACATCGTCTATAGTCTCTTTTTTTAAAGTAAATAAATGAAAAAAAGTTTGTTTGTTTTTTCCCTGCAGTAGTATTGTTTTATTCTAACAAGTAACATGGGAACAAGCAGACTTACATTGATTTGCAGGCTGCACTGAAAGCGCTCCACCAGGGATCATTCACGTCTGTCGAAGTGATATTCTGGTTCATGTGTTTCTGCAAAAGATGAGTGCTAATTTAGCCCCCCTGACAAATGAACAAAACCAGTCCCAGTATTTGATATGAGTGGAAGCACACTGACCTGAGCAAACTTATAAGTGACATCTTCTCCTGCTTCCTTGCACCACTGCTGGATCTGTCGTTCAAACTCCTGGTCGAGGTGAAATTTACAGAAGACTTCAGAGTTAATGTTGAGCGCGAGGCTCATTGCTGTGACTTACTGTCACTGCATGACAGTATAAGGAAAACGAAAACGCACACATGCACACTCACACACCTGTAGATTTACTGTAGGAGGTATTCTTAGGTCAAAGCTGATATCCATTTCAGCTGGGATGACATTGTAGGCAACGCCCCCTTTAACCATGGTCATATTCACTGTGGTGACATCCCCCAGTGTGAAACACTCACTGGTGTTCAATCTGAAACACATACACAACATTGTAGTTAAAGTACTTATTTAAGTGAAAATGTCACATTTAATCTTCAAGATTAACACAAACAACTATACGAAGGTTTATATTTATATATTGCAATTTTTTACTACTTAAAGAGAAAATGGAAATTAAATCCTGAAATTGGCTTATTTTTGTTAAGTGGTTATTGTGAGTTTCTAATCTTTAAATCAAGTGTGACAACCTGTGTACAGAAATTTGGACCTTTACCTTAAAATATTACAATACATCAGCAATGCAAACAATGAACTGACATAAATCAAGACATTAAGGTGCTTCATAAGCAGATACGGTGTAAACATCTGCTAATGTTCCCACATGTATTCATTCAGCTGCATTA
This sequence comes from Telmatherina bonti, assembly GCF_933228915.1. NCBI lineage: Eukaryota > Metazoa > Chordata > Actinopteri > Atheriniformes > Telmatherinidae > Telmatherina > Telmatherina bonti. Next base: position 30,155,096 of record NC_136624.1, read on the forward strand.
TAATCTCACTTTTTTTATTAATATTTTTTCTTTTTTGTGTTATTCTACTGTTAAATGTCCAGAATCAAATGTGAAAATTATCACAACAAAAGCTATACTCAGAAATCCAAGTTGTTTCTCACCTCTAAAGAATGAACTAACCGTTTTCATTGTCCAGATGGTTCATTAAAACATGCTCGCAGCATGGCTCTCAGACACACCAGCCATAACAAAGGTGTATAATTTAATGACATAGACTTAGGCATATTTAGAAGAGGGAAAATCTGAAAATCAGACTTTGGGAGCACCTTTCATGACTTAGAGACACAATATGAAAAGAAGCCATGGTGAGGAACTGATTTGGGGGTTGTGTAAAGGATCGTGATGTGTATGACCGCAGTTATGTTTTCATAGTAAATAACTTTAAGCTAGCTCCAAAACTGTACATAAGACAATCCATCACACTGTACACAAAGTTAAATAAACTATCTCACCTGTGTTTCTCCTTCTCTCTAAAGTCCAGGAAGCAGTTCATGACGTGCCGCTGTAAGAAAGAAAAAAAACGCAACAAAAGCCTCATGATCCGTGATCCCTTATTTCAGCAGTTTAATTTAAAGTAGCTTCATTCTGATCCAAGTGTGAAGAGGATCTGTAGCTTTGGGATCTTGCTTTGAAGAAAACTCACACCAGGCTTATTTTCACTACCAGGTTTGGAATTAACTAAGTTGTGCAAAATAGTCAGCAGGGGGCAGTTTGTTCATTACACGAAGCTGAAATAAACATAATAGCAACTAACTGAAACAAAACATTGAGAAGACATAAAGCAACTATTGCCCTATAACAGAGGGTGAGCTCTAGGAATTATTTTTAAATCAGTACTTTGCATTCATTGGTTCATACTTGTCATTTTTGGTCATGTTTCTTTCCAAGAAGGATAAAAATCATTTTTTTCATTTGATAATTACATATCCTACACTTATTGTTGAATAAAGGTAAGAACCTCCTCAAGAGGCTGAACATGAGGATATGTTTATTAAATGCTGTAGTTTCCGTCAACCTGTTTTATTTCATAACTTCAAAATATGCTTCAAAAGTGTGGACTAAGTACACTTACCAGCTTCTCAGCCGCTGTATTTTCCACAAACCTGGATCCATGACCTGGACTTCCAGGACAGTGGATGGTTATCCCTGGAAAACAGAAGATATTCAGTATCATTCAATCCTGATTTACCCTGTATTCAATGTTTAAAATATTTCTTTTCTTTCATCTTCTTTTTTTGCTTGAACTCTTGAGAATCTTTTAAACTGATCATTCCTGCATGGAGTTCCTATAACATATGTTTTATACTCACACCAAGGGTTTCTTTCTCCATAGAACACAGTGAAGGCCTCACCAGGATTGGCCAGACCTAATAAGAAAAAAAAACAAACACAAAACTAAAACCTATGTAAGGATAACTTTACTGGGTCAAACTGTGGCGCAAAGGCCATTTTGCATGATTTTTATGTTAGTAATTACACTTAATCAGTGCTTTAAACTAACATAACATGATATTCTATTACTGTTTTATCACATTCAAATCCTACTAAGCACATACATCTGACTTTCTGAAAACAGATCAAACCAAAGTCCAAATCTGTATCAAACAAATAATTTAGATTGGTTCATTTCAAATCTATAGTAGACTATAAATTTGATAAAACTGGAAACTTTATTCATTTTTAAGGTCTAAATTTACATCACATCTCAACAAACCGTGACAGTGATAAAAAAAATTTTAATGTTCAGAATCTGCGACAAATCCCTGTTCTCTATTCCTTCGGATAAACATTACATGTGATCCATCACAGGGAAGGAAACATGAGTATCACTGTTTTAAAACTACAATAGACCGCAAAGCTGTGCCGTTTACAACTGAAGAGGCCCCTGCTGGTTAGTACTGAGAGGGATTAAAAGGCTAAAGTACAAAGTCTTAGAAACAATAACTGACAAAAACAGCACGGTAGTGGTTAGCACTGTGGTCACACAGCAAGAAGGTCACTGATTCAAGCCATGGATGGGGGAGGTTTGAACAGCTGCCTTTCTGTGTGGAGTTTTGCATGTTCTCCCTGTGTATGCGTGGGTTCTCTATGGGTGCACCGGCTTCCTCCCACTCTCCAAAGACATGCATGTTACGCTAATAGGTTACTCTAAATTATCTTTAGGAGTGAGTGTGAGTGTGAATGGTTGTTTGTCTCTGTGTTGGCCCTGTGATGGACTAGCGACCAGTCCAGGGTGTACCTTAAATGCCTTGATCATTATCAAACTACAATACATCTGCACCTATATGCAGAAAATCTGTTTCGTAATATGAAATAAACTTTAAGGATTTAACTCTTGCTTTTGACAATTAATCTTCGTATACAAGGATAAATACAACACATTAAGGTCCATACAAGAAAGATGACTTGAACATTAACTGTGCAAGTTAAGTTTTTAACTTACCTTCATCAAGAGCAAAGCCAATGTTTAACTTCTGAAACTCTGCATGTGTCACAAATGTTTCCATTCCCTTGTGACCTCCGACTTCCTCATCTGTAAAATAAATACGAAATGCGCATTTTAAATCAAAATAAGGCTATCATTTATCAAGTAGCTTATTATATATCTCAGCTAGTTTCATATTAATTCAAATAAAAGGGAATAAACATTTGCAAAGGCTTCTCCAGTACATGTGGCTGTCTGATCACGTCTGAGTCAGACTGGTTTATTGAGCCATGTGTCTACTCTTTATATCTGCTATGATGCTTTCCAGGAGTTTCCATGTTGTACAGAGTCACATTGTCCATTTTCTGGATGAAACTGCCTCCTTTTGGGGATTTGTTATGATCCGGATTCAAGTTGGGCCCCGATCCATAGGGTCATTTGTGCTACTGGGCATATGTGGTGAAAGGTCTGTTTCTTTAGCCAGAAGGTGTGTAGAATATGTGTGTATGGTGCAGCCCAACTCTTCATACTTGAGACTCTGGCTTGGATGTCTGCCTCTGTGATGGCTACTGGTTCTCACTCTGGGAGATTTCAGTGGTCAGCTCTTAGGTCTACCAGCCAGGGAGCACTGGTTCATACAAAGTCTTGATAAAGGCATATGCCTTATCTCCACTGTGCTGTATCATAGCAACACAGTTTTTTTTATGTTGTGATTGGAGCCCTGTAGGATTTAAGCTCGAGTTAGTTTTCCATCATGGGTTATCTACATTTTGATTGAACCACATGTTTCAGCTTGGACAAGCATATTTTGTCACAGTTTATTTTAAGACTAAGCTGGTTCCCATTTGGACAATAACACTTGATATGCTTTAACCAATGTGTGAAATGTTAAACAGCAGCTGGTAGGACGAAAGGCAAAAAGACGGCTGTAACAGACTTAAAAGTAGGCTTAACATGTGGATGCACAGTAATGGGCAGGGCCCATTGCTTCTGTGCATGTCATGGCTGATACAACTCTGCCTGGACAAATCTAACAGTAACAGAAAGGACAGCTCAAGTGACGTCTGTTTCTTCCTTAGAG